>NW_027071936.1:58648045-59015602 GCF_038088225.1 Cyrtonyx montezumae
GCATTTAGAAGACAAATACCAATATAAATGGACTAGATTTCTAATAACATAAATTAATGGACTTTAGGTTTTTGATTTCTTGAAAAAAAAAATGAATAAAGGCAATTTGGTGCTGGCTCCTTGGCATAATAATAAAGCAGGAGGTCTCTACTTTTGTACTCAAAAGGCATATGAGTATTCCTAAATGCTAGAGTAATGTCTTCAACCTGTCAGGCATATTTCCCCTATTCTTGCTGTTCTGGGAATGCTGGTTCTTAATACTGCTTAGGTTTTGTGTTCTCTTCAAACTGACATCTCTGGTAAAATAGAGTGGCAGGATTAATATACAACAGGAATTCAGACTATGTGCTGAATCTGGACTCTATAATAGCATGGCATGGAGTCTCACTTTAAAAATGACTTGGATGACTATACTTTCAAGTAAGTTGGCAAGCAGACAACTGACCATAAATCAAGGTTAATGATAATGGCAATGTACCAATTTGGAAGGGAAGAAGAACATAAGGAGTATTATAAAAATTGGTGCTAGGCCCAGCTTTACTAAAAGACATTATTTATTATGTTAATGGAAACTGAAGAACACTGAAGTCAAATACTTGCCAAAACCTGAAAGATGGAGAAGCCATCTTGCCTACATCCAGCCATCTGAGCACTGCTTCCTTAGAACATGACAACATTCTAAATTCTCCTGATAAAAATGGAGAGACTTCAGAAAACACATCTGAATGTAGCAGTTTGATAACTGGAGTGCTTTCAGAATGAATGAATAAAATTAAATTTGGTAAAGGATTAAATTAAATTTCCTATTTGATTTGCTTTGAACTATGACACTGAGTTGGAGAAAAATGCTTTGAAATCTTATCTTCAATAATGAAGTTTCAACAAGGGTCAAGAGGTGAGAATGAACTTTTAACAGTAAATAGATCCAGTGTCAGGTGTATTAGGATTTCATATGTAAAAACCCGATAGGTATTAAAATTCAAATGTAATAAAAACTATTTTGAAGAACAACAGTATTGAATGAGAAGTCAAATGTTTAGATCAACAAATCATATATTGAAAGTTTTAGAATAAATAAGATTGGCCACATGGTGACTAAGAGGGAAAAGAAAACCCACTAGATATTTATTTAAAGATGAAAACAGCATAGGGAGTGATAGCCCAACAGACATGAGTAAGGAGGATGAACTCAGCATAAATATGAGCTGAGTCTTAAAAGAATTGCTTAATGATAAACATCTTTGGCCAAAATATTTTGCAAGAAAGAGAATGGAAGTTCAGTAACATCAGACTTTTTAATTATTTGTTTAGTTTCATTATTTTCAACTAGTTTTATAAAAAAATTGAGATCACACTGTAGAGTGTGCCCTTTCACTGTGCCTATGGCATGGGTAAATTAGAAATTAAGTGAAATATGAATGTGGCCCTTTAAAGAAGAAAGAAAAAAAATGTGTTTAAGAATGGTACTGCAGTATGTATTGATCACGGGCTTGCCTGAAGAAAAATGAAAGACAGAAGACACAATGGAATTAACACACTAATCTAGTGGTTGAGTACATTCCCTAAAATTTGGGAAGACACAACTCTACTGCATTTGAGAACTGTGCATCCTATTTCTACAGAATCCATAGCAACTAGACAAGATACCTAAACAGACTACAGTTAGAGTGGAACCCATGTCCAGTGTTGCAAAGGAATTCTTTAAACTGAAAAAAGGAAGAATATTCACTTACCCTAGTGATTCTTTTATAACTTCAGGGAAAGTTAGCTGGCTAGAGTGGTGTATGAAGTCATCCTCCATCAGTTTAATGTTTAGATCCCATTCCTGGGACACATGCATTTGATATTGATTCGGCTAAGAAAACAAGTAGAAGTAGGTGTTTCATAGTAGGTGTGAGTGCTCTGTCCACCACATTAATGGATGACAAACCAACCCTAGAACCACCAAATTCTTTACTGGCATTTCAATGAAGAACCTTGTCCAGTAGATGTTCTGTAAAAATCTTTAATATATAAGAGAGAGAGAAATATATGTGTTGTCTTCTGGGGTAACAGATGTGTTGGATTTTTCTTCATTGTCAGTGCTGGAGAATATATGGGCTATACTGACCAGGTTTATAAATTACTGGTTCAAATGGAGGCACCAAAGGGCCACCATTTTGGAGTTAAGCACCTAACTGCAACCTGTGTCCCACATCTGAATTTTTATCACTGATTCTGAGAGGCATAATGTGCTGACAGCTGTATCTACCTCAAAGTTCACTGCACAGGATGGTCCCACAGTCAATACAAGATCCAGAGCTGGCTTTCAGGAAGCAAAGCTGGTGAATTTATCTCTTTGAAGGCTACCTATGTGCATCAACTTTGTTATTAATCCTGAAAGATTTGCATTTGTCTGGAAACAATTTGCTTTGAATAAATGCAGGAGTTTGGGACCATATTTCCTCCTATGCCAAAAGCAATTCCCTGTACTGCGGGGTAGTCCATTAAATAATACAGAATTCCTGTTCATAGTTTAAGATAAAATGAAATAAAAATACTTTTTCCTTTTGTAGTTCTGATAGAATTTTTATTGACTGTACATAGTAGACTACTATGTCACTTTTGCTATAAAAATCTGCAAGCTGTGAATAACATCAGTGAGATAAAAAGGAAAGGACAAAGTCTGACAAGATACTTCAATCCCAAACATGGATTCTTGGAACTTTTTCATGTCTTTCACAGGAATTGGATTCCCATCAGTGCAGATTCCTAGATGTCTACCTTTCTAGTGTTGGAAATATGGATTTATTTCAATATTCTTTTCTGATGGCAGGTCAGCATTTAAGTTCTCTTAGGGCTCCCAGGCTCCAATAGTTCTTTCAGTCCCTGTCATGAGGCCCATGTCCCATGCTCCCTCCCTATCAGGTCATGTTCCAACTCTGTGCAGGGAAAATCATAAGGAAGAGGTGAAATCTCTTTTAAATCCTTGACAGAGTGCTCCAGGGATGAAAATATTCCCATTGTCTAGCCAGCTCAGCCATCCTTGCTGATACATATCTGTTTTCACAGAGGTCATTGAAGCCTATCTGCAGCTCACCTCAGTCTTTTGGGAATATTTTCTTTCAAAGAGCATGTCAAAGTGCATGTTGGCTTGTCAGAACTAACCATTGGGCTTCTACTGTGTTCTGTAGGGGTGTACTGCACTGTGCATATAGGTGTTGAACAATCACTCGATTGTGGAGCAAAGCTGTGGAAAAATTGTCTGTTCAATCACCTGATGGCTTGTAGACAGTACATAATTATCTTTTCTATCTAGATGAGTGCTCTGATAGTGTTGATATTAGTCAGCAAGAGGCATCTATCTGCGTCTTCATTTAAGGTGCGTTGTGAAAACAGTGATGGGCTTACCTGGGTCTAATTACAGGCAAAAGTTATTCATAAGGGGACCAAACCCCTATACTATGAAGAAGGTGGCAATTAATCTATATGCCAGTGACGGAACAGAAAGCAGATGATTTGATCTAGACTCTCTAAAGCTTGGGAAGTTTCAAGTCCATGCATCCCTAACCAATAGTCGTATACATGTCCAATCTGTTAACTTTTTGTTTTTGTTGCCCTCTTTTTTCTGCATTTTAATAAATAAATAAGGAACCTTTATTACTTATATGCATTAACTATATTACACATTTTTCAAGAAGTTCAAGACAATTCCTCTTCACTCAATGTGCTCAGGCAAATCCAAAGGTTGAATACCTGCAGGGGTTGTGCTAGAATGAGTTAATGCACTCATGCAATAGTGATGTAGGGAAAAAAACAAACCTGGTTCTCTAAACAGACAGGAGGAGACCATGGCTCTCAATGTCCAGGGACTACCTATGTCATAGGTCAACTTGGGATGTATGTTTATAAAGCACTTACATAGGCTCATACAGCCCATCATAGCCTCAAATTCCTGCAGGCAGCCATCCCACTGTCTGCAGGGTGTGTTAAAGCAAGTCTGAAGAAGTGGGAATTGAAACAGCATTCTTTGGGTGGGTGGGTCTGCTTGTCACCAGCTTTTGGCAAGGTATATGCTGTTTCTGGCCTGTGCCTGCCTTCAAGTTTAGATTTTTAGACAATGTGTTCTTGTCTCAGATCTTCAGATATCTCTGTTTTTTGACGTTACTGATGATAAAAATGTCTATGACTTTTCTTCTGTTATGGACCTGCTATACTACTTTGTCTAGCTCAAAACACGTATTTGCTTTTCTGAATGGTCCCTAGGATGTACCTGGACAAGCTTTTAAAGTGAAAAACCATTTGCCTCTCTTTAAGTTATGCCACTCTACTCTTTGCAAAATGTAATTTCCATTTAATGCTTGAACCTTCAGACCTCCTGAAATAAAGTGCTGAGAAAGATTTACGAGTCACCAAGGCTTGAGTTAATGTGCTGATAGCTATGGAATTTCAGATGTTCAAATAGAAGTACTTGCAGCTGCATTAGAAATTTTCTAAGATGCCAAAAAATCCTAGAAAATAACTGTGCAAAAATAGCAAATGAGGGTTTGAACATTGTTAGGTGCATGTGCTATTGTTTAGAAATTCAAACAGTTCTTACAATCAGTAAAAAATTATTTTGGAGTCATCTTAATATGCAAAGATATTTCTAAGGATGGAGAAAGGAAGAGAGGGTGAGATGAGCCCATCTGACTGCTTTGCCCCGGGAAGTCTCCTAACCATGCACACCTGCTTGCACCTGCTCTCTAGAATAGCTGCCAACACATCCAAAGGTCCCTGGGAAATTTTTTGTTGGCTTCCATTTGATCAAGAATTTTCTCAGCTTCTAAGCACAAAAAATATAGCGAAACAAACCAGATCCTTCCTGGAATATCTGTTTGAAATATTCCATGATTTTAAGAGATTATTTTACTTTAGGCAAGAGCTGCAACATCAATTTATTGTTAAAAATAATGGAAGATTTGATGCAATGAAAAGCTGATTTATGAATGTGTCACATGCCAAATTCAACTTCTTTTTGTTCATGTAATGTTATTTCAAGGCATTAAATGGACCATACCATACAATGTTTTCTGTGGGAGATGCAGAGAGCAATCTCCTTTTATATGTTTCATCTTTGAAATAAGAAAAGGGATTAAAAGTTACTTGAGTACCCATCAAAGGAAACAGGCAATGCTTATAATCATGAGGCTGGGATTGCTTAAGAATGTTATTATTTTTCCAATGTATATATGCTGGCATAATGCTGGTTTGGAGAGAGATAAAAATGTATCTTAATAACAAGTTTTTTTCTGGTGTAATTCTTTCTCTGGCCAAAATCATCTATACAAGTGTAAGTGTATGCCTACAAGAACAGCTATGTTTATACCATTACAGGCACAGCTGAAGATGGATAGTGCTTCATCTAGGCAAGTTTAATTCTTTCATCTCTTCTGAGCAAACCAAAATGACACCGACCCAAATACCTCAATGTTTAGAGATCTGAACTTTTTTGTGAATAAATTATAAACCATGTTTTTCTTCCTTACATTTGGGGAATAATCCTTAAGTGAGCATGTTTCAAGAGATGACTTTCTTCCAAAAGAGGCATTGGAAACATTCAATGCAGCATTTTCAAAGGCAAGTTATGGCAAGTATGCCAAGTGTTTGATGTTGGTAGTCTGACACTAGCACTTACAGATGTGTTGTTTGTGATCTGATTTTGGATAAAACAAGCACAGCCATGCTTTGATGAATCCTTTATGCTTTAGTTCTTTAGGGAAAATACAACAATAAACTTCAGTCAATAAAACTCTATTCTATTTCATTTGCAGCCAGATATCCAGCTGAAGGGTAATGAATGTCGAGAACATTAAGATGAAAAACGAAACGCATGGATGTGAACTGGCTCTTGTACAACTGAACTGTAGGTCAGTACTATCCTGTGAGAGCATAGCTTTCACCCAGCAGTGCTTCTGCACTAATATACGGTGTCAATTTAGAACCAGAAACATCAAGATCATGTCTGTAAAGAGAATCAATGAAGAGGTGTGGCTCAAAGACAACTCTAAAGAATCCATAATGATTGAGCTTCATCATCTATCTGTCCATGGTATTATTTGCAGCTCAGATGATCTGAGCTAATAGGCAATGGAAGTTAGGTGTGAATACATCTATGGGTGGAGAAAATCATCTTATAAAATAATGAGAATTGTACTCCTAATGCCTCAAGTGATCTTACTTTTGTTCTCAGGAGTGAATTTGTTAGATGTAAACCCAATTTATTTCTTTTTCATTTGAGTCCTTGAAGGAGAAAAAGCTGTGACAACCGACAGATTTTCAAGGTCAGACTCAAAGTAAATTGATATCTATGGACGCTTCTCTGCTCTATTTCATTATCACTGGTCTGGCCTCGTAATTACTCTGCACGCACAATGCCTGTGCTTCCATGCTTCATTATATTGTTCAGTTTTCAACCCAAGATGGAATGGATGTATGATATCAGTTTGAGGAGAGTAAAAATCCCTGGAGGAATGGCTTTGGGACAACAAATGACAAAATGTGGTTGTATATTTTCAGGCCTTCATAATTCAGTCAGTCAGTACGTGTCATTCCGAGAAGCAGCAGTTTAGTTAGGAAGATTTCCAGTCTGCTGTATGTTTTCAGGAATTTTCTGCACCACATGAAAAATAGATCTGTCATACAAGTAGAAGGAGTTTACTAGACATCACTGGGTGTGTGGACTTGGATAAGCTCTACAAAACAAATATCTTCCAGGGGATCAGCGACATCAGATGCAATTTGAAGACTGATAAAACAAATGTGATAGTCATAAATGGTTCAGAACAGGCTACAGCAAATTTTATATTTTGCAAAACAAATATCTTTGGAAGTGCAAAGTCAGCATTCAGTTAAAGTCTGTGGTCATAATAAAATTGTCAGTATTGTTTTTCTTTGTTCCTTTCCCTTCCCCCCCCTCCCCCCCCCCCCGTTTGTTTCACAGAATCACAAAATTGTAGGGGTTGGAGGGACCTCTAGAGACCATCTAGTCCAACCCCAATGCCAATGCAGCTCCCTAGACCAGGTTGCATGGATAGGTATACAGGAAGGTCTTTAACATCTCCAGGGAAGGAGACTCCACAAACTCTCTGAGCAGCCTGTTCCAATGCTCCGTCGCCCTTTCTTTTATTAAAAAGATATTTCATATTCCTGAAATACTCTTTTCATTCTCTGGCTATTTTTGAGACGTGCTGCTGCAAATATATTGCTGTGCTGATTTCTTAATTTTCAAATTGTTTTAAAAGTATTTATTTAAATACTGACCAGAAGACAGAATCATAGAATGATGGAGGTTGGAAGGAACCTCTGGGTCCCTCTTACTCATCCCGTGCTCCAGCAGGGTCACCCGGAGCAAGATGCCCAGGCCCATGCCCAGAGAACTTTTGAAAAACTCCAAGGAGACACCACAACCTCTGAGGAGCCTGAGCCAGCACTCCATCTCCCATGTAAAGTGTTTCCTGATGTTCAAAAGGAACCTCCTATACTCCACTTTGTGCTCATAGCCTCTTAGCCTATCACAGCACATCACTGAAGAGAGCCTGGCTCCATACTCTTTTCCCATGTCTATATATTCATGGATATTGATGAGATCCCCTTGAGACTCCTCTCTGCAGGCTGAATTATTTCAGCCTCTCCTCTTAGCAGATGTGTTCCAGTCCCTCCATCACCTTGGTTACCTTACATTGGACCATTTTCATTATATCTATGCCACTGCAGAGCTGTTTTCCAGTTGGGTGATCCTAGCACTCCCTGGTGCCTGGGGTTGTTCCCCCCTTGGGTGCAGGACTCAGCAATTCTCCTGGTTGAACTTTATGAAGTTCTTTTCAGTCTACCTCCCTAAACTTTGATATCCCTCTGGAGAGCAACATAGTTCTCTGGTGAATTGGTCACTGCCACCCAATTGTATATTGTCTGCAAGATCAATGATGTTTTTGTTAACATGGCCTGTATGTGACATATTGTTATACAGAGTTATATTGGTATAAAGAATTATATTCTTTATTCATTCATTTTGTTTGAGGTAGTAGCTGTTTGATGTGTGGCTATTTCAACCTAATGCTACTTCCCAAAATCCTTCCAATAGAAATAATTCTTTCCTAAAATACACTAGTGATTTTTTTGTATTGCAAGTTTCATACTATTCTTCCTTGAAGAAATGGCTGTTACTTCCATATAAACATTAAGACATTAGCATTTATCTTCTACCTCCTAGACAAATTGTGTATACATACTCCAGTATAGTTAAGTAGTTTAATATCTTGGTATGAGTTTGGATATACAGTAATGCTATGTCTGATCTCATCTGCAGCTCTAAGTTTTTAAGCTGTATTTAATGGGGTAGCTAAGTTAAGACTGAAATTCAAACTTCTTAATGAATTTATTAAACTTTGGCTGGGCTAGAAATGACATGTATTGGTCTTGTAACACAGAATGAGGTTTGTGACATGTGATGCACACCTAGCACCATGTACAGGCACTGAGAACCATTGGGCTTCAGAGCACTCTCATGCAGACTTTTCTGAGAGCCACACTGGAGGCCACAGGATGTGTTCTCACCCCACTAGGATACTTCACCTGGACTTCCATACTCAGCATAGAGAGTTAAACTCAGTCTTTCAAAGGCACAACTTCAGAGATGAGCTGTCAAGAATATGTGGATATAAGAAAGTTTAGCCAATGCTAACCTTTCAAGTCATATCCTAATGACTACATATTGTGATAGGAAACAAGATAAGTGAACTGGTTTTCTTTTTTTTTTTTTTTTCCCTTATATTTTCAATAAGATTTCCAAATTTACCTGCAACCTAAGAAGGCTTCTTGTTATGCTTTTCCTCTGGGCTGCTGCGGAGAGGTAAGTGTGGATGTGCACTTACATGCATTTATAGAGAAAAACTGAGCTAAAAGCAAAACTTAGTTGTTGCCAGGATTAACAGCAGCTGAATGAGAATTTTGTACGTCACACCTATGAATTTATTTTATTACTCAATTGTATCTGACTTTTTTTGGAGCTGCCCTTTAACCTCTCCACCTATCTTTCACTCAGTACTGGGGATATGTAACTCCCTTTTTGTACCTTCAAGAGAGATTTTCATATCTATGCTATATTACCTCACCCCTTCCATATTCCTGCCAATGGATGATTGTTCCTGGGAACAATCTATTTAGGACTTTGTGTGGTCCAGATTTGAAAGACCTTGGACAAAAGAATCACATTTCATTCTAACAGTAGAAGTGGTATTCCAATTTAAATTTTCCTAACTTCATCCTATGAGAGCTCATTTAATTACACCAGGCAAGAGAGCCAAACCTAGTCTGGTTAAATTTGCACTGGCTAAGTACAAGTTTGATGAGTCTAATTTCCCTTGAACTTGGAAAAGCCCCGTGCACGTGGCTGAGTGGTAAAGCTAAAGTGTTGAATTGGGTTTCTGGGACCCAAACACCTTCACATCTTGGCATAGATCTGAGTGAATGCTCACAGCTTGGGTCAGTACCTCCATCATCTTAGCCAGACTTTCCAACAGTTTAATTACTCTTTGTACCAGCTGCTAAGAAATTTATTTTTCTATTTAAAAAACTGCACTGCATTTTTAGCAAATAGAAAAGCTGTTCTATCCATTGCTGCCACTGTTATTTACCACAAAGAGGACTGGATTTTATTTCTTTTTTCACTCCTTTTTTCGCTTCTTGAGTACAGGTAAATTTGAAATCCTTTGTGACATACTGCAGGCTACATGGACCATATGCTGAGTACTGTGGAAAGAAGTTGAGCTTTATGATAGGATTGAAATACTCTAATTTCAAATGTGCAATTAGGGAATAGCAAATTTTTCATGAAAACCTGAATAGTTGGAATAAAAACTCCAACAGACAAATACTCCTTTAATGTTCAGGCCTGGTATGTAAATTAAATGTCTCTCATTCAAGGTGCAACCATCTCGATTCTTCCATTCACTGCCACAAAATGCCATCTAATAAGTCAGGTGTCTACTGAGAAAAACCTCTGCAGTACAAAGGAGCCCTTTTCTTCCACCCTCCCCAAAAGCTGGGAAGAGTTGCTTGAGCTGTGATAGGTACCTTTGTAGGAGAAATTGTTTGATGGAAATCAGCCCACGTTTGGATCTCTTCCAGAGAAATCCCACAAACAGCAATTGTGTATGCCCTGTAAAAACACTAGCTTGCTGTCCTTTGCCATTATCTCTGAGCAAACTAAAACTAGAGATAAATTATGGGACTTCAAGCAACTATGTAGAGTGGAGCATTTGAGATGGTGATGTGTATTCAACAATAAATGTTCTATAATTGAAAAAGAAAGAGCAGGAGCTAAATATAGACTTCTTAATTAGTTGAGAATTTGGAGTTGGCAGTATCATTGTAGTATTTATACTCATTTCCTTATTTGAAACAATATGAAATGGTCTTTCTTTTTATTTTCAAAGTCCAAGCATTTCAGTGATCCAATACCATGGACAACCTAATAATTACGAGTAAAAAATATAAAATCAGACTTTGCCCCCTATACTTTCTTGAGAGACAGAAATCAAACTAGATGTTAGTGAAATTATGGCAGAAGGAATCACATATTTTTGCCATTTCTTTGTCTTTTTGTTTAATTGTGATAAGCAAGTCCAGTATGGCGTTACCTTTATTCTGATTATAGAGATACATGAGTTGCTTCCTCCCATATTAATCTCAAGTGCTCAGGGACACTTGATGTTGGTGTACAACTGTTTGTTGCTCCCAGTCCAAACTAGGAAGACCATGTGTGATTTCCTGCTTTGAAAAGCTCCTGCAGAAATCTCTGTGCCACACTTCTTTGCAGATGTAGATCTTCTCTTAATACTCCCAGGCAGACAAGAGGCAGTTTCTGTAGGATAGTTACTGCTTAATCAACAAAGGACAAGGGCATGCAGGGTGAGACATGGCCTATGGATAACCAGCTACCATTGGGCAATACAAGGCACAGCCGAATACATACAGACAGTAACAGTGGAATGCAAATTGAAGTACCAATGTTTCTTAGTCTTTACATTGCACAATAAAGGGTCAGTAAGACAATAAGAATAGCCTGTATCTGCTGAAAAGTTAGGAGTCTAGTATCAGCTAATTGTTTTCCTTTATAACTGGGGAGAAAGACAATTCATCTCACTTTAACACTACTGTGTTTAATGCTGCCTAATGTGTTTCTCTCTCTACTGACTATTGAAAAGGCCCAGATGTCAGTACAGAGGTAGCTAAAACCAGAAGCAAATAATCCTCTCCTGTTGATAGAATAACCCATAACAAAATTTTAAGTGGAGCAATAATCAATTTGGAGCCATTCGTTTAGGAGAGCTTTTTATAATTCTTTCTTTCCAAAACAAAACATTTGGCTAATAAAGCCAGCACTGCTTCAGTTCAATTAAAAAAATATAAATGTAAACAAACAAGAAAGATTTCCATTTAAGACTACAACTACTGAATGACAGGATACGACTTCCTAACTGTAGGCTTTTTGAAAAATTCACCAACAGAACTGGTGCTATTGCCTGAGCTCTCTGGCAACTGAGCTTTCCAATGAAAGCAAGCTCAGCCTTTACCTCTCCATTAGGTCTGCCAGTGGGTGAGTTCACAATTAAGTCAGGAGGGGCAAAGACATCACCGCATCATCTTTCAGCTCTTTGAAAAAAACAAAGAGCACATACTTGGCAGCACTTTAATTTCTATGGTTACTGATGAATAACAGCACAGCTGGGGAACTGTTGCTACAGCCCACTAGCAGAGATAATGTAAGAGGTCACACTTAAGCAGATCCATTATAAAAATATTACTTTTTTTTTTTTTCCAGGGATAATAAAAGTGAAGGTTGTACTTTTTGGATTAGCACCAAGTGTATACTACCCAGATAGTCATAAATTTGCCCTCATTGCCATCATTGCTTAGAAAGCAATAGCAAGAGGAAGGATGGCTCTTTACTTATGATGCTAATCCCCCCACTGGCAGCCTCTGGACAAAGTCTTGACCAGGTCCATGATTTTCTTGGGTTTCATCACAATCTCAGGTGGTGATGTTAAATGGCTGTTCTGTGCTTTTAATTTTGATCTGTACGTTCTTTCTTCCCTGTTAGGATACAAGTCTTTCAGCTGTGGTGGCATCACTGCAAAAATCCCGTCTACAAGTAATTGATGGTGGGACTATAAAGGTCTTTGGGCAGGAAAAGCCTATTACGTTATTTCATACAATGCCCCATTCAAGAGAGAAATGAAGGCAGGATCCAGTCTTCCTTTGGCTTGCCATGCCCTAGACATGGGTTTGGCTGAAGAAAATCTGTGTATAAAACAGACAGCAATAGAAAAAACTAAATACTTTTGTAACTTCTGTACACTCAAAAATATAGCATGTGGTTAAGAAAAGGAACAACTGTTTTATATACCTATAGGTGTAATTGTAAGGGACACAGTTAAAAACAGATAACAATTGTTAATGGACTGTACTTTTGAGTTGGTCCACAGAAATGCACTGTTGCTGTGAATGCAAATGTTGCTATTTTACACTTCATTCAGTGTACCGTAGGATTACTATTAGAAAAGGCAAAGGAAATCCATGCAAGTCCTTGTGTAAGACTCTTCTTTCTACATGTTTTCTACATGCACTGGAACAAGCGCATCATCAAAAATAAAACCATTGACATCAGTGGAGTTTCACCTGGGACGGATTTGGCCTGCTTCTGCTAACTGCGTCATTATCCTGAAGCCACGCTGAACAATTCATTAGTGGCAGAGAGCTGAATTTCTGAAAGCATGTGTAACCTAACTCCAACCACCAGCACAGTAGAAACTACTCTCAGTAGCTCCTCTGGGCAACCAAGGACACCACCAGACTGAATAAATAAACAGAGAATGTTTTTCAATTAGCTCCACATCTGGAGTACTGGATATTTTTCCAGCTCTGAAGTCAAGGCACGTTTACAGACTATGAAAGACAGTCCTCTTTACTGTCACCCATTTCTGATGATCACAGGGAATTTGACAGCATTATTTCTTTGTATAAGAGGGAGATTTTCATTCTGTGTTGCCACTTCCAAATAATAAGTCTGTATGCCATTGGCTACTTCATTTCTGAAAATTACAGCTGAAATCTCTTTTTGTAGACTTGTGCAGTGCTCCCCAGCAGCGTCCTAGCTCCTCTGGGTGCCATTCCCTTCTCACAGCTGCCCCATCCCAGAGGTAATGAGAGTTCATGAGCAGACAGCTTGATCTGTGCCAGCATGACAGCACTCCAAACTTGCTTAATTTACTAGCAGAGGTGCAACATAGTCTGAAATAATACCTTTTACTGGCAGTTGCAGGTCAGATTTGTGTGATTTTATCTTCTGTTGATAATAAGGCTTAGAGAGGAATGGAATTGATTAATCTCTCGTGTTAGGCTCTAGATGAGAGATTGTGCCCTGCTGAACTGGCGTTTTGTAACTCCAAAAAAACTCCTATACACAATAGAGGACTTCGGTAAATAAATAACCCCCCAAACAACATTAGTTGTCACCTAAAGTTTCATGCCTTGAGACATACTCAAAGTGAACTAATCTGAAATGTTATTGCTTCCATCTTCTTTCTCTCTCTCTGGCTTGTGTGCATTTTTTGCTCAAGAACAGCAACTCAGGAGCAGAGGTAAGCTCCTCCATCAGTGGAATGCTTTCCTCTTTCACCCCATGATAGCTAAAAAGAACAAAGACCCTGGATAGATATCAAAGACTCTCTCAGCCTGACCTTGTAGGGGAAGTGTTCCAACCCTCAGACCAATCCTGTGTCCCTTCTCTGGATGCATTCTAATATATCCACATCTCTTCTGTACAAAGGACTCCATATCTCACCAGCACAGAGTAGAGGAACAGGATCACCTCCCTCACCCTGCTGGCCACTCTTCTTTTGATGTAGTCCAGGATACAGTTGGCTCTCTGTGCTGTGAGGGTACATTGCTGGCTCATATCCAGCTTGCCATCCACCAGTCCCTCAAATCTTTTTCAGCAGGGTTATGCTCCATCCTTACACCTCCCAGCCTATACTGATAGTAGGGATTGCCACAACTCAGGTGCAAGGCATTGCACTTGGATTTGTGAGCCTCACGAGATTCACCTGGGCTCACTGCTTGAGCCTATCTGGGTCTGTCTGGATGGCATCCTGTCCCTTGGGCATACCTACTGCATCGCAGCTTGGTATTTTAGGAATTTTCCATTTTGGCACTTTTTCAAGAGACAGAATTATGTTCAGAGAATTAATTCTGGAAATGCCCAATTTTTTATTTGTGAATTTTCCTGATAGCTGCTGATTAATGTGCACCTGCTGCTCCACCAGATCCCAGTTTTCATATTGGTTGTGCTCATGCTTTGCTGTTGTCCCAGATGTGCTGATTCATCCAAACTTTTCCCCTTGCACTCTGGTTCACTCTTTCCCTTTCTCCTGGGTCTGAGGCCAGACTTCATTATCTCCTATAACTCAAGGCTCCTAGGAAAACAAATCACTCTGCCTTGATCACCTCATAAGGCAGACATTTAATCATCCTCCGCCTCTAGTGATCCACAGAGATTCTGTGTAAATGAAGGAACTGATTGTTCATTTTCACAAATTTTAACTCTCTCCAGACTATTAAATAAAGGCATAAAAAGAATTTTATAAATTTTATCAAGACTTAGCTTTTTGTCTCTTTATAACAAAGTGTAACCAACCAGAGACCATAGAGATTCTGACCTATAAGCAGAAGAAAGTTTGTTTCTTATGTATATATCTGCATGTTCATGCGTACTGTATGTCTACTACTGTCAGTATATCAATTACATTCGGAGACAAAGAAAGTCCACTAAGGGCCCAATTAGCAGTCTAAAAGTTAGCTGAGGCCATGATGAAGTATGTGGGCAGCAACTGCACAGGGATGTGCTGTAAATCCGTATCAAACACATATGGTAGATTTTTCACCAAGTGTTATCTTTTCATTTAACTAGTGGAAGAGATTACAAGCAAATGTTAATTTGACGCCTCTTTTCTCATCTACTTTATGTAACTCTTTTCTTTACCTCCCCAAAGAAATACTATTGCTGGTGACAAAAGAAGCAATGGCAGTTTCTGCCTGGTCTCTTTCACACCATACCACAGCCAAGTGCTTTAGGCACATAAATGGTCACTCATGATCTCTTCTGATCCTTCCTCTGCTATTTTCAGTTCCGTTATACACAACCAGACAGATAAGGCTCTGATTCACCTTATTTGCTCAGATTTCAAATGCTGTTTTGAAAAAGTTGTTCCCCTAATACAGCATCTCTCATTCCAATTTTCAATACAATACATACACATATATCATAGAAGCGTGCTTATATATTTATAATATATAGAATTTCTTACGTTTACTCTTTTGCATATGAAAACCTTTTTCACCCATAGTTGTACTAAACAGTTTTGAGTATCATAATTACTGTGAGAATGGATATCGATATGTTCAAAATGTGCATTGAACAGCTTAGACCGGCACAGATGTTCTCTTTTCCATTTAAAGCAGATTTCATGCTACCACTATTTCAAGGAGAAATTTTATTTTTTTCTATGACTTACCTAAAAGATTTTAGGGACTATTTGATTATTATATACAATCCAAGGAGATAAACCAGACAACAGAAAAAGGACTTTTCCAAATTCAAGGAAATGTAGCATGCAGCAGTGGTAATTTGGCAAAGAGCTTCCACAATAGATTTCTTTTTTTTTTTTTTTAAACAGAATGATAATTGAAAACGGACTTAGCCTCTTAAATAAACCAGTGACAGCTGGGAAAATCAGCAGATTGGCCCTTTGTGCCTGTTTATAGTAGATTTTGGCAGCAAGATAGTTGATGTAGTCTCCATAGGACACATCTATTATGTCTTCCAGATGTGCTTGACCTTTATCTTGGATTAAAAAAAAATCTTACCATAGAAACTATCAGTTTATGTACTCTTATCCCAATGCTCAGCTCCTTTAAGATGCTGGAAAAAGTGCTCTTGTGATAGTAAAGCTTTCTTTGCCATGCAGTACAGGTGGGTGATTAGACTTCCAAGTGTTAAGATATAGTTTCGACCCAATGTCCCTGTTTCTAGTATGAGGAATATCTGTAGCATGCAAAGAGTTTCGCACTAATCGCAGAGGGATGCTTAGCAGGTTCTTCCTTGGTTCTTCCACAGTGGGTGGAAGGAGAAAGAAAAATGGTGACAGCTTCCTAATGAGTTGTCCTTCTATTATTTGCTTGGGTGTGCTAGATGATTCTGACTCTTTTGGTAAACTATACCAGAGGCAGTTTCAGCAAAGAGTTGAGGTGCAGACAGCTTAATGCCAGGAAAACTGCAGAGACTGGGCAATGTAGCTGAGGTGGTATGGGCTGCCTCACAGCTGTGGGTGCTATTGGACATCAGCAGGTGTCCTTCCAAAGCCAAACCTGCATCCATTTAACTTTAACTCGGCAAATGAAATCTTGCTTTTCCTTCTCGGGTAGGCCAGATGTTAAGGACTGCTGAGACAGAATACAAATTGAATTACTGGAAGCCTGTGATATGCTACCCTGGCGAGTCCTGCATCCTGGTGAGCAGATCCCAGACATGTTCAGTGCAGCACTGCAGATATTTTACCAACCCCATAGTACAGTAGCACATAAATCTGTACACTGACTGAATCCAGCTTTGCACCCCAACGCAGGACCTGAGCATGTTGCAAGCAAGTTGTGCACTCCGACATGCCTAGGGCAACACCTACTGCCATGTGTTGCACTCCTTCACCATCCCATTGTCTCTTGGACTCCTGTACCAGACAGGCTCATAGATGTGTATCTGAAGCATAAAGTTCTCACAGGGCCACCTCATTATGTGACTTTGTGTACAGATCCTCATGCTGGGAAGTTAAGGCACTGGAGGGCACGTGACAGGCTGAGCTAAGGTTATGGCAGGAAAAACCCATGTGAACGAAGTAGAGTCATGAATGGCTGTCCCACCAGTACAGTGCTATAGCTGCTGCTACAGGTGACAATGATGGATGTGACCCTGCCACCGAACTTGTCTGGGAAAAGGACTGAGTTCATATAGAGATGAAGGTTTAAAAATGCTGAAGGCTCCGAATTGTTGCTTATGTGCGTGTTCTACCCAGAGATAAAGCTTCTGAAACATTTTGTCACAATAATAGGCCAGTTGCAAAGGAGTAGGAGGATTCTGGAATGCGGTGTCTGGAAGACCACATAACAGTGCTTCTGCAAATGATTTTCTGAGGAGTAGTTTGTGGGAAATTAGAAAGAAACATAGTAATTGCTCAAATTGGACCAAAACTGCATGCAAAACAGAAATCCTGCTGTCCAGCCACAGTGGCTGTCTTTTGGCTTATCTACTGAGGCTGCCTGAAAATGCTAGCTGGCAGCAGATGCATGACTGTGTATCTGATGTTGTTTCCTGGAGATAGGAACATTTTTAGGCGAGGTGATAGGCAAGGCAGAGTCCTGCTCCATCATACAGAGCCACTGCTGTAATGTCCTTGGAGGGCATTACTTAGCTGTGCAAAGCTGCAGCTTTGAACAGAGCTTTCTTTCTGTTCTTTGCGACTCCCCCCAGAAGGCAGGAATGCAGTATGCAAAAATGTATTTTATAAAAATAATGAAAATGTCAAAATAACCAGAAAGAAAATGAATTTCCACAACGTGGGAGGAGAAAATAGCTGTGTCAGCTGTCCCATTGCTGCATAAACAATCCAGTGCAGTCATGAAACTGCTTCTGGTCATGCTGCAGCACAGATAAAAAGTGTTTTCCCATACATTTCACCACAAGTCCTCCTGAATCGCAGACTGCTTCAGTAGTTCGGTAACATTTGGTGAACTGTGTAAACAGCAAAGTGCAGATGTTTCAGCCTGAGCCTCCGCAGGTGCTGTTATTGTCTGGACCACTGGCAGTGGGGAGGTACAGGCCCAGCACACTGCCAGAGATGCTGCTTTCAGAACGTGTCCTGTGCTTTGTTGTTGCATGGAAGGAAAACCTTGTCTTCCTTCCGTGACTGTCTTCTCAACACTTCCACCTGCCTCTTCCAAAATCCATGTCATGGCTGCTCAAAAGTAACACATACATGTGATTTTTGTCAGCTTTAAACAGTTTGAGTGCAAATAAACAAGGAATTGTAAAACTCACTCTGGTTTCTTCATCTTTTCAGTTCATTTCTTGATTATATGTTGACTTGCTTTCTTTCCCACTGTAATCTGTATGAGATATGGTAGAGTTTGCATAGGTGCACACAGTAGTATAATTCATATCCTTTCTAATAAGGAAGCGTTTTAGAGTGAGTTTCTTTTTGAAATGTAGAAATGTAATCATTTAAAACACATTGAAATGTGCTTAAGCAATTAGAGTAGCTGTATGCATCAAAATGCATGGAAGCTTCAAGCTTTTAAACACATCTTGAATTTACATCCCTATATGTTAATCCATGGACAGTTCTGAGTTTTCTCATAGCAACCACAAAACAACAAATGATTTCCCTGGTCTATTTAGGCATACCACTGCTATTAGGTCCTCAGATTTTTAATTAAAATGAAATAGCTTGTTCTATGCTCTAGCCATGTTGAGGTAATTAAAACTATAATATCTTCTGTAGGATGCATTTGTTAAAGCAACACTAAATCCCCTCTGCGACTTTACTACTCAAAAGTATAACTGCAACTTCAATAGACCAATGAGATGATCCAAAATTTTCTCATAAACTTAAAGTGTAAACTATGCTTGCAATTCTGATGTGACTCTTAAAGCTAAATGGAGAGTTCCCTCTCCTATTCTTAGTGTTACTCTTGAGATAATAGTATTATTAACCTTCATTTTAAGTACAATTAGTATACCACCTCACAAATTACTCCTTATTATCTCTTTGCCATTCATAATGTTTTACTAAGGAGATAATTGCTCTGATAATATTATGACTCCTTGTTAAAAAACACTTAGTACAGTTGCATGCACATACCTAACCTTATACATTAATTTCTGGCTGAATTCTGACAATAAAAATTACCAGCTAAAGGGAATATTACTTGGTTAAGCCAGTTTTGTACAAGCACTTAAAAGTCACTTACTTTTTCTCTGTAGATATGTGTGAATGGATTGACTTGTAAATAAATGTGTGTGTTGGTGTGTGTCCATGTGTATCCATGTGTTTATGAAATCTGTATCTATTAAATGTTGCAACATTCTGCAATGAACCACTGGATTTTTCGATGTTTTTAGAGAATAATATTATTCCAGGTGTTGCCTAGATACATATGGAAGCAAAAAATAACTGAAAAAGAAATGTCATAGATGTAATTATACTTAAGTAAAAACTTTCATTGTGGATGAAAACCTACTGTCAGACTTATGGACCTTATGTTCAAGCACTCAACAATTTTTAGGGAGTTTCATGCAGTAACTGTTGACTTTTCTCTCTCACACACAGTAAAACCTACTCAATCTTTCATGTATCCATTATTTCTTTTCTTCTGGCCTTGACAAATGCTGCACTATCCATATCATTTCCATGCCAAATATAAGAAATTATTTGGACATTCTCTTAGCACAGGACCTCTTAACACTGTTTCTGGTTCTCTGTATCCTTCCAGGGTCTTCTATACTAGACCAAGTGTGACTTGTTGGTCTTCACTCTCAAGACTCTTCATAGTGTAATCCTAATTTTGAAATCTTTCATTCGATGATAATTTATTTACTTCAACCATCTTTGATAACATCTTCGGTAACAAGTACTGGTTACCTTTTTTCTCATAATTCTTAATTAGGAAGATCTCAGAAAATTTCCAGAGAACTGTCTCATCTTCTGTGTTTACATCTCTCCTTTAAACTCAAATAACATTGAGCTTATAAGGAAAACGTGGCCAAAGTAGGCAACTGGAACACTAAGATTGCTGTACACAGTGCTATCTAATATTGATGTTAATTTGCTCACAATGCATTTATTTCTTGCCCTCTATTTATATTGCAATGGTCTGAAGATAATGGGAAATTCATTTGTGAGAGCTTTATACAGTAGTTACGATGGTGGGATCCTGGTCTGTGACTTCATCTTCTCAAGCACTTCAGCAAGCCCTCCTTCTCTCTACACCAAGAATCCCACAAAAACATGCAATGAAAAAAATATTAGATTCCTACACTAAAAACCACACTAGACTGTTCCAGAATGTTAATTACAATTTAACATTGAATCTGTATTTGAGAAAATGTCAGATTTAAGGCTTATACACAGACACAGTTAATGTTGTCTTGAAGAACAGATGAAATCTGAACCTGAAGTCTTATGATGTAAAAACACCTATACAATTTTAATTATTTTTTTTTCTTCTTCCTTCTATTATCTCCTGTCTGAATGGGAATTTGAATGCACAGGAGATAAACATTCTGTTCTAAAGAATTAATGGAATGGCTCTGAGAAGTGGTAAAACAAACCTCATTATTAACAACAGCGCTACTGCGTCCCTCTCAGATAAAACAAGCAATAATTGATCATGTCATAAGTGAACATCTCATAAACATATATTTTATAGAAGATTTTGCTCTCTAATCTCAGTTGAAGTAAAATATTTTTCAACTGTGACCTTTCTTAGGTCAAAAAGAAAAGATAAATTTTTTTTCTCTGAATGTCTAAAATCCTGTCTTGTGAGATTAGCTTGTGAATCAAGATTTGGATAATGGTATTATGGGAGAAGTCAAGCAAACAGAAAGATGACTCAAACAGTTTAGTGCCAGGACTCTTTCTTAACACACGGGAAAGTCATCCTCTGGTTGCATATGGAATCCTCCCACAATAAACAGGGAACTGGCAACAGAAGTGAAACTGCAAATGGTCCAAATTTTGCTGCAGAACTGGACTCATACTGAAGAGAAACCAGAAAAATGGACACTGTCTGGGGAGGACAGGACGTGGCTAAGTAATGCTGTCTCTATTCCCTTGGCTAAACAACTCTCCATGTAACTGCTGTGAAAAATACTTGGTTTTATCTGCTGCATTGCACAGCTCATCCCCATGAATGCTTCTGTTGGACAAATAGCTGGGCTGCAGGTTACTTGTTCTTTTTAAACACGTGGGTGTTTCTTCCCTTTTATGATCTTGTCAAAGACTGGATGGTACTTCCTTGGGGTGAAGGCAGTTTTTCTACAGTGTGTGAAAACTGCTCCTCCTGGCCTGTGCTTCTGGCTGTGAAGCTTGTCCATAGATTTGGACTGGAACGGAATATGCAGTTCCTCTGAAGCTGGAAGACATTCTTTCAACAAGAACTTGTAAAGATATCAAAACAAGCACAAAAACCCAATTCCACCCTATAAGTATCAAAAAATAAATTTACAAGTGGGAATACTCCCCAGGAGATATGTTTTTTCTGGCTCCTCCATCACACAGTATAATTCAGCCAGTGCTCAGTTTTGAACTTTACTAACACTCATCATTGATAAACTAGAGGGAAGAAGCCAAGAGTTTGTGTGGGCTATAAAAAATCATTATTTAATGACACTCACAGAAGTACATTTTGGGACAGCAGTTCAAATGGCAACAGCTGTTCTGAAAAGATTGACTATGTACACCATGTAACAAAACTATAGACCATTGTTTGGTTGTCTCAAATAATGTGTGTACATGTGCACATTTTCCTTCAAAGTAAACCATTTCCTTAAACCTCTCCTTAGTCACTGGACACAAATTAGATTTGTTTTGACACTCAACATTTTGTTCCACTTTTGGACAAGCCACTAATGTAACTGCATCGTATTTTAATCTCCTCTTTGATGTGCTAAACATTGAGCTCCTTCCCCTTGTACTACTCTTTTCTCCTGCTTTGAAGACAACATTGTTGCTCCTTTTGCATCCTTTTTCTGGTTTTTGAACTGAGGAAGCAGTTGTCTGGAATCTGGTATATGAGAGCACAGACAGAGACAAAATTACCCTCCTCCACACCACTATCTTAAATTAGCAATGTCTAAAAAGAGTTACACGAGTCTTTGCTAGTGCACTGAATGAGGAGATCACATCTAGTTGCCTGTCCACCTCGACTGCCTTGAGTTGCTCTTATAAATGAATCTTTGCCGCCCACCATACAGTTTCTATTCTCCAGGCAGACCTACATTTTCATGGGTCTAACTCTGGATGTGATGGCCTAGAAAAGAAAAAAAGTTGTGAGGATCTCATCTTTTTTTCCTCTTCTTGTGACACTTCCATAACCTTTAAAAAAACACATACTTCTCTCCCAAATACATAAATGCAGAACAGTTGCTGCTGACAGCAGTCAACCGCTGCGGAGAGGCAGGCGTTCACTTTTATCTCAGCCCTATCTCACCTAGAATGACAAAACCTACCTCTACCTCTATTTTTTGAGGAAGCTGTTGCAGTAGTGGGATCAGAAAAAAGGCCTGTTAAACTTACCAGACCATTCAGACTGTGCTGTACCCCAAGTCTGTTCACAGCTTTATCTATCAGTCTGCCAATTCTGCACATTTCAATAGAAGAGAATTTACACATACTTCCAGCTCACTCATGAAAACAAAAAGCAGTAGCAGGTCTAGAATTATCCTTAATAATGCCCCTACAGCAACACAGTTTCCTCACTGATGGCATTCTGAGACCTTGTTAGTTAGGATGTTCTTAATCCAATTTATGTGTGTTACTCATGTACGGAATTCTGCTTTTTTTAAATCACAGTGTAATGTGACAGCAATTATAGTGTCTTAGAGGTATATATCTGCATCACGTCACATATATTTTAACAAAAAAGAGTGTGAAGATAACTAGAAAATTCTCCAAGAATGAGATCAAGTCTGTCTGACAAAACCTATTTTCTATGAACTTTTGAATTGATATTTATTGTATTGCTATATACATTGTATTGCTATTACTAGAGCTCTGAGTTGGTCCTTACCCATGCTATTTTCTAACTCTGGGTTACCTCTCCGTGGCATACACCTTGCAAGCAATTGCCCTTCCAAACAAGATCATCATGAATTGAGCCATTTTCCCTATCAAACACCTTGCTAATTAAATGCATTATTTGCAGAAAAGGAGGAATAATGATGAATATTTAATGGTTTGGCAAAAAGTGGGTTTATAGCAAAACCATGAATGCAGAGAAGGTAACAGGTGGGCGACATGAGCTGGGGAGGGTACCCTGTGGGAGGAAGGAAGAGTATGGGCCAACAGGGCTGTGATCTACCACTGACTCTTGTCTTTGGAATCCTCTGCACTTCTCAGCAGATGTCGGATACAGAAGTTTACAGCAGTAAATCTGTTTCAGGAAACCCACTGGAAGTCATTCTAGCCACACACCCGCTGGCCTGCTCTTTAACAAACATGGTGAAGGAAGTTGTGATAGAAGCTGCATATATTCAAGAGAGAGATTCATGCTGTGGAAAGACTGAAGAAGTGCAACCCCAATACAAAATTCGGACAGAGTAGAAGTCACAGTAGCCAGCAAAATTTTTGTTTTCATCAAACATTATAGTTATCTATCTTTCTGCCTCTGAAAGGAAATGATGTGAAGTGTTATGCTTGTTTCTGATAAACCTGTGGCCTGACTTGCCTGAGGAAGTGAGGCTTGATGCTTCTGTTCCCACTGACACTGTTGTGGGCAGCCTGCTGTGATCATGACTGACCTTCCCTTGGCTGGATCCATCTGCCTCAGATTATACTGTCACATGGTTGCCTCATGCTGTGTGCTCCCCTCTGCTTACAGTTCTTCGTAGGCCAGTGAACCGAGCTAAAATGATCTGGAGCCTTACTCTGATCTCAGGCTAATGAGAATCAGGAATAACAAAACACTTCCAAGACCCAGGGAGTTCAGTACTCCAAGAGGAAGCACAGGCCCCGGGATGTTTGTGCATCTGACAGCAGTATGTACTAGCATTAAATCACCACTCAGGTCTGAAAACACATTAGGTCAGAAAAGTAAATACACGAATAAAGGCAAACAGAGGAGATACTTGCCATACTGCAGAACACAAGAGAAAACATTTACTACTGTGCGAATGAGGATTACAGACAGAAACAGCAGTATGTGTGTCCATGCCTCTGTGAAGAAAACAAGCACCTGTGGGAAAGCTGTACTGACAAATCTGCGGCTCTGAAGCTGCTAGGATTCCTTCTGACTCCTTGTCACTTCTTCTGACACCACTGCTGCTACTAAATACAGTGTGAAATGTCCATCTATGTATTGTGCCACATAAGCAAGGGAGGAGTGTGATTTCAGTGTCCTATTGCATACGAACAGTTTGGTTTTTTTTCTGATAGAAAACAACTTTTTTGGTTTATTTGAGTCACCGTCACCACAAAGATCATATCACAGGGGAAACCAATTTGACATACTCTTGGTGAGCAGGAAATTTGACGAAGTCACAAGGAAGAGAAATGCCACCATCCAGGGGGCAAACTACAGTGGGCACAGTGAAAGTGATAGTTTAGGGCTCCTTCAGACATCTGCTTGGCTTCTGCTTTCTGGAGTCAGGCTTAGCTGCCTGCCTTCATGTGGCAGCTTGAAAGAACAGATTCCCATAGCCAAATTGTTCTGTGCTGAAGCTATTTTGACAGCCTTTGACCCAGCTCCCTGACCAAGTTAAAATGTTACATCCAACATTATCTGGCATTTGAACTGAGAAGGAAATGACTTTTCTGTTCAGCCAGAGGTCTCTTATTTAACGCCCTATAAAGAGCAGCAAACTGCATATAATAATGACATCTTGTGGTAGGTGTTAAATTATTGGCCTATGACTTAGAAGAGAACTGGATGCCAAATTTCATTACATCTTTCTTCCTTCATGCTGCAACTCAGTAAGTTCACACAATTTCATCTGCTCTGAAAGAGCTGATATAAGAGACCTCTAGAACCTTTGGATTATGGGTGACTTCAGTGGAAAAGGATATTTTTCTTATCTGATTCTGTTGATCTGGATTAACATACAAGTCAGAAATTCATAATAACTGATTGAAGAATGTTCTTCCAGATACTCGTGTAAAATATTTAGCCTTAATCATTGAGCTCACAGAATGAGCTGGCCTCTTGCTGCACTGTGGCTTTGCACTGGATGTGAGTAAACGGAGATAGCCTTTGCTGGCAGCATATGAAGCCCAGCAGCTGCTGACCACCTGGCTTGCAAAGTCCCCATGTGGGGGTACACAGATGTGGGGTGTTACAAACAGCATCTCCCCATGGGTTTCTTGCACACCTGCTTCACTTCTATTTATTCCAGCTTTGGCACTTTGTCATCCAGAGCATGGTAAAATGTTCAGGTGGCAAACTCTTTCCATGAACTGTGTGGACACTCAGGGACCTCGCTGAAGCTCTTACTTTGGTACAAGCTATATGAAAGACTTGCACAGTTCATATTAGTGTCCAGAAGCATGACATTTTACTGAGTGTGCAATTCTAACTGCCCATAATCATATTCTTGCTGATGGGCCCCACGCAGTGCTTGCTCTAGTCAAAACTGAGAGCTTTTCAGTACAAACATCACACTTCCCTGTCACTGTACAGCCCTTATCAGCACAGAGGGCTCAGCTTTCATCAGGTCTCGTGGACGCTGACTAAGTTGTAGTCATAAATAAAATTAGCAGGAACTACTTAAGGATATATTTCTACAGAGGTGATATGACTCTTTTTCCTGTTGTGTTTTCTGGGGCTTGCTGTGTCTTCAGTTCAGTTCTACTACAGCACAGCCAATTTCTCAGGTTTTTTTTTTTTTTGATTAAGAAAATGTACCCAGAACTCTTTTTCTTGAGTTGATGGTGAAATAGCTCGCAACTAAGACTACTAAATAATGCTGCTGATCAGTTGATAACAGAGAATATGGAGTGGCAGATCAACACTGCTGGTCTCTGCATTTTGTGCAGTGGGGCATCTCTTCCCACTTTTGTCCCATGTCAGAGATTCTGGTGCTTGCACTGGGTATTGGGTGTGCTGTACTCTGCCTGCTTCCATCAGGTCTGCACAGATGCAAGTAGACACTTTCTGGATTTCCCAGAGATATAGAAAAATGGTGAAGATAATCAAGACTCTATGATCTATTTTTTTCCATCGGAAGATGCCACCTATTGGATGTTCTTGGAAAAGCAAAATATTTCAGAGAATATAGTACCTCCAGGTACTCTGAGAAACCATGCTGCCTCTGCTTGGTGAGATTTGGATGGAATTGCAGAAGCCTCTGCAGAACTACTTGATCACATTGTGCATAAAGACTTACTTAGAAAATTTCAAATACTGACCTAGCAACTGCTGATGAGATTGTAAAATTCCATACAGAAAATAGTCTGATTCTGCTCAACAGAAGTGGTGTTCAACACTCAAGTAACTCACATTCGTTTAACAGCCCAAGCCAAAAATTAGCCATTATTAATCATAAATAATACTCAACTTACAAATGATAAATACTCTCTTTGGACTGAAATTATTGTTTACTAAAAAAAGGAAAATAGAGGTTAGGCATAACAATAACATCATTTCATAGACATAATAAAGGAAAATAGGAAACAGTTTTTCATAGCATATATTAAATATATTTTGCAGCATAAACATTCAAATGTTCAAAATTTAATAGAATCACAGTATCACCAAGGTTGAAAAAGACCTACAAGATCATCCAGTCCAACTGTCCACCTATCACCAATCATTCTCTCCAAACAATGTCCCTCAGCACAACGTCTAAAAGTTAATCTTCTCCATTTCTGAAGAAAATTGTAATAGTTAAAATTACTTCAGACTTAGGACAGCTGAAAGAGAAAAATCCCAAGACATTCAATAAAGCCTATCACTGTCCCATGTTCTGATAACACCATATTTATAACAGTCTTTTTATGACAACCCATTCTGACCCAAAACATAGGTGCAATTTGTTCCACAATGTATTCCAAGCCTGACATTAGTTTTTAAGTAGAGAAAATGTTACAATCAGCAAAGAACATATACAAGAGTTTTTTGTTTCTAATATCTTTCGTTTTAAAATGTATGAATGAGTCACATTCAATTAATTGTTTGTACAGAGATGTACACAATTTGAAGGCAGATAAACTAAAAAAAAATCCAGTCCTCTTCTGCACTGAAAGGGCAATCCATCCATTTAACCTGCAGCATTATGAAGCAAATCAGAAGAGCTTCAAGGACTTCAAAGCAGCTGTGGGAAATGATTCCCATCCCTTTCTATAGGTTTATCACCATTGATGTTCTTGATGCCTTTTTCATTTCTTCCCTCAGATTCTCTTTCATTTCAATAATACTATCCCAGAATCTTGAAAAAAATACTTTTGTTCAGCTTGCTCATAAACCCTAGTGGAAATGTTTGTTAATTATCTAACATCTGTATTATGCCTGTGAAGTCAAGAGAATGACTGGAACATCTTACTTACAGAAACCTTTTAAAGAAATAATCATTATGAATCTTCATTCTTGGTATTTGAGTAAACATGAATAGTGTGCAGATGTGTTGCTCCCACTCCTGCCATTATTATGTTAAGAGTCCTTAACATAATGAGAAAAGTCGGACTTCATTTCAAAGTTATTTTGAAACTTATCACATTTTGACAAAAATCTTTCAGTGTTTGACATACGACCTCATTTCCTCCTTATGTCTGAAATATGGTATCCATCCCAGGTCCATCCTCCAGCTTCTTACAAGTTGTTTGGCTTACAATCTTGAACTCAGCCTTCCTGTAACAGGTTTATTAATACAAAATTCTGCCCACCATGAAGGTCTGTTCAGAACTTTGTTGCCTTGAAGGATCTCGGCCCACATATTTTTATATAACTGGTAAAAAAAAAGAAAAAGAAAACGAGAAGACTAACTTACACCAAAAATAAGACCAGGAAAACTTCTGCAAGACAAATTATCAAACATACTAGTTGAAATGAGTCAGTGGCTGATTTCTTAGATAATCAGTGTGAATAATTATGTACAGGTAAGAGTAAATACAAAGCCCAAAATTTCAGAATGCTGTGACAATCAGGTATTTGTATAAATCATTTACACCTTCCATGGACTAAGAACAGTAACTCTTACTTTTTTTTTTTTTTTTTTTTGCAATTTGATGTGATTTATATTATTGAAAGTAGATTTTTGTAAGCAAGGTTAAATTCAGCTTCAGCTAAGATACACAGTTACTAGAATAAATTGACATCACTCTCTCATATTCTATTTAATAAACTAAATAAATTCTGTGAGAAGTGTATAAATTGTATTAATTTCAGTTATGTGTGTGAAATAATACAGTTCCAAACACCTAATACTAATCCCTAACATTAATAAGTCCCTGAGGCTTTTGTATTTGTGTGAGAAATCAATCCAAACTTTTTGTTAGAGTGCACAAAATAACCCAAGGAGAGGCTAGCCAAATCCACTACATGACAGCTTTATCAGCTACTGATAAGCAATCTCCAGCTGACTGCCAGAAAAGGGGTAGTATTGTAGGAACAGATCGCTTTGTATTTGCCCCATACTTTATATTCTTGTCTGTAACATCCACAACTTCTGTGTGAGAGAGAACATTAGGTACAAATGGGCTTTTGGCCAATGCAGATATACTTAAGAGTCTTACATATGATGTTCCTTCTTTTAGAGTTACCTTGGGAGCTTTCATTAATTTAAGCCTCAAAAATCTACAGAAAGGAAAAAGAAGTTTCCAGTGTTAATTACAGTCCTTTTGTTGAGGTGGCTGGATATGCAGAGCAAGCCCTTCCTCCTTTATTTGTAGAGACTGTGTTACCAAAGTAATCACTGTTAGGTCAGAGTCTCTTTAGAAACATCTGGGCTGCCCTCTGTATTTCTTGATCACCATGGGAACAATGATCAACTTTAGACATGAAGACACAGACGAAGAGTATTGAAAAGCATCGTGTATTCTTGACTCAGCAATCCTGTCAAACTTCCTGGCAGCCTCCCCAGGCTCCAATGATTCTCTGCAGGGTCTCTCCACACTAAACCAAACTGTTGTACTGTGACATCAGTCTCTACATAATAGTTATCCCACAGCTTGGCCTGCTAAATAGGGTTGGCCTGCAAGCAAGAATTTTGGTTTGCTGAGGCTTTGCAGTGAAATACAGCTCTGTAAGTATTTCAGGAAAATAAAAAAAAAAGAAAAAAAAAGCATAGAGGATCCATGACCTGTAAAGCCAAATCCACAGTACAGCCACATCCTGAATCCTGCTTGTAGGTCTGGTTATGACACCTCTGAAAGGATATGTCAGAACTAGAGGATAGGTTGTATACTCATTAAATTAAGGAGAGGTGCTGATAAAACACCTTCTTTCATGTTTGTATTAAGATCCCTATAATAATACTGGTCTTTGTACTGATTAGTACCAAACTACTACATACTGCTCAGTGTGACACCAGGGAAGCAATTCCTGACAGTTCTGAGATGGTCAGAGAAGAGTAGAATAGTGAGAGTAAGGAAGAGATGCTGACTTTTCTGAATCTATCACAAATCAAGAACAATTTTATTTATTTTTCTTGAAAAATAATTAAACATTTGAATTTTTAAAAGTGCATCTTCAAATATTATTGAATAATTGAAAGGATAGATCTATCATTAAATGCTCTTTCCTACAGGCTAACAAGTAAGCCACATCAAGTCACTATGCTGTGTTGGAACTCTCCACTAATTTTTCCTGTTGACAATACTAACAGGCTCAGTTACTGCAGCCAAAACAGAAAATTATTTACTTATATCTGAAGTTCGTCAGAATTATGCATAGTCTACAGCAGAAATATTTCTACCTTGAATATGCTCATCTATACTTTTCTCTCTTCTGTTTTTATACAGTCAATGTGAATATACCTTGCCTTTCCTCAAAGCCATGAGTACAAAGAGCAAAGTGTTCACACTACTTTTCAATTTTCCTTCAGTTGTAGAATCACTGAGAAGAACACAGGGAGGAAGTTGGTATTTTACCAAAAACCCCCTCTGAGAACAGTTGTTACAAAGGTAGCACTGCACTTTGAGTGACTGACCACACACTCTCCATTCTGGTTAGTCCAAAACAGAGTCTTCTTCAACTGAAGGCGTGTTTCGAAGTCATAAATGAACACTGTATGGGAACTGTTGAATCATGGCCTGAACCACGGATTGATCACCTGAGTCAGCCACAGGAGCACAGGTGAAGGCAGTGTACCTGTATGACAGGAAGGGGTGGAGGGCTGACCACTTAAGGGCTGACCACCACTGGGGAAGGATCTCTTATTGGAGTTTTCTCCTTTGGAGTTTTCTACTGTAAGCCTAGAGCATGGGTGAGTATTTTTCCCTTTATTTCAATTGTCTCTGTTGCAATAATCTGTCTAATTATACCATCCATAAAATATTTTGGCTATAATACCATTTGGTGTTATTCATTCTGTTAACCTCACATCTAACAAAGCAGTTCCCTAGTCAGTGTTTGTACAGTGCAGCCTATATACCAGAAGTCTCTGCAGTGACACTTCAGGGAAGAAGACAGGATGTTCACAGTGCTGTTTTGTAAGCACCTGAAACAGTCACATTCCAAAGAATTCTTGTTCTGGAAAAACAAGAGCTAATTCTTAATGGATTTACAGGTGTACCCAAGGTTAAATAAGATATTGTTTTTCTTTGAGAATCTATGTGCACTCTGAACTTCCGAAACTGCATCTAAATAGCCAAAAAAAACTTTTCAAAAAAGATTTAGACCTTAGGTCAAAGGACTCAGATCTTCTTCAGCTCAACACTATGAGGAAAAGCTTTAGACTGAAAGTGGAGGTGTTTTGGGAAAAACATTGATTCAGTTAAAATTCCACAGGTGTGAACCACTATGACCGCTCTAGTTTTCTTTGCTGAAGTTAAAAATATCTGTACATTCCTTCACAAAGCTTTGTGGGCTCTACTGTCATTTGTATGACTGTTTTCAGTGCCTAAGCATGCAGTCATCTGAGTTGTGTTCTACAATCAGATTCAGAAATTTGCCTGGGTAAAAAAAAATAAATGGAATTTGGACCTCACTCTTCCAGAATCTGATAAGTACAACTCTGAAAACAACTCTTCTTAAAAACTCAAGACACTCCTGAACAGAAGATATAATTCAGATAAATAACATTATAACAAGGATATACCTTAAAGCCAAGCAAATTAATGACAGTCCATGGCTGAGAGAATTCTGACTTTAGCATAGGTCAGTGAGATTGTATTGTTTATTGGAAAATAGTAGATAACAACAAAAACCTACTTAGTAAAACTGTTTCAGGACCAAAAGAAGTCAGGTACCAAAAGAAGTCAGGTCTACACTGTAGACCAAAATGCCCTTTGAAGCAGACTGCAAAAGCCTGGCCATTACAATACAAAGTAGGACAAGAGAAAATGAGGAATAGGAAATTTGCTTGTGTCCCTTTATGCACATTCTCTTTATGAATGACGCAAGAATTAAAGACATCAATATAAAATACAAGAAGACTTACCTCTCCACTAGCTTTACCAATGGGAGAGTTGAGAATGAAGTCAGGAGGAGCAAAGACATCAACAAGGGCAACTGCATCATCTTTCAACTGTTTAAAAAGAAAAGACATATATTTGTCAATTTCTACAGTAGTCTATGGTTACCTGTGAACTACAGAGCATCATAGAGATTATTTTCATAAAGTACCAGCTAGAGGCACCTTAAGAGAAATTAACAATAAGAAGATACAATTTACTTTGCTCTTTTCCCTTGGTGTAATTGTCAAAAAGAATCTATACTTTAAATGTCTTCTTCCTTTGCTTAGGAGTTTTAAAGCATATTTTAACAGAGATTTCTACACATAAAAACACAATCTAGAAATTTAAAAGCATAATTTCTAGGTTCTTATTTAAGTTTTGCTTACCTAAGAAAAATATGATGCACTCTTAAAAGCTTTTTGGTTGACAAGACCAATTCAGGAGCTAACACAACAGTGAAGTAAATTGAAGTGAATCACAGTATTCTGCTGGCTTTCCAATGGCAACAAATTAAAGATCACTATTTTTAAAATTATATTATTTCTCATTTTCTAGTAAATAAAATAGGACTAGATTTAGGGTCAATCAGTTACTAATCTTCTCTTATATCAAGTTATTTGGAAACTGTTGAGTCAATCCTTCTAATTTAGCTGTTCATAATAAATGATGTTGCTTTCAGTATCCATATACTGTATTATTATTTAAACACAACAAATAATATTGAAGCACTTACCGTTCTGCAAAGCCCCAGAATAGCATTTTGAATAAATCTACCAGCTTCACCTGAGATATAGCCACCTGCAAGTATATTCACAATAAAATTTTCAAAGAAGCTCACAGAATTAAAATCTTTTTACTAAGGAATTTATTAATCCAATATTTGAGAGACTAAATAGATGCCTGTCTGTAATTGCATTTACTGCCTTTTACTAATGAGCTGACTGCAAAACCATTAGGCTAAGACATCTGGATCTTCTGTTTTTTGCCACAGATACTTAACTACAACAAAATCTGTGAGCCCTCTGTCATCTCTAAGCTATGAGAGAGTCTTGTGTGTTCAGTTCTAGCTCCAGATCCTTGCTCCTGGGAATTCTGTCCAGAATAAATGTTTTAAATTATGTGGGCAATAAGAAAATGCTATAACCTAAATCCTAATTTTGGGTCCCACCCCTTGCTAAAACACAACATGGGAAAAAGTCTCTAATCTTTAAGTTAGGGCTTTTATAAAATGACATGCATAATGCATTCAGGGAGTTGTCTCACCTTGATAGAGCACAGCCAGATGTTTACTTAAAGACCAGAGTCCATACAGAGCACTGAGATTCTTAAGCACTGGCTGCAGAGTAGATGGTATGTTGGGATCGTGAGTGTAGTCATGGTATCTTTGTAAGACTGTTTGTTCAATAAAAGCAATGGCTAATGATCGACAGTAATACACCTTAGGAAAAAGCAGAGAAGGATACTGAGCAACAAAATACAAGGAAACAACTCCCAGCTGCAGCAATATGGTGTTTCTGTGGTGACATCAGTGGAGATCTCTTGATTTAGATCTGCTGATGCAGCTTGAGATTAAAGTCTGAAAAGAAACTGTAGGACTAAAGTCTTGCCACTATTTGCAAAGTTTAGTTACAAAATGCCATATGAAATGCCTCTAAGAAATAAGATCCTAATTTTGCACTGTCTTCCACTTTAAGTATTCTCTTTTATCAATCTAAAGGGATCATGTACTGTATACCTAAAAGGTAAACAACGTTTCGGCAATGCACCCAGAGTGAATAGGAGCAAGTAGCTACATTAGAGAGAAGACCATGCCTTAAATTAAGGGTCATTAATAAACCTAAATAACTCTAGAATGACAAAGGTAGCCTTACATTTATCTAGAAATGTATAAAGATGATAATAGGTTCAGTAATCCCTTGAAAAGTAAATACAGTTCATTGCAATAATAAAATCTGATCATGTAAGCATGAGTGGATTCAGTGAAGTATGTTTTGAAGGAAGTATCCAACACATCCTTGCCAACTATCTGCTCAGAAAGGCAGGTCAACGCTTAATAGTCACTATTAATAACGAAGTATAGAACCTAAAGTGATTGTACATGCATAGAAAGACTTGTCAACTTTAACATACTTCACATTTAGGGTATGATGTTGTATGTCCTATGATAAAATAGACTGATGACTGAAAACATACTAGTTGATGAACAGAAGTGGAATATGGAATAGTTGTTGTTGTGACTGATTTGTTGCACTGATATGGCTGACACGACGAAAGGCTGTGCTGCCATTCAGTGAGACCTGGACGGGCTGGAGAGCTGGGCAGAAAGGAACCAGATGAGGTTTAACAAGGGCAAGTGTAGAGTCTTGCACCTAGGAAGGAATAAAGACATGCACTGGTACAGGCTGGGGTATGACCTGCTAGAGAGGAGCTCTGAGGAGAGGGACCTGGGTGTCCTGGTCAATGATACATTGCCCATGAGCCAACAGCATCCTGCGGTGTGTGGCCAGCAGGTCAAGGATCCTCCATCTCTACTCTGCCCTGGTGAGGCCACACCTGGAGTACTGCAACCAGATCTGGACTCCCCAGTGCAAAAAAGACAGAGAGATCTCCTGAAAAGAGTCCAGCTGAGGGATACAAACATGATGTCTTCTCTGGAGATGTTCAGGACCCACCTGGATGCCAACCTGAGCAATCTGGTCTAGGGAGCTGCTTTGGCAACAGGGTTGGACTCTCCAGAGATCCCTTCCAACCCCTACAATTCTGTGATTCTGTGATATGAACTGTTTGTTTTTAGCTCAATTATTCAGTTTGTAGCGTTTCAAATTATTAATTAGTTCTCCTTTTCTTTTTTAAATCCATCATCTTTGCATTTAAATTCACTGTAAGATTCTAAAAGAATTATTCCAAAGATCACTGTCTCTTTCTTGCTAACAGTACACTGGCATACTTAAGCTCAATCTCAGATACAGATATGAATTGCAAAATGTCTACTTCCTTCAAGCTTAGGGATGACTTCCCCCTTACTAGATGAACTTACTTATATCAGAACATTTCAATATCAATTCTCTAAAGAGATTGTATCAATTCTTTAAAGAGATTGAAATAGGGCTCAATGAAGTATTAATTCCCTATTCCTTCCTACAAATTCTATTTCCTCCTTTACCTTTACTTACATTTCTGTATTATTTCTATCAAGCTCCTGGCTGAAAATAAATGGATCTTCCTACTTCCTGAGGTTGGTAATCTTCCAGCCAGTGTGAGACATCACAGACAAGTAATATAAAGCTCTTTCTCCATTCTGCCTTGGGACATAGGTTAGGAATCTCCTTCAGATCTCCCATAGCAAGAGTAGACACTATATATTAGTCAGCCACTGAGCTGACAGAGAAGTGTTTCTTCATGCTCAGAAACATTAAAATCAAATATGAATTAAAGCACAGCTTGGAAATTATTTTTGGATGTTTTTTTTGTATGTTGTTTAAAATAACAAATCCTCTTGTCCTGGAGACAAATTGTAGGGAGAAAAGAAAACCTAATGACCTAAGCTGTATCTGAGAAGCAGCTGTGTGTCTACATTTCTTTACAGTTAGCACAACTAACATAAAAGAGAAATGAGGTGAATAACATTCATATTGCTATGTAAACCATCTTCTCTAACACTGACTCTGGCATCAGCCTTTCAAGAGCTGGCCAGGTGACAAGCAATCAAATTTGAATTTCTGGAACTTATCTATCTTGCATTCAACTAGAAGGCAATTCTCATTCTGAATTTGACCCTCAGGGGCACCTGTGATAGGCTGCTACAAGGGTAAAAATAGGAAAGGTTTCTTCCACCAGTGGTTTTACAGATACCAACCCTTTTTGAAGCCAGGTTAGCTCTTTAAAGCTGAATATCTGAATATTCCTTCCTACTGCTTTTAATGAGCTTTGCAGGTAAGGCGAACCACTCTGCCCATCTTCAGGGAACAGATTTCCCCACTCAGTGACAAAACGTTTCCTTTTCTTGGATACTAAACAGTTTCTCATGGAGGTAGTAGAAGAATTTGGGGACTTTGGGGATAAAAAATGAAATTTAGAGTTAAACCACAACTAGCTATTAAAACTCGCTGGTGAGAGAGCGGATCTGCTATTTGTAGATTGTCAGCGTTTCCTTTTCAGGTTCCAGTGCTGTCAGTCTGGTATCTTTCATGAGTACTTTGCACTATAGGAATTGGAGACGGAAAAGACCTATTAGGTCATCTAGTTTACCTACCTGCCAGAGCAGGATTCTTTCCTACAGTATGTATTTGGCCACAAGAGCAGATGGAGATGTAATAATCAGATGTCACAGTAGATTTAATAGTAGTAGATTCAGTTTTCAGAGGTATGACACAAAACTTACATACACCACCCAGCAAATGCTTGCAACTTTCCTGAAAGGAAATATATCTTGGAAAACTTCTGCTGGTCATAGCTGGCCTCTTTCTGTCATTTTCAGTACAATGCAAATGGACAGGAATTACATATTAGTTAGATGATTTGCTGCCTTGTGCTTGAGGAAATTGTACTTCATGACACAAGAGAAAAATTAACAGCATCTATCAATCATGGATGAAAATAATCAAGTAAGAAAGCTGAATGAGTGCTACCTGACAGTTGTTTTTTGCCTCAAAATCACTTTGCCCAGACTGCTTCTCCTTCCTCAGCTTTAGGTCACTTTCTTGGAGCAGGTAGCAAACCAGCCATTTGTATGCAGCTAAAGGAACTATGCAAAAGAGAAGAAAGCCAGAAGTCTTAATACTGACATTTATAACACTGAAAGTCACGTGCAGATTCTACTGCAGTCTCATTTGTTAGATGAGACCAAAAGTGAAAGTGTTGTTAATTAATCCATTAATGTAACACTTTGCCTATTACAGAAGCATTTTAATACAAGCATTTTCTGATTTCATGATTTTTTTTTACCTTGTTATATTCCCTTCTATATTAAGATTTAAGTCTACAAGGTACTTAATCTCTTCCGAAAATACAAGAATAGATGAAAATGTACATTTTGTGAGCTCTTCACAGTTTCTCTTGAAAACAACAATATAGTGGCAAAAAGCCTAGATCACAAATGCTATTCTAGAAGGCTATTTTAAAATGAAATGTATTTAATATGAAGAAAGTCATTAAATAATAACGTGACAAATATCTTATAATATCAAATCTCTGAATCTGAAAGAAATTTAAGATTCTACTACGAGTTTAACAACATTAAAAGGCTACCTGAGGAGTCCATGCAATCATCAACACTATTGGCTTTGAATTTCCAGCCAATGATACGATGGTAGTCTTGCAAAAAGTTTACTGTTCCAAGGGGAGATTCAAAAGGCACTTTATCTGAAAAAACAAAGAAAATAGAAATGACTTACAAGAAAATAAATCTCTTTTGAACTAAAAGCCCACTATAAAGCCATGCATTCTCTAGATAGGTCACATGTAATTAAGAGACAATATATTTTGTTATGGCCTACTCCAAGCAAGTGAGAACTGGTGGACAACTGCTGAAGAAACTGACAGCAGTGCCTATGAGTCCCATAAGATTCAACTCCTATCACTAATTTTTCTAGTCAGTGAAAAACACTGCTAGAAAACTGAAACAAAATCATTTATCTACTGAACTACAAAATGTACTGATGGAGGAAACTTGCTACGAAGTCAGATATAACTTAAAACAATGTCAGTAGTTTCACTGAACAAAACTGCTCTTCTCAGAAGAAAGATGTTACTTGACATAATTAGGGATGGCTAAACATCTAGCTTGCTTCCACAAGACTTGATGATATTTCTTGCAGTACATATCTGTATATTTGTGAATGCATCATATGATGGGGTCTGCAGCACATTATTTATGCTCTACAAAATGATTAAATGACTATCAGTTGCTTTCAGTCAGACAATATCTCTTAATTCCATTATCTACTCACTGCTGAGTCCAACACATGATTCCAGAATAAAAACTTACCTCTAATGCAATTCATCCAGCTCATTAAGTAGTTGCTGGTTTGCTGAAGCAGGACGTTGTTATCTCCCTCATATGTGCAGTTTGGATCATTGTCATTCCGGATTTCACCCAAACGATTCACTTTTTAAGAAAAGTGCACATTTTAATATATTGTTCTGTATCAGATGAAACTATGAGGGACTAAGTAATTAATTCTGTGACAAAATGTAAAAGAGTTGTCTGCTCCTGTATGTATAGACATACTTACCAACAGCTGAGCTTGGGATTTCACTGTTTAGCTTGTGAAAATGAATATGCTGCGAAGATTTTAGAAAAGTGGCATTCATCTTAGAAGAGGAACTCTCAGTAAAATATGAATCTTTAGTTTTGGAATCATCACTGAATTATACAGGCTCTCATTCTGTCCATATGCTGAAGTAGATACTGCACAGTTTTAGTTCTTTTTATTGTACTGTCTGGTATAAAATAAATGTTAAAATATAGATATGAGGGAAAAAGGCCTTTCTAAGCATATTCCTAACATTCAGGCATCATGACATGGAGACACTGGAACAGGTTGCACAGAGAGGCTGTGAATGCTCCTTCCCTGGAGGTGTTCAAAGACAGGCTGGATGGGGCTTAGAGCAACCTGATCTACTGGGAGGTGTCCGTGCCTACAGCAGAAGGGCTGGACTAGATGATCTTGAAGGTCCCTTCCAACCCAGATCACTCTATGACTGTCTGAACAACAGTCTACATGTGAATGAAAATGTTCTCCTTCTGATCAGTATGTGTAGTAGTTTGTGACTTACTGGCAAGGTAACCATGTCCTCCACAAGCTTCTCGACACTCCTGGGCTGCCTGCTGAGCAGTCCAAGAAGACAGGGGTTTGCTGGCAGCAGATAAGGCATGAATCTCACGTCCCAAATCAACCTTTGCAAAAACAAGTTACAAGCCAGCAGTAACTGTTACACAAAGTTTGTGACCAATTAAAACCATAGCTAAAAAATTGTGCTGCCTTTTGAAGAAGAAAGAGTAACTCGCAATACATACATATATGCATTTTTTCTGAGATCTATTTAAGTGCAGAGTATTTTTTTTTTCCTTTTGCTGCCCTCCAGAGTGACAAAAAGCTTTTGGATACTAATATTCTCATATGGGAAAGGAAACATCTGTGCCAGGCAATGGACATACGGGTAGGTGGCTGGGATGTGCTAGGTGACATAGCATGGGATAACTCACTGATTACCTCCCAAAGATGGCATGGCAGGTGTTTGAAGGTAACATGTCCAGAGAAAGCTTCTGCCTCCTCTGTGATATAAGCAATCCCTTTCTCTCAGGTCAACAAGTGGATACTTACATTATTTACTGCCTTCCATGGTCTTCATTGATCTTTTAAGCACCACTTTTGCTAAGAATTTGAAAATTTTAATGGTCTCCCCAAATTTGCAAAGTATAACTTTAGCCTGCATAAACACTAATAATGATGGCTTTCCTTGGAATTTCCACAGTACAAAGAGTTTCAGGAGATGTTGAATTTAATACTAACAAAGACAGTTTCAGAGCAATTCCCCATTTTATTTTTTTTCTTTTTTTTTTCTGATCTCCTCTAGAACAAACGGAATTCATAAGGATTAAATTATTACAATTGTCAAGAATCAGATTTTTTCTTTATTATAACTTGTCTCTGAAGGCCAGTATTTTGCCTAAGATTAGTGACTGCACTGGAGATCTCTAGGGATAAGACATTAAACAATCAAATAACACTAAACAATCGAATAAGACTCTTCCTCTGTTAGAATACCTAACCACTAGCACAGAAATATATCACAAACTTTATTTTAGCACGAAAAATACGAATGTTTAAATTATCTTAGCAATACACAGCCACTGTGTAGGCCCTAACAGTTAAAATTGTCAATATGTAAATTCATATATATAATTTATATGCTATAAAAATTCATTCTGCAGTTATTTTGGCTGAGAATCAGTCCTCACACAGAGACCAATAGATCAAAATACTTCATTTATGAAGGGGTAACTATTGATGGAGTGAGTGTGGCTGAGAAACTGAGCATTAAAACTCAAAAATCCTAATGTTTTTCTCCAAAAGAGTAATCCTAATGCTTGAATATGAATTGCAAACTCAAGCCAGATTTACATAGTCTGTGGAGTAATTAAGAACAGTATCATTTCAGAAAGTTTTTGATAAATACCTTCTGTGCTACTATATTCACAACAGTCATAAAATGAATTTACATTATCCTATAATTACAATAAACAGTTCTGCAAGTAAACATAGTCTTAAAATACCAGTGCAGAAAATAAAACTTGAACCACTACATCAAAACTCATTTGGGTGCTCTTCTGAATGCAACTTTATCCATCACTTTGCATTACCACATTTCTGAGATGTCACCCCTGATTGTAAGGTGACCTATGACTTCTAAGTAGGTTTTTCACTTAACATTTTCTAGTCTGTTGTAGTAAGAACTAGCTAAGAGAAATGTGTAAATATCTCACCTGTCTCTGACTCCTCTGCTTTGTCAATACACCTGCATAAAATTCCACGAAGTTCTCAAACAGTGACTTGGAGAAATAATCTAAGACATATGCAGCAGCCAGGTATGGAAGGAGACGCCATTGCTGGAATAGCAATTAAATAGATTTGATTACTAATTGATAAACATACATACTTGATAGTTTTATATATATAACTATCTTACAATTTTGAAACAACACACTCATTTTTACTTAGCTCAAACTGAAAAAATTGTATTTTATGGTGAAGACAACTTAGCAATAACCATTTATAAACATAATTAAGTGTAACTAGTCTATAAATAAATTACAGTTACAGTATTTCAGTCCATGAATTTTACGAATTTCTGATAAACATCCTGTTCAACCAGTGCAAAAGTTCACTGTAGCTTTAGGGACCAATGACATATTTTTTCACTGTGTTTATACAATGTCTGGCATGCCAGGGGCCAGTCATGATTCATATCTTTCTTCAGTATCAAGATCACTGAGGGTATAATGGTTTCACTTTGTTAATTGCTGAATGTAGGTTAGCAATTGTGGCATTCTGTGAAAAAAAAAAACACACGGGGTGATAGAAGAGAAAATAACATCTTAATGTGCAAATCAGATGGAAACCCATAAAGGAAAAGGGAAGCTGTTTAAGGAAGCTTTTGTGATATAGCAAGAAGGGGAGGAGAGGTTCAGCAAACATAGCTTAGAGAATAGAATGAACCTGAGCAAAGCAAAGGCTTGAGGAAGTGGAATGCTGTCCCAGGTTCAATCAAGTAAGGTGTAAAGAAAGCAGCTTTTGCTAGAGTTCATGAAGGCTGTGAAAACTTCCTAAGTTGCAAGACTAATTGCAAAGCCTGGGGGAAAAAAAAAACGAAACACTCACTTTGCAAGGAGAAACTAGATAAGTTTGTTTATAAACTTCTAATATAGTAAAATTTCTTAGTTGTTCTGAGCTCTTGCTATTCCCCAGTTTACTATAACTATTCCTGTTCTGTATTTTTCCAATCAAATGGTGTTTTCCATCTGCATATTCTTTGGAAAAAAAAATACTAGTGATATTCCTATCAAAATTAGTGACGGCTTGAGACATCACCACAATGAATGTCACTGTCATTGTGCCCCTAAGAAAAGGTCTTTCTCAGTACAGGTTACTGTCTAAGAAGAAAAATGTTTTGAGGTACTCCATAGAGACATTACTCTTTAGTTGTATTTTAGCTATTCCAAGAACTTATCTGAAAAGCCTTATCAGGCGAAAAGCAGTGTAAGGAGGTCCTGAGTTGAACTGAACACCCAAAACTGCACAAGATCTACACTTCAGATGAGATAGATAACTTCAATGTCACCAACTCCAGAATCACTATTTTGATTTGCAATAGCTCTGGATCTGTGTGTCATTATATAAAAGCCTACAGATGCTAAGTTCAAAGTTTTTACCTGTGTTTGATATTCAATAACAGGTATTTCTTCTTCATCAGTCGGTCCAAACTGATGGCGAGTTGCTGAGAAGCGAATGGCTATCGATAAGGCAAGCTTCAAGTTGGTTGCAGAAACTGCTGTGATCAGAATTCTGCCAGTGGACAAGGATCCAAGAGCTGCACTAAAACGCTCCTTAACATCCTAAAGAAACAAAAGGCACAGACTAAATGGTGAGGCTAATACTTCACTGCCTGCTCCAAAGACACAATTCTGGTAGAACGATCAGAAGCCCAGTGGACTGGGAAATTTTTATTTACTGATACATTGAGTTAAAATGTTCAGAAAAAATTCAAAGTAGTTTCTCTAAATATTATGGGTCTCCCAGGGTAGCTCAAAAAGCAGGAAATCAGTAAAAACAGTTAAGTGAATTGAGTCATCTCTGAAAGGCAGTTTGAATATCAGCATTCACATCAAACTGCTTCACAGCCATTTAGGTGAAGGTACCTACTGCATCCCAACCTATGAAGGCCACATGTTCTACCTCTGTATATTTAAAAACTATATTAATGAAACAAAACTAATTCACACCTTGAAAGAACTTGAGTATTTCCCTTCTGGTGAGACATCTCCAGTTACATTCAGTATGTTTTCTTTAGGTATCCTGACATTGTGGAACATGGCAAACCTGGTCAAACAAATACAAAAATAATGTAAAATCTACCTTGAAGCAGAGTAGAATATCTACATTACAGAAAAGGAAGTCACAGCAAAAACGAGATTGCTCAGTGCTTATCAATGAATCCATCAAACAAGGAAAGTGACATTCAGAGTATGCCTGGAAGAACAAAGGCTTTCATACTTTGGGTAGTAGAGGAAATCCAAGCTGGGAAATGGTGGAATGTCTAGATATTGTGTTGAGGGACATGGTTTAAAGAGAACAATTGGTGACAGGTAGATGGTTGGACTGGATGATATTGTAGGTCTTTTCTAACCTTGGTGATTCTATGATTCTATGATTTGCTATCACTCTTAACCTTGAGGTTTTTTCCAATAATTAAGGTGATGCTTGAAAAAGAACACTGAGGGTACCTTTTGAGCAATTCCACAAGTGAACAAAAACAACTAATGGAAGAGCTATGTAAGCTCTGTAAAGGGAGGGAGAGTAAGTAAAGTTACTTATTAGAGACCTTATCCAGAGCCAGTGCAACAGACCCTTTCACCAACAGCCCATAAACCTGAAATGAACTCTAAATTTGCATGAACATAGGAAAGTTAGTTATCTCAGTTATTAAAAAGGTTGGGAAGATGGGCAACTCAACTTCCTTCTCCTACTTAGAACTAGACTGGACAATTCTCATTCCAAAAAATTCCACACCACATAAAATTCTGCTGAACTGAATGGCTTACTGGTGTACTGAGGTGCTGCTCAGTGCAGTCTGGAGACAGTAAATACTTCAAAACCGACACTACATTTTTGTGATTCTAAAATACAGATCTGTGAAGCTCTTTCATATTAGTTGTAATACAGAGGAAACAGCTGAATTAGTGTAAAAAGAAGGAACTGAATGGAAACTCTTTCCTTAAAGTAGGATTCCTATTCCCTAGAATGTGCCATCTTAAGAAGGAATTAGTAACATTATCTTTCCTAAATTGTGACACTCTAGCATCAGCTATTAGAATTGGCAGCATGTCCTAAGTATTCATATACTTCATGAAGAAAGCATATGAACTGTCTCACCCAAATGGGCAATACAACTTTATTCAACAGCAGTAATATCTGCTTCACTCACTAATATCTCAGCATCTAATAGCACTTGAAAAGCTGTATTTGTAATCAAAGCAAATTCCTTTTGCCTGCCAATACAGGCTGATCTACTTAATAAGGCCCATGAGAGCCAGGTCTTTCACATTAATAAATTACATACGGGCTGCATTGCTGCACATGCTTTAAAATTACGAGTTGTTTCCAAGGAAACATATCTGCATACTGAATTTATTCAGCCTTAGAGATACAGAGTATTTTCAGACTTAGCCATAGAGAAAACCAGGCTGTCCTACCAAGAAATCAGCTGCTAACTGGCCTTACTCATTCTAAGAAGTGTTCTGTAAAGTGCACGTTTCAGTGAGACAACACTATTTCATAATAGAAACAAATATAGAATTGACAAAAAATGTCACATTCATCTTCATTAACAGTTTTTCTTATCACTGAAAGTAAAAAGTCTCATTCAAGAAAGGTCTTACGGTTAAATTCACTCTCTCCACTCTGTACCAAATAAAATCCATCACACATAAAAATGTATAGCAGCTGTTATTTTTTAAGCAATAGCACACATGCTAGATAGAACTTGGGTTATTTTTATTATGACTCATTACTTTAATTACAAGTAAATGTGCGTGGCAATGTCTAGGTTCCTAGTTTAGTGCTGTGTTTCGCTAGTTGAACATCAACAGAACAAGTAGAAGCTTGCTCCTAAGAGCTTACCAACTAAGTATAAGATTAGAAGCTACAAATGTTTTCAAACAGTAAGGCAGACACTAACACTAACTACTGGAAAATGCTTACTGTTAAACATATATATAAAGTAGTTACTTCTGCAGCTTATCAAATGTTACCTAGAATGGTTTTGATTTAAAAAGGCATACTCTTCCTATAATCACTTTTTTCTACAGCTAGTGAACCATAATACTAAATATTCCAATTATTCCAATTAATCTGAATATGAGAACTAATTCACACGCTAAGACAATTTTTGAAAGTTTAGATTGTTTTGTTGATAATGATCATTACATATTCTTATTTCCCTTTTCTGTAAGCTGCTACAAAATAGAGGCATGTAAAATGGCAAAAACTTAGAGAAGCTGAGGAGTGAGACATAATTAGCAGGTAAAGAAATATGATATATCGTTTATATGTACCAGTATTGAAAATAAAAGCAGAACGTTATAGGACCTGAGAGCTAGGCAACCTTGTAAGTTGACTGTCAACTGCTGTTATGCTACTTCTCCAAGAACTTTGCAATTTGAAAATGTTAAGACATTACGGCCAACTTGAACTTGATATCGGAACATATTAAAAATAAATAGTAAGATTTAATGAAGTCAACTTTTACATTTCTAGTCGTTATTAGCCTAGGAAGCATAGTGAATAGACACAGACCATATCTGTCAACACATTTAGGGGAAAATCTCCTTAAATAATTGAGGAAAAGTAGAAATATCTTACAATAATGGAACTGTATATACAGCCATGGGGATATCAAGTACTGGTATGTTTGGAAAATGGCTACATTTCACATGGTGATGACAAGACCATAGGCTTGAAAGCTACCCTACTAAGGGCCTCTTCTAAATAGCAATTAGTGTTTCTGAGATTAAGACCTCTCTGCAGGAAAGACAGATAGCTGTCTCTTCAAATATGCTTCATAGAGCTCTAAAGAAATGTGGAATTTTAAAAAATCTAATACATGAGTAAAAACAACTGTATTACGTACATTTCTTCTACCTAGATTAGCTGAGCAGAATTAAAAACTATTCCAATAGTAGCATTTTTGTTTGGGTTCTTTGGCCAGTAGTTTAGGGAACATTTGAAGCAAAGTTAATCTTTCTGACTTTAAATCATGCAATAGTAATTCATCTGGTGTGCAGCAATGCTGATAAAAAAAAGAGCAGCTGGAAAAGCCATGAGCTCCTTTTGCCAGTACTAAGTTAATAAGCTGTTACCTATGGTACAAATAGCTCAAATATGCTTGGGTGAATTTCAAACCCACAAAAATGCCTTTCCTGCCAGCTTGTGTTATTGACTATGTTAGAGATGGTACACTGACAGTTCCTTCCATCCTTCTAGGCACAAAGAGAAAGCAAGTGAATGGAAGACTGTGAGACAAGTCATCTCATGGATGTTTATGGGATACAGTAAACCTTGGGAAGAATAGCACTTAAAAGGCTTGGTGAAAAACTTGTAGAAGGGAAAGAAAACAGCTGTATATTCCAGACTGTATATTCCACAGGTTAGAGCTGAGAAGAGTTATGCACAGGCTGAAAATCTGCAAGGCAGAATTTAAGCTCCAGCTTCTATTAACAAGACACTAAATTAAGAACGAAGGTCTGCAACAGAAATGCTCAATAGTAGTATTAAAACAACACAGGCCTCCTAATCCTATCTTAATAGACTTCATGGAGACAGTAAAACCCACTCAAAATAAAGTAAGTTTAAGTGCCAGTCTGGCAGGGAGTTCTGAATGTGTAGAGTCCTGCAGAAGTCAAGAGCAGACACAGCTCTGCTGAGGAAAAAAACCCAAAAAAGGCTCTCTGAATGCACTGCAGATGTGAAGCCCTAGCTCTGCGGGTGATAAAACAAGTGCATGACCAGATCTGAATCCCCCTTTGCCCTTTAGTACTGCCAGTACTAAAAGTATCTCAAAGTATTGGCTGCAGCTATGCAGTTTTGAGGTACTTGAGAGTGACAAAAATGAGAGGGCGATAAGGCAGTTCTCTTCAGCAGTGCAACATCCTAGCAATGTGCACAGTATTCTATGTATCCATACAGTATTTCACCTTGACTGAAGAAACTAGGTGGAAAGGACAAGCCAGGGGAATGTCAATGATGCAAAGTCATTGTTTTGACTTAAATTGCATGTATGCAAGTGTCTTGCAAAAATATTTAACTTTGAAAGTGGCACTGTTCACAAGGATTGATGATAATACATTCAGATAACTTAAGGCATTTTAACAACTAATTTTATTTTATAGCTGCTTCATTACTATTGCTCTTTACACAATTATTTGTGACTGGCCAGGCACTGAAGGGCAATAAAAAATACAGACAGGCACTATTTACTTGAGAAGCAGGACTGATCTCTATACTTGCTTTCTTATTTACATCCTTGTATTGTCCCTTTTCCTGTACAGGAACAGCTTCTTCTGTGGCCTTGCAATGAACCAGACCTGACAAATGATCTGTTTCAAAACAGACCATATTTTTGTCAGATTAGTTTTCAGACAGTTCCAGTTCCTTAGCTGTGTCCACTGCACAGCTACACAAGTGCTTGTTCCAGCACAAAGGAAAAGGCAGTGTGGGAGTAGAAACAAAAGCCCAAAGGAGCGTAGCATACAACTTGATTTCAACTTCTGTTTCAGATTGTAAAATGAAGCTCTGAGAGACTATTTAGGCTCTAAAATTTACAGCTCCTATTTTCTTACTGAAATAACTGCAACCATTTAGGAGATCTAAGTAAGATTTAAGGGTATAAATACTGGGAGACAGAAACTCTTTGAAGTTCAGAGTATGCTTTCATTTGGTCTATGCTTAAAACAGCAGTAGCAGAATCTTAATGAATTACTGGCACTGAAACTGAAATACTACCAAACACACAATAATTAAATTAACCATTTAAAAGACATAATACAAAGGGCTTGAGGATGTATGATGCATGACATCCCCTCTAGCACGCAAGGCACTGCAGGTTCTAAAAGCCCAGAATACAATCTCCTTCCAGTAGGGATTATTTTACATCACTTACTACTTTTCTGAACAACAAATCCTTTCACCCATCTCCTCTTGGGTGCTGTGTTTGTTTTCCAGTATCCAGAAATCCAGAACACTGAATCTGGCTTCAGAGATTGTAAGACAACACACTGAATGATTCTGCAGGTCATATTCGCAAAGAGATCACATGTTCACTGTATATGAAATGTTAAACTGCTAGTGAAAAATGTTCAGTCTTCTAAAGTCCATCATTATAATTACACAATGCTAACAATTATTCTTCATCCAGAAAGATGCTTTGTTCTCTTAAAAAGAAATCAGTTCAAATAAATAGCTTTCTCTTTGGCAGTAGTTTGCTGTACTTTTGATAGATTAATTTGACTGGTTCTTCACTTACCATAGTTTCTGTACACTCAAACAAATTGCATGCATGCTAGCAGTAGATACAGCTGAATGACCTCAGAACATTTTTTAAAGATTGGTATGTTCAGCACTACTTCAGAAACACAGAACTAATTTTCAGACTCTTTCCTCATATTCAGTTGGATGTTTTCTCTTTCTGCACGGGGAAATCAGCAGTTAAAACTGGGCATGAAATTGGTTTACTACTGATTTGGTGCCAAACACTTACTGATGTGCACTGAAGTAATGGATAATTTTTGGAGTGCTACATTAACCAGAGTAGATAGAAACAAAACAAAAACCCCAAAGCTAAAGAGAAGAAACAGAAAAACACATCAGCACTTACCAAAGCTCTTGCCTTATGTCTCTCTCCTTTTATACCTGTCACACACATTATTGAAAAGTCCCTGATTTCCAAATACTCAGGAGTTTTTTAGTGACTGTTTTTTATTTTTTTCCCAGATATTTCAATTTTGGGACCTCAGTGATCAGTGCATTTCAAAGAGTGCTAGAGTGATGGACATCTCTGTATTATGAAAATAAAGATTGAAGCACTTGCATCCTCTGGTGGCAGCCTGATTTATTTTTTGGTAACAAAACACACAAAGTGTCTAAACTTATCGTAAGAAAAAAATTGTGCTTCTATCTTTTATCATGCATGCAAATATTACAGAACATTTTGTAAATGGCAGAAAGAAACAGACTTTAAAATGCTTTAAAGTGGTTTTCTAATGGGTAGCTAAACTCACATAGATCTTGAAAATACATGATTTTAGGACATTGTAGCAACAATGCTGAGAATTATTTGGAAAGACAGATTTTGAAGGAGCAGGTTAGTCAGTTGGGTCTACATTCCAAAATCTCCCACAATACTTCTCAAGTTCTTTCTCTGACTGAAAACATGATCTGCATTAGCAGTAAATCACCCTTCAGGTCAAAAAACCTAAGAGATTATTTTTCTAAAACTAGAAGAGACTGCTACAGTTACATATTCTTTTCTTTTATATAGCAAAAATCAATGTCATTTTCCAAGTGTGGGGAATTTCTTCCCCATGTCCTATGTATCTGTCTAGACCTGTGTACCCATAGTGAAAAACAGCAGCATAAACTTCTCCAAGTACAGGAACAAATTCTGATATCTTTGTTAATTTCTCTGTTCTCTGATTTACACTCTGACCATTTATCCCGAGTGTAACACTGAAGTCACTATAGTAATTGAACCAGATTTTACACATATATTGAAAAAAAATGGGAAAGCATGCAGTAGAGACTAAAAGTAACACTTTAAGTCATAGCATAATGGGATCTAATCTAACCTGCTTTATTAGATAAAGGTATGAACATATAAATTACATGGAAAATCTTCTTTTTTCTCTTTTCCTTATGTTGTACTTAAAACAATACTGCAAATTAAGAATGAGTAGCAGAATTTGACTATTTCTGCAGAAATATGAAACTGAACTACTTTTGGAATGCTCATGCCCATGCTGTTGTGCCATCTGGTGGCTAGGAGTTTGTAACACAGATGCAGAAGTATCCCACTAAACACCCTAGAACTTTTACAGGCCACCTCTCACCTTTTTTCACTACAACTTTCTTTTCTGTGTGTCTTCTTTTCCCTTTCCCTTTAAGATACAGATGTATCTTCTCATAAAAGAGCACTGATGAGAATTATTTGTATACATATAAACTTTGGTTCCATTTTTAACATTATAGGTGCTTGGGACAATAGGAGAATGCTGGTACAGACAACTAAACCTACAGAATAACTACATCCTTTGGAAAGGCAGTGAAAGCCATGAAATTAGAAAGAAAAATACCTTAGCATGTCTACATTTTATTTACTGCAATAGTATACAATGTAGGATAATAACAATAAACAAACTGAATCAACATAAAAAAGTAAATCGGAAGTAAAAAAAAAAAGCAAACTCAATTGAAACAAAAAATCTGAAGTTGCAGGAATAGAAAATACTGAAATTCAAGGTTCCTCAAAATTGGTATGTGTGTGTGTGTATTCACATACATATGTAATTTAAATAAGAACAAATCAAAGCCTACTTCAGCTCTTTCACAATCTCAGAAAAATAGACAGAACTGACACAGAATACTTGTTACCATACGTGACACACTGTACAATGCTTCCTCATTCAAATGGATTGACTTACCCATTATCCAATCCATTCTGCCCGATTTTCTTTCCTATGTCACCAACCATCACACCTGGCATTGGTAGGAGAGTTTTCGTATCACGAATCTGCACAGAAGTGGAAGATAATGGTATTTCAGTTTAGGACAATGAAAGTTCTTGATTAAACTTGTCAACCGTGAAATTATTTCCAACTTGTATTTTGTTACTAAAATTAAATTTCCAAGCACGTAACCCTGGATTTAAAGCATACTAACATATTCCTTCATTTGGGGCATAGATCCCATAATAATAATTACTTAGGCCAATTAAATTACTGCATTAACTTTAACATGGATTGAACTAGCAGTGAAACCTCATTTACATATACAAAGATATAGAAGGAATCAACAAAACTTCTGTCTAATATTCACCTTTGAGATATTCCCTGATTTTGCAGTAAATTCTGTTCAGTCTGTTTTACTATGTACAAGTTTTTAACTTTTCACCTTAAACCAAGAGTTTTAGGACTTCCTAAAGCATACAATATTTTAATTATATTGGTAGTGTAATAATCTCTGAGCCTCTTAACTACTCAGTATTTTCAAGCTGCATAAAATTGACATAAAATTGTCAGTAAAACCACCACAAAAATACAGCGAACATTTAAAAATAAAGCATTTGTTGCATTTGCAATGTTGAAAGCATTATTTAAAGTACATGCTGGTCATATGTAAGCAACAGCACTAATAAAAAATCTTTAAGATGCCTCAACTCCACAAAAAGACACAAGTTTAACCATGTTTCTATCCTACCTGTACAATAAAGGAATGTAATCCCTGGCATTGTCCATCAGGAGTGTAAAGTTGGGCATATACAACTGCATGCGTGGCATGTTTACCCATATTACCAACCCAGAACTTTGCAGCTTCAAAGTCAGGAGAATTGATGATAAATTCCTGTAGCCACAAAATAAAGAGGAGCAAAATGATAAAAAAATGATATCGAGTTCTTCACGATGATGTTTTGAATGTTTCCATTAACTGCCAAGGTTTCATTCTGTCCTCTGCCCCAATTGCTGAGATTTCTCTTGCAGTACTCAATTTAGGAGAGAATACATGTGACTAAGAAAAATATAGAGCAGAAGTACTTCATGACTTGATTGTAAGGCCTAAATTTCAGCCTTTAAATTGCCCACTTAAGCAGTTATAATAGTAAAGCAGAGTGATGGACTCTGAAGCATTTCCTGGGTCCAGGGTTAAGTTGAGCTGAATCCACACTGTGCTGAAACCAGCACAGGGACCATCTCCTTCTTGTGCAGTTTTCTCCAGAGAGAAAACTTGCTTAACAGTGGGAAAGGCAGTACGTTTTCCAGTTTGGACAAGGGGACCATACAGAGCATTTTTCTGTAGAATATATGTATCCTGAAATGCAGACATAGCTTCAACATTCCGACTTTTAGATTCCAAGTTCTGCGCTATCTGAATGTTAAAAAAAAAATCTAACCTCAGATAAACAGTATTGAGCACTATTACTGTGAATTAACTAACCTGAGTGTCATGATCAAATGTGGCAGTGGTCCGTATGCCTTTTGTATTAGTTCCATGGCTGAGTTCAGTAAGAGCAAAACATCCAAAAATCTAAATAAAGAGATATAACGCATAATTCAAGACTAGTTAATCAGGGCAATTAAAACCATAATATTTGTGAATGATTGGAAATTCAACTGGTAGACAGTAACTTGTATTGCAAAGAAGCCAATCAGATATGATCCTAAGACTGGCAGTACCTACACTGCCTGCTGCCATCCTTTGCTGATGGATGATTTATTTGGACAGGGATAGATGGACAATTTTTAGCTTTGGGCTGAGAGAACTGCTGTGCAGTGAAAATGGGTGGGTTTGCTTAGATTACAAACAGTTCTCATTTTCAAAGTCAAGGGAAAAGTAGAATGAAGCTGTTTACAATGGCAAGTAGTCTAAATGATTAGCAGGGTTGGGTTTAAAGCCACAATGAAATGTGCATATGACACCCCCCATCCTAGACTGGTTTGGCCCATAGTATATATTCTTAGGTTATAAACTTTGGAAAACAATGAAGAATAAAAAATGTAGAAGTATATTGCTGTTATGAGCTAAGAGAGAATTTCAGATTAAATAATTTCAGATTTAATAAGGTGAATGGCTGTCAAAAAAAAAAAGAAAAAATAACAATTGGTAGATGAGATAGTCAGGGCTGAGTGCTTTGAATGTGCTCCTCATTCTTCCTTTACTTTGTTATTTATTAGTAATTAGGTACCTTTGTAGATCAGAAATACTACAAAGATGCCTTGAGTGCCATGGTTCTGAAAATGCTCAGTTCTAAAAAGCTATCGAAAGAAATTCACCTCCATGTTATACACTTTCTTCACAAAGTCTGCAAATCTGTTTGAAGCACTCAAAATTGTACCTGCAAATACCTGCAAAAACAGAGAATAATGAATGACATCAGTGATCTTGTGACGGAAAACACAAATGTATATGTATAAGAATTTGTAGTAGTATGTTCATTAAAGAGACCAGGTAAAGTAGGCTGCACAGTAAACTACTACTTGGACTATACCTTGAGGAGGTAAGTCAGGACTTGACCTTTATAGAGGACTGAATGCCCTCTGAGGAAAGAACACTCTCACTGAAGAGTGAGACCAAAGACTAAATGGCCCATTGTTGCAATAGTAAAATTTCACTGTTCGAATCTGACCAAGCCCTCACTGCAAACAGTTAAAAATGCTTAGTGAGCTGACTTTGCACTTGTGCATATGGTATCTTCTTGAATAAAGTAAAACCTTAAGAATATTCTAGTTTGCTCAGAACTGAAGGTATTTGCTTCAAGTTCAGACAAAAACATTGTTTTTAGAGCTATCTTCAGTCTTCTAGACAGATGTTCATATAGCAAAACTCTAAATCCCAAACCTCTTCTGCCCTGCAATGTATATTTAATCAATAATTCAGCTAATAACATTTGATCAGCTATGTTAAATATTCTCTCTGAGAGACTAATCTAAGGGGGAAACTGATGACAAGAACCCCATCCACTGATGTCAGTGATCATCTTTAGACAGATTTGTGTCTGTGTTATGCCCTGAATCATAAGGTCACAAGTCCCTACACCAGGGACTGAAGCAAGGAAGTTTCTGATAACTGTATATGGAGTTGCAGTAAAGACATAGCCACCAAACAGGGCCCTTAAAACCTAGTTCTTTTGGCTGCTACTGCCACTGAGGAGAGAGAAGGGACAAAAGATGGAACTGAAGATGTCAAAATAGTAGCTGTGCCCATGCTGCTCTGCTCACCAGATAGGTTTCCAACTGAGAACTAGCTGACAAGGATCAACTAAAGTCACTTCACAGATGTCAGTTTCCTAAACAGCTAAACTGAATTTTATTATTGAAAACAATGGGCTGAGGAAATATGTTGTTTTAATAAAATAGGCAGAAAAACAACAGAACCAACAATGGTATTACAAGATACTTCAATTCAAAAATGTTTTTTCAGTTGTACTTACACCGCAATGTAAGAAAAACTGGAGACATGGAGACCAATCATACATTCCTATACAGATAACCATATTCAGTATCTTCAGTGGGTTCTCTATGATCTCTTGCTGAGTAAGAAAATCATACTCAAAGAGTCTTTTACAGCGCAGGAATGTCAGCTCCTGATGCTTCTCACGGCTCAATTCTTCTCCAGGATTACGTGCAAAGAAAGGATCACTTTCTAGAGCAGAGAAAATTCTGTTCTTGAGGAAGGAAAAAAATGACTTGAGGACCAAATACAAAAGTGTTAACAAAACAAGTTAATATTGTTCTAGGATAACATCAGGCCTTTAAAATCATTCGATGTAAGTTTATAAAGCAAAAAGCACACAGAATTAAAAAACTGTTAAAACTGTCTGTCATTATAGATGCTGTTCATGAAGCTCAACTTTACAAAAGCTCCTTTGCCATTAAATAATAAGTGTGGGACTGATTCACTCTGAATGTAAGAGAACAGTTTTGTAAAAGTTACTTGCTTTTTATAGCTGATTCATTATTTCACTATAAAGCTGCAGCCCGGACTTAGACAGCACATGTACTTAGATTGAGTACAAAAACCTTGAGAGGTATCATTTAGTTATGTCATAATGGTAAAGACAATAGGCTATCACAACTGTTCTGCTCCCATATGAAAGCAGAAATGTACTCCCTTTTACAGAATCATCATATGAACCCATTTTACATGTGGATGTGCAACTTCTGAAGTTCTAATATTGATCTCTTTTATCTTAGACAATCACAAAATAACTGAATGATTTGGTTTAGGAGATCATCTAGTTCTAAACCCTCATTCTGTGGATAGGGACACCTTCCATTAGAGAAGATTGCACAGGGCTCCCATCCAAGTAGGTCTTGATAGGATGGGCTATCCACAGCTTCTCCAGGCAATTTGTTCCAGTGCCTTATCACTCTCCTAATAAATAATTTCCTCCTACTATCTAATCTAAATCTACTCTCAATTTCAAAACAATACCCCTTGTCCTATTAGTACATATCTTTGTAAAGAGACCCTCTCCAGTTTTTTTTGTATGCTCCCTTTAAGTACTGGAAAGTTGCTATATCTTCCTGGATTCTTCTCCTCTCCAGGCTGAACAACTCCAACTCTTTCATCCTCTATTCAATGGAGATCCCTCATCATTTCCAGGCTCTGCTATGGACCTGCTCCAACAGATCCACATGCCTCTTACACTGGGAGCCCCAGAGCTGAATGCAGAAATCCAGGTGGATTCTGACAAGAATGATAAGCTATGGTGTATTTTTTACCTCAGAACTCTTTGACTTGAGGATATCCTTCCCCTTAAATTGTATTTTGTGTCACTTTGGAAAAAAAAATCGTAGTGCCTCAGGTAAAATCTTTAAAAACAATTAAGCCTTTCCCATTCTCTAAGAAGGATGTCACTGTAAAAAGGAAGAAGAGAAGACTCCCCATGTTCTTCTCTGAATGTTAGGGTCATTCCATCTCACTGTGTGAATGATTTGCCCATACAATTCTGAAAATACCTCAGAGCAGTTGTTCTCTTGCACATTCTTTTAAGTATATCAGTTAGATGCAGAACAAGGCCTCTGGTTCTCCTTCAAATATTTTAATAATTATGACGAACCTTCAAGATTAGCTTAAATGCACAAAAAGTTATATCGCCATCAAAATGTTCATTCTGTCTCCTCCTGTATCTTCCAAGTCATGCATTCCCACACCATCTTTTGTTATTAAAGTAGGGGATATTAAAGTAGGGATAGCTTTCATTCAGGAAGGCAAGCTAAACTACTCAACACACACCACAATAACATTAGTGCAAACACAAAGACAGTAGGACCTTATGTCAGGTCAAAGAATGACAGAAATAACATGTTCAGTAGTGGCATGCGCTCAGCTGAGTTTAAGTAAATTGTAAAACCAGGAGACATACGATTTAATGCCTATCATAAAGAAATATGATAGATACAGATCCTTCTAAGCTTGAAATGGACAACAAACTCCCTGTAATACTGCACCTGGTGATGCCTTATTAGATAGCAAAGTATTTTGCTTAAAAATTCAGTTCTGCTCTGAAAAACAGATGTGCAATAATAATTTCTTCATGCTCCATGTCTAAAGACTATTATTAAAAATTCTGTGTTTGAGAATCATATACTTGCTTCTACTGATAAGGTAACTTGAAAATTAAAAATGCTTAACGTTTTGCTAGTTTACCTTAAGCCGGATGATATCTTCACCATCTAGGAACACTGCCATCTCCTTCCAGTTGAAGGAAGCTTTCTTTCTATATTTGCAGAGTGGCCCTTTAGGGAAATCTGGTAGCAAAGTGTCCCAGGAACTTTGATTGCCAGTGGCCTCTTTCACATTCAGTGTGGGTGCCATTCTTAGTTAAACTGTTCTGCACCAAAGAAGATCTATATCACGAAGTGCGGTACTGCAGATTAAGAAATCAGAAGGGTTGTTAATTAAACCCACAGACTTGTTCCAATGTGTGAGTAGAGCAGTGCAGGGTCAACTAAGAACTTGGCTGTCCATTTTTAATCCAATTGGCTTTGTATAAGCAAAGGAAAAAAATGCCTTCGTTGAAATGCAAATGAATTATGTAGCCTTTGTTATTAAAATGTGATCTAAACCTTTTAAAGTAAGCACAATATAAAGCAGGAACAACATTGGTTAATATTCTGTATTAAGAAAGGGTAGATTAAAGATCTAGGGAAGATAATAAGATGTTTCAAATAACATAATGTGAACGATTAAGCCACCTAACCAAGCCACCTCACTTCTACATGAAATGCAAAATAAAATATAAAAGAACACAAACATGTGCAACAACACCATGATCAAACAGAGGAAATACCAATACTATCCCCACTTTACTAGTTAACATTTAAACAATTATTGGTTATGTGTTAAGGTTTGCTTTTGTATAACTTAAGAGATGAGTTGCTGTTCGCTTATTAACACGAGTCAGAAGACTTCAGAGAAATGGTAGGAGCTCTGCCCTTACCTTCCACTGGGTAAATATATTAATAAAAAGGTTATGTACACCAACCACAAGAAACAAACTCCTGCAAAATCTGCATATTTGCTTCTCCTTTGCTTGCATGAAATGAAGTAAGTTGGTATGAAAGCAGAATTCCCACACCCAGAAGATATTCAGTATACGTAGTTCTTTGTTAAGGGATTGGCATAATCATCTACACTCACACATCTGCAAAGTTTTCAAAAAAATATTTTTTTGACATTATGGGTTTATTTGGTGTTATTTTCTTTCTTTTCCAATTTGGCTATCTGTTCTATTTTGGAGTATAAGCTAAATTTCTCATGCTGTCAGGGAAGTTGAGAGAATTTACCCACAATCTAAAATCTGTACAAAGACCCTAAATCCTCCTACCGGTGCTTCCAAATAGATGAGTAATATCCTAACATAATAATAACATACTTCTGTACTTTTCTCTTGCCAAAATGTTTCTTAGCACCAGAAGACTGAAAAGAGCATACTAATTTTTTTAATCAGAAAAAAAAGTTAAAAAAAAAAAAAATCTTAATCTCTTAATCTCCAATCTTAATCTTAATCTCTAGTCCTCTTAATCTCCTATCTTCTTAACTGATTTTTATATAGAACAGACTGAGATGGTCAAAGAAGTTTTTCTTTTTAAAAGATACTCTTTAATAGACTATATAATGATTTCTAGATATGACAGATACCACTGCATATGAACTGGAAGTACTTTCAGATCACTGTAGAAATGTTACAGATGAATTTTCAGGGGCAATGCAAACATAAATGTATTGATTTTTAATGAAGCTTTCAAATCTAATTTACAAAATTTGTTGAATTCTATTTATTAAGATGGGTAATATATAGTTGTTTTTTTTTTTTTTCTGAGCACCACTATATTCTCTGGAAAAAAAAAAAAAACACCTTAGTTTTCTGCAGCTGGAATTCTTCCTCTGTTTGGCAAATGACAGATCAAGACTTAGGTCCCACATTTTCTTTAATGATTAATCTTCTGATTACAGAAATGGCAACAGTTGATTGAATGTGACTGGCCTGACTATTCTTGCCTTCAAAAGCCAGCCAGGGCAGAACACTGTTATTGCAGGTGTCAATCCATACTTAGATCTGTGAACTTCTGCAGAGATCTCCAGATAAATTATATTTGCGTAGTAACATCTACTGCTGACATTAATAACATCACAACATTTACGCCTTTTACCATTTACTAAACCTTTTACCATTTACTAAAGGTACAGAATTACCATTCAGTGTGTAAAGGAACATAGAAAGAAAGAGGATCTTCATTGTCATGTGGCTCCTTGCACTCATCCAACACCACTCTGTTCTTTTTACAGTAGTTAGTGTGCAACTTTGCCTATGAAAGTGCTCTGCTGCACTTTCCTCTGTAGAGGAAGAAGGTCAAGGAAAGAAAGCTTTCTCAAGTCGTCCACATTGCAGGAGCAGGTCTCAACTATATTTTCTTGTAATTTTGTTGACTTACACAGAAAAATAAATGCTGAAGTGAACATAGCTATAAAAACATTTAGTAAATAAGGATAGAGTTTAGAGACTGAAACTGATGGTAAGATCAAAGTCACTGAACTTGCATTAATGTAAAGCAGATAAAATAGTTAGGTGAACAGAAAGCACTCTGAAATTATTGCTGTAATGGATGTTTGATTTAATCAGCCAAAAGCTCAGTCAATTACATGGAGTGCTTGGAAGTGGGATGCAGGAAAGAAGGAAGAGTAGACAGCCACAGATAATGACACTGTGAAAACACAAGGCAAACGACCAATTGGGTCAACATGGGGGGATACAGTGCTTAGTGTCATTTTTCTCCTTTTTTTCATCTAACTTTTAACTTCTCATGCCTGCATTTTAGTGGTTTTGCTTTCTAATCTTTGTACTCCACCTTTCCACTACACGTTTTTTTTCTGTATTCTCTTAATCTGTGCTGACTTGGACTCAATCCCTTGCAGATGTGATCAAAAGCAGCAAAGCCCAAAAAATTCTGATGACATTTTCCTCTGTCGTTGTGGGCCATAATATTTCTCCAGTACGCTGCAAAACTTAACAAAATCAGCAGTAATTCATTACCAGTAGGTGCAACCTACGATAGTTTGGGAAAGAAGTTGAACCTCAGTTTGTAATAACATAGAGCTCAGTGTACTCTGCTACTACCTGTTCATATCACATTCTGCAATTTCTGTCCCTCGCTCAGATAGCAAAGGTCTGCATCAGGTGTCAAAGATGCATCAGTAATGGAGCAAGGGAATGGGAGATGGCCAGAACAGGGAGCATGGCTAGGTTCAGCGATTTCCAAAGCCACTGGGAGGACATCTGGCCCCAGGGCTGGTCAAGGGGCTCACCTAGGCCTATTGAAAAGTGCAGAAACAACTAATTTGACATTCAACTTTTTTTGTCATTCCTTTTCTTCACCATCTTGATACTCCTCCTTACTCCATTTGGTTTCCTTCAACCTACTAATAACACAGGAAGAATACTGCAGAGGGGGACTACAGGACAGTATTTCTGGGTGCAACTTCCAGATTGATTCCAGGTGCAGTTCCAGTGCTGAGATGTAAATCACAGCCTAGAACAGTGATTGAGCACCTGGTGGGAAAGCAGAGCCAACTCAGGGGTGGAGTCAGGATCCACCCCCTTCCCAGACCCCATTTAAGGGTTGGCAGCAGAGGCAATGGTCTCCTCATAGAGATCCCTACCTACTAGAGGCCTTTCAAAGGTAAGCAGTTTTTCTTCTTGTGCTTGTGGCTGTTGTATATGTGCTTGTTCTCATTTGCTGTGACCTAGGTTTGTGCCACCCCACTGCATCACTGTTCTTTCACTTGTGTTACAAGCTGGAACAAAAAACAAATGAGAAGGATCAAAATGAACCCAAACAAAAGCAACTCAATAAAAACAAACAAAAAAGCATTCCAACTTCAGGCACTGGAAAAGAGTGTTTCAGCTTGATGCCAAATGCACAGACATTCACCTCTAACCAGCAAACAAAAGTGAATAGGAAAGCAGTTAAATCAGGTGAAAGTTCAAAGCTTCTGGCTCAGAATGGAGGAAAAACTGGCATTAAAACACTGCCTTTTTTTTTTAAACATGTGTCAAGTTTTACTTATGTTGCAAATCAATGTGATTGCAGAAATGATGAAACCTGTGCTTTCAAGAAAAGATTCCCACACTGCAAAAGTAAGTTACAATTTTCCTATATCTTCCCACTATGTTTTGGTACAAGTTACTTCTAAGCAAGCAACTTTAAATTAGTAAACCAAAACAGGTAATTACAATAAGAGAAAGATAGCTAAAGATGGCCCTGGAGAATCACCTCTGTGCTGCTTTCAGCCCCATTTAACTGAGTTCTGCTCATATTTTGAAATCAGCCTACAGATGTGGCAGGAAATAATATGGATTATTTAAAGTGCACTGAAAACTGCTAGTTTCACACAAAAAGTGCTGAGTTATAAAGTTTTATCTGGAAGGTGCTCTTGTTAGTAAGTCAAGTTTTTGACTGGACAACACTCTTTGGGGTTTCAGTTGCAGAATCTCTATTTGAACTGCCAAAATTCAAGTCAAAAAAATGATGGCAGGAGGTGGGTTTTTTTTAATACTAAAGCATGCTGAGATAAGCTTCCTCAAACAGGAGGAGTCAGAAAGGCATTTCTATTCTGAGGTATTGAAGTCAGTGTTAAGTTGGACCTTATCAAAGCATTGTACAATAGTTTAGGTTGGAAGGAACCAAAGTATCATCTAGTTGCAATCCCAATGCAATAGGTAGAGTTGCCAGATACCATAAGAGGACACCTAGGGCTCCATCCATCCTGTCTGTGAGCACCTCCAGGGATGGGGCATCCACAGCTTCTCAGGGCACCCTGTTCTAGTGTCTCACCACTCCCTGAGTAAAGAATTTCTTCTGAACATCTGTCTGACCTTGTCCAGGTGGCCAAGAAGGCAATGGTATTCTGTCAGCAGGAGTTGGAAAATGATTGCACCTCTGTACTCAGCTCTGGTGAGGCTGCACTTTGAGTACTGCGTTCAGTTTTGGGCCCCTTACTAATGAGAGAGACACTGATGTCCTGGAGCATGCCCAGAGTGCAACAGAAATGTGAGGGGTCTGGAGCACAAGTCTTATGAGGAGTGGCTGAGGTAACTGGGATCATTCAGTCTGGAGGTCTCAGAGGAGACCTTATTGCTCTCTACAACTGCCTGAAAGGACGTGGTGAGGAGGATGTCAGTCTCTTCTCCCACGTACCTAGTGACAAGATTAGAGGGAATAGCCTCAAGTTGTGCCAGGGGAGATTCAGACTGAACACTAGGAAATGCTTCTTATCTGAGAGAGTGGTCATCACTGGAACAGACTGCCCAGGGAAGTGGTTCTGTCACTGTCCCTGCAGGTGTTCGAGAAATGTTTATATGTTGTACTAAAGGACATGGTTTAGTAGAGAAATATTGGTGGTAGGGGAGTGGTTGGGCTGGATGATCTTGGAGGTCTTTTCCAACCTTTGTGATTCTATGATTCTGTCTCCCCTCTTCTTCTTTAATGCTATTCACCTTTGTCCTATCACAATCAGGCTGTATCAAAAGCTGGTCCTCCTCCTGCTTGTAAGTTTTCTTTAAGTACTGGATGGAAGGCAGGAAAGAGTTTTCCCTGGAGTCTTCTCTTCTGCAAATGAAACAAGCCCATCTTCCTCAACTTTTGTTTATAAGAGAGATGCTCCAGCCCTCTGATTATCTACGTGCATCTCCTCTGCACCTACTCCAAATGCTTCACATCTGGGGGCCCCAGGCCTGGACGCAGTACTGTAAATGGGCCTCATGAGGGCAGAGTAGAGGGGAGCAATCTCCTTTTTGCCCTGCTGGTTGTTTCCTTTTAGATTTAGCCCAAGATACCATAAGCAAGCAGTGTGCTTTTGCAGCCCAGAAGGCCTATGTCCAGCTTTTCACCCACCAGAACCCTTAAGTCATTTTAGGCAGGGCTGCTCTCAATGACTTATTCTCCTAGTCTATAGTTGTACTTGGGATTGCCCTGACCCAAGTGTGAGAAGCTGCACTTGGCCTCGTTGAACCTCATTAGGTTCATGTAGGACCCCTTATTAACCCTATTCATGTTGGATGATCGAAGGATGGATGGCATCCTTTCTTTCTACGGTGTCGACTGCACCACTCAGCTTGATGTCGCCAGCAAGCTCTTCGAGGGTGTATTCAGTCCTACCATCTGTGTCGTTGTTAAAGATGTCAGAGAACACAGAACCCAAGACTGGAACTCTAGACATACAGCCATTGACTACAACTCTCTAGCCGTGACCGTCTAACCGAACTCTTTATCCGCTTAATAGTATATCCCCAGTCAAGAGATAAAGACGTGGTGCGGCTCGGCACCCAAACCGGCCGGCTCGCAGCTAATTACAGGGCCGCGCGGACGCTCAGTTTACCTCCGCTCTCCGCCGTCCCCGCTTCCGGACGTGACGTCATCATGCCGCGACGCCCCGCCTCATCCCGCCGGCCATGGGGGTGCTGAGCACGGCGGTGCTGCGGGCGGGCAGCGCGGTGCTGCCCCGCGGCTTTTGGGCGGCGGTGCGCGTGTGGCTGGACAAGCCGCAGGTGGCCAACAGGAGGCTGTGCGGTGCCGCCATCGAGGCGGAGGGAGCGCTGCTGCTCGGGGAGGACGGAGATGCGTCTCCCCATCTCGGGAGCGGCGAGGAGGCGGCGGGGGGTGCGGAGCTGAGCTGGCTCTGGAGGGAGGTGCGCGGGGATCTGTTGAGTTTCCTGGCGGTCCGGCCGGGCCTCGAGCTCCGTGTTGTGCTGAGGGCTCTGCTGCCCCGAGTGCGGCCCGCAGGGCTTCCCGCCCCGCCTGTGAAGGAGCTGGTGGTGCAAGGTGGGTCATGCGGGCGCTTGAGCTCTGTGGTGTCCTGCTGATGGAAAGAAATTGAGGTTGAGGCTGTCGCCTCTTTTATTTACTCTTTCAAAAGCGTGCCCTGATACGGTTTAAAATCCAACCCAGTTTTAATTCCAGCCCGAGCCGTTGTGTGGTTCCCTGATCAATGGGAAACAGTTGACTTTTGATGATCTTTAGTAATTAGGGTTCTTTCTCGGTACTAATGAACTGCGTACATGGCTGTATTTTTAATCCTGTTGTTGAGCAGTGATGTTCCTGAGCTACCCATTGTAAGCCTGACGGTAACGAAAAGTCTAGGAGAAGATTTAAGAGAGACTGCGATGCGGAGAGTTTTGGTTAAAATGGGCCAAGATAGCAAGCCTTACTTTTTGCTGTATTGCTAATCATACTCTTGTCTCAGTTGAAAACTTTTGGAGCCCGTTGGTGTTTTAGTTATGTAGTATTCTTATTTTGGAGACTTGAAATTTTTAGTGTTTGTTTTGATGGTAGAAAGACAGTTTTCAGAGTAGGAAGCAGTATTCTAATGAAATCCCCTTGGATAAACGGGGAAACAGCTAAAACACTTTTCCAAGTAGTCTAAAGTATATGATGGATACATTTCATATGTTATGCAGAACTGCGTAAATTCCATTGGTTGTCAATCTAGGAGTGATATAAGGAATGTTAAGATGTTAAAGACAGTAGCATGTGAGTACTAGGTTGTGTCATGGTGTTTGTTTTGCTGCTGTCTCCTTTCTTTTTATTGGTTATTTTAAAAGACACTTCTTCCTTGTGTTGACTGTGATATGTGCATAGGTCAGGTTAAAAATGTGACAAAAGTTGCTGAATATCTTCTTGAAATGTGGTAGAGATGCTGAGGGGCATGGCTATCTGTTAGTCTTCTTATCTCAGCACTTCCTAAATCTGTCCTTGGGCATAAGTGTTTTATTCCACAGCTGAAGTTACCATTAAGATCATCAGGGTGAGCATAACTCAATACATAACATAATACATGCAACTTTACCTAAAAACAGACCTTCTCAGGCAGTACAAAGCAAATTTGTTACTGATAGTATTACCGATGACTTGATCACATTGCACTGAGTGTTTGCCTAATGGTAGAGCAGTGCATACATCTCCTTAACTTGAAATGTACGTCTCAGAACTTCAGATCTACTGCATGGCAGGAGAAAGCCGCAATGAAGCATTGCCCTCAAAAGTTTGCAGTTAATATAGTAAGGAAATGAGGGTTTTTTTGGTGCTGAATGAGATATCACTATTTACATGTTATCTTTTCAGATGTTTGCAATGGAACTGTGACCTTTCTGCCTTTAGAGGAAAACAGCGAGGGAAAGTACCAAATTAAAAAGTGCAATGTTTATCAAATTCAACTTATGCACATAAAAGATGAGGAATGGTAAGTGCTACAAGTGAGAGAGAAAGGAAATTCTGATTTATTGCAAGTATCACATCATGTTTAAAATTGTTTTCTAGGTGATTTGGCTTTCATAATTTCTGTGATTACCAAATGACCGGTGGTGTCATCCTATGGTGTTCTTTTAAAAAGAAATGCATGAAATACTAAAATCAATGTAGAACAAGTATTTCTCAGCTTTGAATCTATACACAGACTGTGGTGTTTTCTTGTTGGGAGGAGCTGGCTATATCTGTGATGGATGTCAAGTTCTGTAGGTGTTAGTAAGGTTGCAGTACTGTTAGGAACTGTTGTTTGGAACCAGCTGAGCTTCACACATAAAAATTTGCAGACGGTTACAGCTTGGGCCTAAGTGTGGTGAGTATGATTTTTTCCTGCTGAAAGCTTGCCTAACTTAGGAAATCTAACTTTAAAAATAATGAAATATATCAACTGATGTATTTGCATCCTATTCTTTAATGTTTTTTTCTAATTACCCACTATTATTTGTTAGTGTTTGGTTTATTGTGGTAAATCAGGTTGTGCATCACGTACAAGTTCTTAGTCACCAGAGTAAATTCAGCATAGTTTCTCATACACTGCTTAAATTAGCACATAATGAGCTTGCAAATAGAACCCAGGGAATACTGTTCTGTTATTGAGTAACTTCTTTGTTTTCTTTTTGTTTGTTTTTCCTTATTCCTCAGTCTACTATTATACCTTTGATCCTCCTTGATTTATTTTCTCACTTGAGGTAGTGAGATGTATAAGTATGCTCTACTTCACTGAAGTTTTTATTTTATTTTTAAGGTCTGTGTCTATTATAGCTCCATCTTCAGAAGATTGGTATTCAGATGGAGTAACATACCCCAAACAATCATGGATTGGAAGTGTACTTCTGTCCAAACTGGCAAAGTGGTCTGTGGAGCAAAAATGCAGCGCATTCAGGAGTACGCTGTCGCTCATTCCTGTAGCAAAATACTGCAAGGTTTATCAAGACCTGAAAGAAAAATACAAGGAGATGGTGAAGGTAAGTTAGGTGACAAATGTGGTGACATTGTTCTTTCCTGTCATTACTTTTTATTTGTGTTTTTTCTTATGAAACTTCCTCTAAATTCATTAAGTAATTTAGTTGAATTGTATGCACTGTAGTTTGTTGCATTCTTTTTTCAACTTTTACATGTGGAGCAAAAAATATTTTCTTGTAGTATTTGAAAGAACTAATCTGGAAAAGCAGAGTTTTGAGCCAAATTTGCACCATATATCCAGCAGAGTTGCATATTTACCGTAATGCTTACCTTCATATACGGAGTTAGCAGTAGATCAGTGGATGCAATTACTAAGTCATTTTCACAATGAAGCATAAGTATAGTATGTTCTTCAAAGCCTTAGAGAGTCAGGAAGCAGCAGTGGTTAGTAAGCAAGCTAAACCTTTACTCTTTACTCTGTTTAAAGTAGATGCACCGATATGTTTGTCTGGATCAGAAGAGCAATGTTTTAGTTTTTTTCATCTTGGAAACACCTAAAAACAGTGATGATCACCTTAAATGCTGGATGGCATATTTTGTTAGAGACCAATGTTTAACTACAGCTGAAGAAACTGATAAATGCTGTTGTAAAATATTCCTTTGTAATTTGATTCTTCATGTTTTGTTGTGCCAGGGTAATTCTGTGCCTCACATATTGTGAAAACAAATGTATGCATACTAATAGTATTGATGCGTTTAATAAGAATAATATTAGTATTTTTGCTGTAAGAATTAGAATAAGCCAAAGGATGCATACTCTGATGAACAGATATGGCAGCTTACTTCAGAGAATTATATCAAAATTATTGGAAAATTTATTGATTGAATGATTGGAGACTTTTTTTAAATGTCATTACTTTATGTGACTCAAAATCTTGCAGTTTTTGTTTTCTATGTATATTAATTGGGTTATGTTAATGTTAATCAGGTTAAAATGCAAAATTTGTCAAGTGCAAAGTCCTCTTAAAGAAGATGAATATCCAGATCTCTGTAGCTGTGTACTCTGAAGTATTTAAAATTTTATTTATTTGTTATTTATTATTTTTTTTTCCTCTGGAGGTATGGCCTGAAGTGACGGATCCTGAGAAGTTTGTTTATGAAGATGTTGCCATTGCAACTTATTTGCTGGTAGGGAGCTGCTTTGCTTAATCACAGAGTCATGGAATGTTTTGTGTTGGAAATGAGCTTTAAGACAATCTGGTCCCAACCCCTGTTTTGTGGGCAGGGACACATCTCACTGGACCAGGTTGTTCAAAGCCCCATCCAACCTGGCCTAGAGCACTCCAGGATGGGGCATCAACAGTTTCTCTGCAACAACCTGTTCTAGTGCCTTACCACTCTTATTGTGAAAATCATTTTTGTAGTATCTAATCTAAATCTACCCTATTTCATTATAAAGTTGATATCCCTTGTCCTACTCTTAAAATTCCTGATAGTACCTCTCCATCTTTCCTATAGATCTCTTTAAGAACTGAAGGGCTCCGTAAGGTCTCCCTAGTGCTTTCTTAAGGGTAAAGAACCCCAATTCTTGCAGCCTGTTTCATCTAATATTTTAGAAGCCTGTGTTTTCTAACAGAAGAAGCTTTCTGACAAAAATAAGTATTTTCATTTTATAATTCTTGCAGTTTTTTGATTGACCTGAAGTTGTTATAGGTATGCAAAGAAAAAGGAGTAGGTATGGTAAAAGGGTGTGTGTGCTTGTGGTTGTTTTTTGTCTGTTTTTGGTATTTTTGCTTATGTTCAGATTTAAGCATACAGTCTGGAGTGCCTGAGTTCAGTAATTGTTACATTTAAAATGTAAATGCAACCTGATGATCTTATCTGCAACTTCTTTCCCCCTTGCTATGCTGACAAATTAACAGGCAGCAATATAACAAATATTAGTTTTAATGGTTAAATGTTCCCAATAATTTATGTTGTTCATGGGAAAAATAGGTGAATTGTTAAGAAGCTACATTCATCACTGAAGGGCAAAAGTTTTTGACAGACACAGCAGCAGTCTAATCCAGACCTTTCAGGCAGTCATCCAATTACTAATTTCTGAATAGAGTAACTACTTATCTACAGAGCAGGGGCTGGACTCGTCGAGAGCTTTTGGATCCCTTCAGCTGGTTTGGGATTTGTGGCAGCTGACTCTTGCGAACTAAATTAAAATTTTGTATCTAATCAGTAGAAAGTTGCATGCACCAATTTATAGCCACTTGATTACAAAAAACATTTGGGTTTTTATTTTTAGCACTGCCATTGGTTCGTTCTTCTATACAGTGGATATAAATTCTTCCATAGTGTTACTTGCAGATACGCTGTTGGAAGCTTACTTGCTACTCCCCTTGCTTCTTGTTATTAATCTCTAGTGCCACTTGCTTTATCAGCTTGTTTACCACTGTGCTCTCTGGCTAGTTTTGACTTCTAGTCTAGGACTCTTGGAAGTGAGTGGAGGTTGCTTAATGCTTAGAAAATGCTTGATACTCTGAAACATGATCTCACTCCCTCCAAATCAATTCTAGAGTTTTACTGTTTTTTTCCTCCTCAAGTTGCTTTCCCTGCAAGTACAGTGACTGTCTTCTGTCACACCTCCTTTATCTCCCAACATTCTTTTTCATTATCTACTTTTTGCCAAGGAAATGTGAGAGCATAAGTAAAAAATGCTTTCTTTTCTTGTCTTAGATTCTCTGGGAAGAAGAGAGAAAGATAAAAGGATTGGCCAAGAAACAGTCATTTGTAGATCTTGGATGTGGAAATGGTCTGCTGGTTCATATTCTAAGCAACGAGGGGGTAAATAGAGTGCATTTTAAAATAATAAAAAAATATTAAAGAAAAGCAAAACACAAATATTTAATTAGGCGTGCAACTATCCAAAATTCAGTCTTGTTATTAAAACAAGGTGTTGTTACTCTCTAGTTACCAAGAAAATGTCTTTGCAAAGCTTTAGTAACTTTTGATTAATTAGATGTTTTTATTCGTGCAATTTGTTGTCCTGAAAGCTGTTTATTTTTCTGAGGTAAGAAAAAGGGGAGGAAATGGCAGGGAAACAGGAGAGCAATGGCATATTTTTACCATGTTGTAAATCTGTCAGAAAGAAATGGGCGGTTTTAAAATAGAGATTCTCTTGTGAAATCTTTTAGAGCAGATGTTTTTTGTGAAGTTAATTTTATCAAAACTGAAGTCATCAAAACTTGAAAGTGTTCTCGTACATAAAAAGCAGCTCTGGGATTTATTTTTTTGAAAAGGTCCAACAATGAGTTCTGTTCCTCGGTGTGTGCTTTTTCAGCAACAGCAAAATTCAGATTCCTGTTATGAAACAAAAGTAGCAAAGCTTTCTGAGGTTCAACAGAACTCTATGTTGGATCTATCAGTCTCAGAAAATTTCATTTAGAACTTCTGGGAAAACCAAGTAAAAATTGCAGAGGTGTTCATTAAACGAGAAGCTTTATGTTCTTGTGTGATCAGAAAAATTTGGTCTAATACTAGATACTGTATTTTTCTGTAGTAGATTTTTTTGTACTTCATTGACAAATATGTTGTCTGTCAAAAGTCGTCCCTGAAAGTTTCATGAGACTCATTAGTATTTAATTTGGGGTAAATATTATTTCTACACAGGATTCTGAACTTCAAATACAGCTACTTAATGCATTTTGTGTTTCTAACTTAATTTTCAGTTGTTCCTTTTCCTGTCCACTTGTAAAACGAAGTGTATTTGGACTCTAGCAACTCAGTTCAATAGTTGGAACGTTGTTCTTCCAGTAAGGACTGTGTAGACTAGCAACTTCTGCCTGAAATGATGCTGTATTTTGTTGTGACTGAAGTGTTAATATGTAGATTTGGTCATCTTGTTTGAAAACTTCTACTGAAAATAGTACTTAAAAATGATACTTTGTTCAAATATTTCAGCATTTGGGTCGAGGAATTGATGTGAGGAGAAGAAAAATATGGGACATGTTTGGACCAGAAACTCATTTAGAGGTATTATGCAAATGTATGTAACTTCATTTGTTTCTTCATTGCTCCAGGCTGTGTTGATAAATACACAATTAATCACACTGGGTAATAAAAAATTGCCTGAAGTACTGTATGGATTTGGTGTAGTGCTATTCGCATGTCCTAGAGGAAGCTGTAGAATGGATTAATAGAGCAATGCAGTAACTCATTCTTGCATACTTGCAGTTTGCTTATTTTTCAGCTTAGAAGAGTGGTGTAATTCCCTATTGTGTAATCATTAATACTATGAGACAATACTTGATTTTACTGGAAATACAATATTGAGCAGCTTTGTTTGCAATGCTGTACTTGATAAAATATTACTGTCCAAAGCTGTGAATAGTTTTTGTTAATTAAGAACAGAATCACTGAGTGTGACTCTGATTTTGTACTGCTCTGTGCTGTTTTTGGGACAAAACTGCTGAACATTTTTTTCTAGTAGGTTTCTTTAAAAGTAAATTCAACAAACCTTCAAATTCTGACAAGTTGCTTCAGATCAAGAAAAGGAGCAGCAGCTTTCATGCTTTTGAGGTGAAGCTGTCTCTTCTCACTGGTGACAGGCGACAGGACAAGGGGAAATGGCCTTAAGTTGCATGGGGGTAGATTTAGGTTGGATATCAGGAAGCACTTCTTTACATAAAGGGTTATTAAGCACTGGAATAGACTCCCCATGGAGGTGGTTAGGTCAGCATTCCTGGATGTGTTTAAAAAAACATTTGGATGTGGTGCTCAGGGACATGATTTAGTGGAGGTTTGTTAGAGTTAGGGTGGTATGGTTAGGTTGTGGTTGGAGCTGATGATCTCTGAGGTCTTTTTCAACCTGAGTGATTCTGTGTTACGTATACCTTTTCTGCCCCTCCCTTTTTTTTTTTTTTGTATTGTGGAAATCTTTGAATTTTGTACATTCTTTTCATTTTGTGATCTGAACATTTCTCAGATTTCCTGGCACACATAAGACTCTTGAGCAACAATTATCACTCTGCAGCATGAAGAGGGTGGTTTTTATTTGTCATGTTTAAGGGAGTAAAACAGAATTTATACTGAACACTTGAAAAAGCCAGACTGAAAGAATAAAAATATCCAGAATATTCAGTGCATGGAAGAAACTGCTAATTCAAGTGAGAAGGAGTGGCCCAATATCAGAAGGGATGATTTTGCATTGCTTCTGTAGCCATAGGACCCACAGGAGAAAGCACCTGCTTACAGCCTTTTATCATCAGAATTTGATTTTTGTTTTGATTTTAATTTAAAACATGAGTTGTAGAATAGATACTGCCATCTGTGACAATCAGTGCCAATACTGACAATATAAAGGAGCATAACAAGTGGCACTCTGGATTGCCAAGCTGCTGTCAGATATGGTGAATACAAATTTAATTATGGGTCACTGTCAAAATGCAGAGTTCGCATTGATGCTATGTCTAAACTGAATAATCAAAACTAGAATGTAATGTAGGTGTGATTTGTTTAACTAAGCATGAGGAAACACTTGTCAAACACTTGTTTTAACATGTACCAATTTGCCAAAAAGAAATTAGTTACATGTGTTATCTGGACATCTCTATGCATAAGTAAAAGCTGATAGTTGGCACACAACAATGCACCGTGTTGATACTTAAATGCCCAAAACAGTGCTTTCTGATGAGGGGAATAAGAATGGAATATAAATTGACTGATAATTCTGCAATTCCCTATTAACATTTTTGAATTCTTGTGAGCAACTAAGATGAATGCTAAAGGCACTTTGGAGCTTCTAACATTTGAATTTAGGATCTTGTCCTGTGATTGGTGAGTTTTGTGGTGATGGGTTTTTTTTGTATTTACATTTGAAAGGATATCAGAATAGGGTATTTTTGACTCAAATAACAGTTGTTAGCCTTAAAAATGTGGTGGCAAGAGGTGGTGTCTCCTTAGATCTATATGCTGAAATTACACAAGCAGATTACTGTTGTAAAGGTCACCAGTGAAACTTTCTTTCCTAACCTATCGATTCCTTTATCTGCTCCTGGTGTGAGGTTGTTCTAATGCAACTTGGACAAGTATGCAATGGCATAGTGCACAAGAGGTGTTAGTCTGGATTAGGTTTATTATTCATGAAGACTGGTAATCTGTAAACTGAGATTTGATTTAGGAAATGCCTATGAAAGAGAAGAATATAGAAGGGAAGATATGTTCTAATTAATTGCAGGCCTAGGTGTGTAAGATGTAGCAAATGAAGTAGGACTCTTGAAAATACATGTAGGTCCAAAAATGCCTATATGACAAGTGCATAGCAAGAAATCATAAGTGATGCATGATATTTGTTTACATATAATTAAGATGGCGGGTTTCTACAACAGACTTTTTCTGCTCTTAGCTATAAAAAAATTAGTGCTTGGCAAAAATACAAATTGTAAAAAATGCTGTTCTCTTCTGTGGTTTGCATTCCCCCTGTATTTTTCTGCTCTTAGGATCTTTACGTTGTGTCTTTGTGCTTTATTAACGAATAAAATTAAAGGTTTTATTAAAAGTCTTTTTGTTTTGTTTTGTTTGCTTTTTTTAAAGGAATCTTCTATCGTGCCAGGTGACAGTCATCTCTTTCCAGATACTGACTGGCTGATAGGAAACCATTCAGATGAATTAACGCCATGGATACCTGTAATTGCAGCCAGGTATTTGGTGGTAGTGGGAAAGCAGGAGGGATGGAATTTAATAGAAATGTAATTGCTTATGATGCCAGTGGATTATTTTTTCAAGGTGTTTTTCTTTTCCTTTGGAGAAGAATGGACATTGTATATATTTTGTTGTAGAATTCAGTGTAGCATTCAGTTTTTAAAGTTCAAACTGAGTTTTCTATTTATTTCTTAAATGTGAAGCTCATTTAAAAATAAATAAGTTGTTGTTGATCCTCCATTTCCTTGAATTGCTCTGCTCGTCACAACCAGCTGCAATACTTTGATGCCTAGGGATTTATTCCTGCAAAGTTGACAGAGTAATTTACTGTAGCAAATAATTTACTCATAAACATCCTAAAGCAGTATCACATAAATAAATTTCTTGAAGCTCTATCCCTTCATAGAACTTTTCATCAGTGCTTTTATCTGATCAGTTATTACTTAAATTTGTGTGTTCCTGGAAATAACTTTCCATTTAGCAGTCCATTATCCTTCTTGTAGGTCTTCCTATTCATGTAGGTACTTTTTGCTGCCCTGTTGCTTCTTTGATTTCCATGGAAAATACAGCCGAAGACAAAGCAAGAAGACTCAGTACAGAGAATATCTTGATTTTGTTGCTGAAGTGGGTTTTGTATGTGGTTTTCATGTGGAAGAGGACTGCCTTAGAATTCCATCAACTAAAAGGGTAATTTTGGACTCACTGGTTACAATCCTAAATACAAGAGAGAATGAAAGGATTTATGCTTATTTATTGTATACTTCTCTGAAGGATGGAGAACTCTTTATGCTTTCTTTCTGCTTTAATTTTTCCATCCACCAGTACTGGTTACGTGCACTTAACTCTGTAGGTTTTCTTATCATGAATTTCAAAGTGAAATGTTTCTGGAGTAGAAAGAGGTGTTCAACTTTTTTTCTTTTAATTTAAGTCAGATTATGTAAATCTTTTGGGTGCTTTATGTGGCAAAATGGATTATGGCTTGGTTACTGGATTTCTTAACCCTCAGATATTAATGAGCATAGAGTTCGAAGGGATATCTCCTTCAGTTAGGTGAAGAAGCCTGCATAAGACATACGTTAGTTGTTGGGTGAACACTCTGATGTAGGAATGAGACTGTATAAATGCTCAAATATAAATAGTGATTTACCTGTTTCTGTTAAGACAGGTGTGCCTTATTGGAAAAAGCAGGACCTACCCACCTACAGAACGTTCTTTGGTTGATGAGCAGATAACACAGTTTATTCATAATCGTCATTCCGGTGCTGTTGTTGCTCCTGACAGAGAAGATGGATTTAATCATAGCTATCACTCTGATGTGTGCAAAGAAGTGAGCTCAGAACTTCCAGAAAACGTGATGGAGACTGCAAATAGAATTTGGATGCCCGGATTTCAACCCAGAGAAAAAGTAGAACAAACCAGAAATTGTGCTGCCCTCCCTCGGGATTTTGTAGATGATGTTGTTCTGAATGTGGCAAACTTGCTGTTAAATGCAGTCCCCACAAAATCATGTTCTAATATGCATGGTGGAAATATGAATACCTGGAATCAAGGAGGTGAGTCTTTGTAACACTTCTCTGTTACAATTTGCTTCTACTGGTGGAGGGTGTATTTCCTGGTGAATTTATGGTTGAATTTAGCAAGTGAGATAGACGTTAGGAAATACCATGAACAGTCTACAGGAACAGTTAGGTCATAGCCTGAACCAGTGATTGATGACATGGTGAAGGGGTGTGGCCAGCCCTTGGAAGCACAGGTGGAATTAATTCACCTGTATGACTGGAAGGACCCAGGGGCTGCCCTTCCTAACCTTATTTAAAGGCTGGTAGCCACGAGGGAAGCATCTCTGCTTGGAAATCACCTCCTTTAGAGTGTTCAGTGAGCCCTGATCCTCAAAAAGGGTAAAGTATTCCTCCTTTATTACTGGGTTGTAACTACTACTACGTTTCTTCGGTGACCCAGAACTGTTTTAAAGTAACTATATCTACTACTTCCTGTCCTTACAAGAGTATAATAAAAAAGTGGGTTTTTTTAAACAATGTTTTATTGCACCCTGGAGTGCAAATAAGGCATATAAATATATTTTGAAACTTGTTTTACTGAATGCTTACTAGGGCAGAATCAGTTTAAAAAACAAAAAAAGCAACAGAGCTGTTGTGTTCAAAAACGTAACTGCATCCAGATGGGAAGGATTTAAAATATATTTTTGGATAATATAACTTGCTATAATTCTCTAAGAAGCACTTTGAAGTGCCATTTGTTTACAGTATAATGAGGAATTTTTAGTTGTCTTAGCCTTGCAATGAAAAAGTTGCTTATTTAAAAAGTGTTCAGTAAGTTCCCTTTTCCTGCATCTGTTCTATTATTTACTTGCTGTAGTTTATATAATCTTACAGGAGTACCTCTGAGTGATTTTCTTTTTTTTTATATTCATATAAATAGTGCTTAGCACAATGAAGATTGTATGTTGCTGAAGAACACAGCACTGTATAATGAAAACTGTCATTTTACAGACTATATACATAGAAAATGTGTTTTATATTTGTGACATTGATTGTGCGGAGTTGCTGTATTACTTGTAGGTAATTCATAGGTTCTGTTTATAAGCATTAATTTATTCCGAAGTTAGGGTTTACTAGGACTTGAGATATGTGTATTTTTATAGCCACACCATTATCTATTGCAGAAAGCCTTTCCTTAAAAGAAGTAGCAGAACACTTAAATAAGGAGACGTTAAAGAGGCTGAAAAGTGAATGTGGAGGCCTGCAAACACTGCTCAAGAACAATCATCAAGTATTTGAAGGTAAGGAGTAAACTGGTCTTCTTTTGTTTGGCTTGGCTTTTTTCAATCATTAATCTTCCCTTTTGTCCAATTAAACTTGACTGAAAAATCTAAAATGTAGTCTAAATTCTGAGGATATTTGTATAAATTATCTTAATTGATTTTTGTTAACAAAAACACTCCACCTCTATAAATCCTCTATGAAGATGCTCAAATGATGCCTCAGCATGATAGTAAAACACCTCACAGGGAAATAAATTATATTTCTTTAGACTATCTCTATATTACTTCAGTTTCTTGTGTCCTACTCTCTACAAATTGATATATTTGGTTTTGTCTGAGTGATCCATTTGTTGAAAAAATGTTATTTGCTGTCGGTCACTATGCATTTTTTCCAGTACAATTCCCATGGCTGTATATCAACAGCTGAATTTTTGTTTTTAATCTTAGTTCTAGATGGGAGAGTTCATATTCGTGACTGGAGAAAAGAGAAACTATCAAGGAAAACTAAGCCTGAAGTAAAACGATGCCTTTCAGCTGAAGCATTTAAAACACGCCTCTGCTGGTTTTTCATTCATCATCCTGACGGTTGTTCTTTGCCTTCTGAATCTTGTCCATATGCTCATGGGACTGTGGAGCTAAGACAGTCTCAGGCTATTAAAAAGAAAAAACATATATGATAAAATGCTGCCACTTGAAGCTTGTATGCATAAATGAATTTGGCCGACTTTGGGACTTCTTAGTGCATGATGGCCTGTGAAATTTGGACTTTTTTTCTTCGTTCCAATATATTTTATTTTTCTAGTTAGTTTACATGTTCCTCCTGTAATTTAATTCCTGTACCATTGACATGAAAAAGTTACAGTAAAATATATATATTCTTTCAGATTTTGTTTGTTTTCTTTGTTTGAAGAAAAACTTTCTGAGAGATTGTGAAGGTTAGAACTAGGAACTGATTACAGGACAGAGCGATCTAGGGCTGAGTGAGTAATGAACCTGAGAATTCTGTAAGAACACGGGGAGTCTGAAAAACAAAAGAAGGAAATAACTGAAGGCCAAGCAGAAAAACAATGGAAGATGAAACTGGAAAAGTTTTCCAAACTATTTCAAAGCCACTTTTACTCCCTTGCCTTTCAGCTGACAAATTGCAAAGAACTCTCTGAAGTTTCATGTTCCCCCTCCTCTCCTTTGACATTTCTCTTCTGATCCTGGAAGAAGATAACTAACCTAATAATTGTGGTAGATCGTGTGTCACATGTCTATGTGCTGCACAATGCAACTCCCTTGCCTTCCTCAAACAGAGGCTGTGGTTGACTGAGCTGTTCCCAAACACTGCAATGGCACATACAAAGTCTTGAGTAGCAACAATAATCAGTGCTTTGTTACAAAGATTTCAGGGCATAAAGATTTTGAAAGACAAACTTTATACTTTGAGCGGTGTTTGGATGTAGTTAAGTTGTTGGAATAAGGGAAAGGATTATAGCATGAGCCATTCAAAGTACAACTCTGGAGTAGGACAACATAGTAAAGTGATGTGTAGTTACTGCTGTAACTATTTCTGAAAAATGGTTAACTTATGAAGGGCACTAATTAAGAAAAGACTTGGAGTTTATATGCATTACATGCATATGATCAAATGACGTTGCCTTAACCTTTGGCTACATGCAGAGTAAGAAGAGCTCCTCAAGGTGCTTATTTACTAGTATGTTTGGTGACTCCTTCAGGTGAAGATTGTTTCCATATGTAAAAAACAGACTTAAAATTGTTTTCCAGTTATTGCCATCTTCCCTGGTGATTTGCTCTGGCACAGTGTGTTGAACTGAAAACGTGATTTCCTGCGTTAGAATTCACTCACCTGTGCAGGCCGTAAGTCAGATGGGTTTGCATGAAATTGGGGTTGAGAAGCTGAAAAGGGTTGTTTTTATTTCCTTCTTTCCAGTTAAGGGAGAATGAAATACATGCCTGACTTACTGAAGTTACAAGTGTACATTACTAATACTCCAGCCTTACAGTTTTAAAACAACCTTCTTTTTTTTGTGCAATGCTATGATAGCTGGCATATTAATATATTGGTATAGAGCACTGCTTCCTTTGAATGGACTTTAGACCATATAGATCTCTCAAATTCTTGTATAGATCTCTCAAATTCTTGATGACCGTTCTCAGTTTGACATCACTGCAGGTAGCAAACTGTCCAACAGATCTAATTACAGAAACTTCTCTGGAGAATTGGTAGTAGAACATTCTTCCTCCTTATTTTTCTACAGAAATGTTAACTATACGTAAGTTTAAATATGCATCTGAAGGTAAGTGTTAAAGGTATTAAAAAAGCCCTATTTTGTATGAGTATTTTGTTGCTTTGGTTATGATCCACAGACTTAGAAGGTTATTAATATAACATTTAACTGGCAATAGATGAAGGCCAGTAGTGGATAAAAAGTCTTAATAATGTCTTTACCCAAGGGAGTTGAGCCTGAAGTCTCAGTCATGGATGTGGCACTCATTTTACTGCCCAGTTTACTGCCATCACTGCCCATTAGTAAATTTAGCTTTATTTTAAACTATGCATACAGAGAAAACAGTTACTGCTGTTGATGGTCACAAAACACAGAGGCAGAGGTGTTAAATGACAAATTACAATCATAGAAATGCTGGTAGCTGGAAATGTTGTAAATGCACCTTTAGAAGAGTTACCTTTTCATAAAATCTACAGATCATTATTTGACATATGAGAAGTCACTCAGATTTTTCTTACCTCAGTAAAGGGCTGAATTTTAGGCTTTCATCTGAACTGTAATAAATTAAAAGGAATTATTTTTCCTAGTGGAATTTCTATATGTATTTTCAGAAGTCTTTCCTGGCACACTTCAAACCAGTTAATTTTTCTGGTTGTATCATTTGCATTGTTTCTTTATGAACTTACTGCATATGCTTCGTATTGTCAATTATTAGATAGCCATAAGCCTTTAGAGGAAGTCTTGCAGCTTGTGTGACAACAAATACAGGCCTGCAGGTATGCTTTGTAATAAAATTATACCAAGTTTTGGGGCTTGTTTGTTCAAATTCAGAGTTCTGAATGATAATTAACATTTCAGTGATCTTAAGGACATGATTTTCTACACTGAATTCAAACTTTATCTAGTGATATAAAGTAAGCAAGAGTGAGCAGTCATCAGTTCTGCCATCATAATGGCAAATATTTCAAAATCAGCAGAGATGAATAAAATCTGAAACAATCCTAAGTGACAGCTACATCAGATACTGAGACAGGTGTTCACTAAAGTATGTAAACATCTCGCATCAGCTGAAGTCAGACATCTGCACCTTCTCAGTAATATTTTGTTACTGATGGTAATTTGGATAACTGAAAGTATTTTCACACCAAAATTGCAGTTATTAGAATGTTTACCCAGAATATAGTGCCATCATCCTATTACAGGGAATGCTTTTCATGATCATCTTTACTGACTGTTGTATCATACTGCATCTGTGAGGAGCATCTTAAGATCTTCCATTGGGGTTTTGGTCTGTTTCTTCTGAAGTAATGGTTTCATAACTAGGCTTTGTGAATTGTAATTCTTGTTGACTGCTGCGATTTGGACATATTGTTACTTGTGTAGCTCCTTTCTATTATGACTTCACATTCATATTTTTCAGGTAGAAATACTTAACTGCTTTAGTGCTCGATTTCTGTCTTCTTACAACTTCTGCTGTAAGTTGCTTCTAAGGGGGTGCTGCTACAATTCTGCCAGATGAAATCTGCTTAGCAGTCACAACCCGACTACTCTTCCCTACCCAATTTCTTTATAACAGCTTCCAGCAACTCTAAACAGGTGAGTACAACTTCAAATTCCTTTGGAGTGTGAGTGTCATGGCTGATATCTGTAACAGCAAAGAAGGATGTTGATCATTCAGGGATCGCTGAACCCTTCTGGACTAGTGTCCCAACAAGCCACACTGTGCCTCATCCTAAACCGTGTAAGGACTCAGCAAATTCAGCCTTACCCATTTACATAGTGGTGTGCATGCTTAAGGGCAAAGCATAGGCTGCAGAAACTGCATGCGCCTGCTGTGTTTTAAAAACATCATCAGTCAAGCTGCCAGTCAGTCCTGTTTGACAGCTAGCCAGGCACTGTGTACAAAAACAAAGCAATCTCCCAGAAAGCATGCCCTAGATTTTGAATGCTTTGATGACTACTTGCTGTAATAGCAATAGCAACTCTTCTTACTGCTAATTGATACTATGTGGTCTGAATACGTAATACTGTAAAGCTGTGAAGTGACAGCATTTTGCTTCGAGCTCTAGGCTTTGTGTTAGGTATTTTTGAATGCAGTGAATAAACGCGGAACTGAGAGAGGAAGAGAAAGTTGTTTACCCTTTTCTTAGGGGCAAAATATGGAGACAAAGAGTTCTCAAGTTGCCAATTTTTTGGTAGTAAAACATGCTTGTTTGTTTTATTTTATTTTTATTTTTATTTGGATGTGTGGCCTCCCAGAGATTATGCTTTTACTCTGCAGCTACCTTCATTGGCCTTTGATTCATCATGGAGCACAGAACAGGTATTGCTACTGTCATCTATCTTTTACTGTTTAACAGTGTGGGTGTAATCATTCTGGTCCTTTATTTTTTTTGGTCATCTGTTGTATTAAATGCTTTGTGAGGTTGTTTCAGAGACTTCATGCCCCATAAGTGTACACATCACCTACTAGCAATGCTCTGATAATACTGTGAATGCGAACACTGACCCTTTTCTGTCCAGTTTAGTCCACCAGTTCTATTCTTCCTTGCATTTGGAATATAAGCAGATAGGAAAGGCTTAGAGTGAGTGTAGTTTTCTCTTTTTTAAAGAACTTTAATGACCTTTTGTCCCTTCTTTCAGTGTTGTTTGAGTGTGTTGTTTCTGATCTCACTTCTAACAGTAAAAAATAGAACAGAAACACTTATTAATAACCTATGGAAGTACCTAGATATGATTCACTGAAGTCAGATGCTTTTGCGTAGGTGCTGTGCTACTTTCCAGCATGGCCAGCAGGTGGAGGAAGTGGAAAAAGAACTCAACAGTCAACTCCTGCAGGAACTGCAAATACCTTGGGTCAAAAGGGCCTGGCATTACTTCTTTCAGTGTTTGGGAGAGTAAGTATGTTGTCAGGTGATTTAGGTAACAGATTACTTCATCATTCTTCCAAGGTATTATATTCTTCTTTTGAAAATCTAACTCATACAATTTTCCCAAGGATCTTTGTTCTGTATAAATTTAATTGTCTATACAAAAATACACTAGTAATTTTTTTAGTGTGTTTCAACTAAATTGTTATTTTCATAATTGTCCTGATTAGATGGAAGGCACTAGACTATTTCAAGTCATTTTTGTAATCTGAAGTGCAAATTGTTATTAAAGAAACTTGATATGTAATTGATGTGCAGTATTATTCCTCTGAAGTATTTTCTTTCCTGAAAATGCCTGTACTGTTCCAGGTCTTGCAGTGGAAGGAGAAAAAAAGGCCTGACTCTTCTCCACTGGTGAGTAAAGAGGTCCTGAATTGTGCTATGATAACTCCTGATAGAAATGTCACACTGTGTCCTTCTTTAAGGCCTCTTGGTACACCTTTAGAGGCCAAAACAGGAAAATCCTGTACAGTTATGATTTAATATCTCCCTTGGAATCTTTATGTGAAGAAGTGTGTTTATGATACAGTTAAGTGCCTTTGTGTCTCTCCTCTGTCAGTGTTATAGCAATACCCTGGAGAAAGATTGACTTTAAGTGGAAAGATTCTGACTTTAAAGTATTTAAACCAGTATAAAAGGCATTTGATATGGCATCACATCACTGTCAATCCAAAAGCAGGTTCATGGAGCTATACTTCAGTGCATCACAGCTGGAATCTGACCCTTGGTGATTACCCTGATGGCAGAGGAGAGTACCTCCACAGCTGGAAGGGAAGCTCCCATACTTCATTTATTTATAGCTAACTTTTGGTGTAAGAGAAAAATGTCAAATCACCTTTCTTATATACCTGGCTGTGTTAAGCTTTACACAATACTTTATATGATTGAATAAACCATTTTATTAATTGCCCCTTAAAGCAATGGTTTTATTTTCTATTTAGTTTTTGGGATACAGGATCAGGCCTTGATTCAGGTTCCTTTGGACAATTTTGCTGCACTCACTCATCTGTCATCGCACTCCCCCTCTGTACTTCAGTTGATTATAGGCTTAATTTTGTAAAATCCAGACTTTTTCTGTAATCTTGTCAGCAGATGATCAGCTGTGTCAGGAAATACACTTCTTAAATGTGTGCACTTAATGGAAGATGGCTCTTTTTGTTGTGTTTCCTTTACAAGTGATGATTGTCACTGTGATCATCAGTGAAACATAATCCAGCGTTTTCACACGATTTTGTTGAATAGAAGACTAACATTTCTGATGAAAGAAACAGACTATGCCCCAGCTAATAATTTAAAGAACTTTCACCCGTGGATCATTGTTATGGCTTCTGTAGGGTCAGGATCAGTCTGCTGCTCCTTGCACAGGTACAAATTTCTTCCAGGTATTGTGACATTTTGCAGATAGCAATGTCTGCATCTGTGGAGAGCAAAACAGTCAGCTTTGTGTTCTTGGCAGAGAAACCTTGCTTTTCCACCTCCAAGTGCGTACTGAAGCGAAAGAGATAAAATACATCTCAGTAGGAGAGCACGATGGAAGGTTTATAGAGACAATGAAAAGCAAGATTGCACTCGTATTCCTTGGATCTTTCAGAAAGGACAAACTACTGCCTACATTGCAAATATATGTCCACAGGAATAGTTCTGGTTGCTCGCTGACACTGAAAATGGAGATACTGTACTTTTTTGTCATTGAATATGTCAACCACTTTGTCATTTTCCTCTAGCAAGTGGAAGATGTGGAGGCAGATATGAGGTCTATGTGCTCAGTTCTTTTAAAGACTTCTTTTATAGAATACGTCAAGCAGCTTTGAACAATTCTTCTTTGACTCACTAACTGTCAGAAGTGAATGTAGACTAGATGCATAAAGCTGTTTCTTTCAGAAAAAAAAAGCATAGATGCAATACAGTCTTTCTATGTATAGAAGCATCCTTCACACAAATCCAAGTTTGAGCAGGAGTCAAGTGCATGGGTCCAGGCTCTTTTCAGCAGTGTCCAGTGACAGGATCAGGTTTTATACTGGAACAGGAAGCTCCACTGGAGCATGTGAAAGAACTTTATTTTGAGGATAACGGAGCACTGAAACAGGCTGTGCAGAGTGATTGTGGAGTCTCCTTCTCTGGAGATACTCAAAATCTTCCTGGACACCTTCCTGTGTAATCTACTGTAGGGAGCCTTCTTTAGCAAGAAGTTGGACTAGATGATCTCCAGAGATCCCTTCCAGTTCTGTGATCCTTATGCATAAGTAAGCAGCAGGATATTAAATTTAGAGAGGAAAAGGACCTGGGGGCGTTGGTTGATGCTCGGCTTAACATGAGCCGGCAGTGTGCCCAGGTGGCCAAGAAGGCCAACAGCATCCTGGCCTGTATTAGAAATAGTGTAGCCAGCAGGAGCAGGGAGGTGATCATCCCCCTGTACTCAGCTCTGGTACGGCCGCACCTCGAGTACTGTGTTCAGTTTTGGGCCCCTCGCTACAAGAAGGACATTGAGGCCCTGGAGAGCGTTCAGAGAAGGGCAACAAATTGGTTGAGGGGTCTGGAGCACAAGTCTTATGAGGAGCGGCTGAGGGAGCTGGGATTGTTTAGTCTGGAGAAGAGGAGGCTCAGAGGAGACCTTATTGCACTCTACCACTTCCTGAAGGGGGGTTGTGATGAGGAGGGGGTGGGCCTCTTCTCCCTGATAAATAATGACAGGACGAGAGGGAATGGCCACAAGTTGCGCCAGGGAAGATTTAGATTAGACCTGAGGAAACATTTTTTTCTCTGAAAGAGTGGTCAGGCACTGGAATGGCCTGCCTAGGGAGGTGGTTGAGGCACCATCCCTAGCGCTGTTCAAGAAGCGTTTAGATGAGGTGCTAAGGGATTTGATTTAGTAGTTGGGTAGGGATAGTGATAGGAGGATGGTTGGACTGGATGATCTTGTAGGTCCCTTCCAACCTTATGAACCTATGAACCTAAATGATATGTTTAGAATAAGGTATGGAAATCTAAAGAACAATTCAGTTTCTTAAACTTGAAGTGCCTCTTAATATGCTGTTATTCCATCTCCACGTATCTCTTGGTTTCTCACCAAGTCTCCTGGACCAGAGGAATATAGGGCTTCCATTATGTCCTTTAATGTATTTGTCAGCCTCACGTGAAGATATCATTTATCCTAGGGTATGTCAAATGCCCCAAGATACTTATAAATGAATGACAAATGAGGCAAACCTGTGTAGATGTAAATAGCATGAATTTTGCTCCCAGCTGGTTGAAATACAGCCTCTTGAGACTTGTAAAACCTGAAGGATGTATTAACAGTCCTTATGTACAAATCGGTAGTCTGAGGAATCCTATTTATTTTTGTAATATTTGAGAGTACTCATGTTACATTTTCAGATTACACCTTGCAGAAGGCCCTGTGAACTCCTTGGAGTAGCTGTTGGTATGAGTATTTAAAATGGAGAGAATGCATTTTTTTATGTGAATTTTAACAGCCACAAAAATAGCAAACTAGATCTGACAGTCTTTGATTCTGAGCTTTGGTGTAGTGAATCCCATTAGGTAATTGTCTGGCCAGCAGTATACTGATGGTGTTGTGTACTTGTTACATTTCTGGAATAAAACAATTCTGATGCAGAGCTGTTTGTAGTAGGAGAGGATTCTCTTCCTAGAGAAAGAATGAAAGTGAAGGGTGCAATTATAATTCAAAACAATCTTGATGAAATGTGCAAGTTGTTCAAAATTGGTGAGGTGAAATTCAGGAATTCCAAGTACAAAATACATGGAGAGAGATATGCTTGCAAGCAGGGAGTGGGGCATTATTAATATGACAGAGGAAGTTACTAATTGCATGGTGGGGCACAAACTAAATAGAGATCAGTGTAGTTTGCTGTAGAAAAAGGATAAACTTGCTTCTGGAATTCATGAACAGGAAGATCATCTAGAGGAAGCAGGAGGGTGAGACCTTGGTTGAAGTACGTGACTGTTTCTGTACACTGTGGCATAAGAAAGGCATACATATATTTAAAGACCACAGGAGATCGATAAAAATGATTAGACAGTTAAAGATCAAAGGGCATGATCTTCAGATGATATAAATCACTTCAGGCTCAATAACTCCCAAAGAACTAAGCTGATTCACACCAGCTGAGGAGCTGATTAAAAGAGTTATTTTTTAAATTTTCTTTTTAATCTAACCTTAACTGTGGCAATTTGCATTAAATTCTCAGTGCCATCAAGTTTTCCCCAAGGCATCCAGGAAAGAATTATTTGAGTGTCATAATTTAACTCACTCTTTTTTTCTTTCATTTTTATCTTAAATTGATTTTTTTCATTTTCTATTTTAGCTTTATTTAAAGATGAACGCAGTTAAAAGGAAGTACCTTTTTTTAAATACAAGGCACAATTAACCTCTGAACCTTACTGTCTCCTGATATCATTCAAGCCAGAAGCATAATAGAATTAAAAAGGGGTAATAGATAATGAGAAAATCTCATGAAACATTAGAGAAAATTAAAATAATAAAGACTTTATTAAAAAAAGCTGTAAAGATACACACTTCAGGACATAAGACAGCCTTTATATATCTGAATAGAGGAATCTGGTTTCTTTAGCAGCATGTTGCCCTATAGCTCTCCTTAATGGGCTTGTCTTTTTTTAAAACATCTGTTAGCCTTGTTGGAGGATACTGAAGTAGAGGGACACAAGTCTCCGCAAGTCTGGCAATCTTTTTTTCCTTTTTTTTGTAATGTTAATTCTGCGCCAAATTCCATGCTGCTGTGACAAAACTTTTAATGATGTTAGAAGTTGCCATGAAAGGGCTATACAGCAAAGCCTCTATTTTTTTTTGGTCTACGCATTCATATTTATCTGCGTAGTCATGTCTTGTTCATGCTCACCACTGCAGTGTTCCAGCATTCTTTATGTAATTAGGTGTTTCCTTGAATACTCTTATACACTGGCATTAAGGAAGTCTAGGTTAGTATGATGAAAAAAGGCTTCCCCCAAGGTTAGTCTAGGAATATCATAGAATCATAGAATAGTAAAATGATCTGGGTCGAAAAAGACCTCAAAGATCATCTACTTTCAACCTCCCTGCCATTTGCAAGTTTGCCAACCACTAGACCAGTTTGCCCAGAGACACATCCAGCAGTGCCTTGAATGCCTCCAGAGATGGGGCTTTGCAACCTTTCTGGGCAACCTGTTTCAGTGCATCACCACCCTCTGAGTGAAGAACTTCCTCATAATATCTAATCTAAATCTCCCCTGTCTTCAGTTTATAAGCATTCCCCCTTGTCTTATCACTATTAACGTGTGTAAACAATCGCTACCTCTCCTGTTCGAACGCTCCCTTCAAGTATTTCAAGGCTGTTGTATTTGAGTAAGTCCTCACTTGCTGCTGTCTTTGCTGTGCTTTCCATAGCATTACAGCTGGATAAGCATTTGGTTGTAAGGTCACAGCCAGAGGATTGTGATCCATGTCTCTATGTCCAGTTGGAGTCCAGTAGCGAGAGGTCATTCTTGGGATCCATACACTTTACCTTCTTTATTAGTGACATACTTGATGTAATTGTGTGTGCAGAAAGTTTACTGATGGCATCAAGCTGAGTGGTGCAGTTGATATGAGAGAAGGAAGGGGTACCATCCAGAGAGACCTTTATAAACTTGAAAGATAGGCCCATGTGAACCTAATGAGGTTTAACAAAGCAAAATGAAGGAGCTGGGCTTGTTCAGCCTGGAGAAGGCTGCTGGGAGATTTTATTATAGCCTTCCAGTGTTTAAAGGGTGATTATAAATAGGAGGGGAATCAACTTTTGACACAGGTAGGTAGTGATAGAACAAGAGGGGAATGGTTTTAAACTAATGGAGGGGAGGTTTAGGTTGGATATCAGGAAAAATTGTTTCCCTGAGAAGGGGGGTGAGGTGCTAGAACAGGTTGCCCAGAGATGATGTGGATGCCCCACCTCTGGAGATGTTCAAGTCTAGGTTGGATGGGGTCCTGGCCAATCTCATCTAGTGCTTAATCTAGCAATTGTCATCTGTGCCGGGGTGCTGGAACTCAATGATTCTTGAGGTCCCTTCCAACCCAAGCCATTCTGCAAACCAGATTGCCTTAAGAAGAAAATAACTAGTGTGTTTGGGCTGGTCGTACTTGTCTACTGCTAGCAATCATTGGAAGGTGTGGTGAGAGATACTAAGGCTTTATCTAAGTAATCTTTACTAATCTTTAAGGTAAAGTAATCTTTACCTAAGCTTTATCTGCTTAGGTAATAACATTTTTCACTAATACAAAAAGAACAAATAGAAGTTTGCATTACTGAGGGCTAACACATACCGCCACAAGCCTATTAAGAAAATCTTGTGTTATCCTAGGTCTTTTCCCAGTCAGATATGGGCACTTTGAGAAGTAGGATTAGGAACCCCTGCAATCAACAGTTTTCTCAAGAAAATTTTTCTTGAGTCTCCTTGTGTGGATCCTGAGCTGAGCTAATTTGATACTGTGATTAATTTTTTTGTGGTACTTTTATCTGAATCCTACGTATTGTTCTTTAGATCTATCAGTGACTCATTCGTGGCTGCATAATACTGATAGAGCTATAATCTGGTGACAAGGTGTGTGAGATTTGATTGGTTTCTCCTAAGACTGGGTAGGCCAAGGAAGTGTTATCTTTTGAAGAAGGAGTCTGTATTTACACCCCACTACTGGCTATTTACAGTGATCCTCATTAGATCCTTCTTTAGAATTAAGTTTAACAATAACTGTTGAATAACCCAAACTGGGATTAAGAGAAGGGTTTTAACTTATGTTCTTTGTAACAGGCAAAGTAAACAATACGGATGTATGGTGTTTCTGATGTCATCCTGTCCTTAGAGAAGCAAGAATTGATTAACTGAACTGGACTATTTGTTTTAATTAATAGATCATTCATTTGAAATCTTCTTGTAGTTTCTTCCACACTTTCTTACTTGGAAAGGCTTGAACAGACTTCTTGAATAGCATCACAAAATGTTTTGCAGCATCTTATTTGAGGTATGTGTTAATATATCTTCAAGGTTATGTGAAAATCTGTTCTAGCAAAAACCGTTTTAGGAATTCCATATTTGCTTGTGCAACTGAGAGAAAACAATCTACCTACAATGATTTATGGTTATAGAAGATCTGGCCTAATAAGCCTATTTTTGTCTACACAGGATATATTCTGTGTCTCCTTTAAGTAAAAGCAACAGTCAGACTGCATCATAGAGCTTTTTGCTAAGAAAGGCCGAAAACCAGAGAAAATAATAGACTGAGGTGAAGAAAATGAACCTGCTATTTTAATTTCAGGTGCTACTTTACAGATGTAAAAACTTTTTGGATTTCACTTTTTGTTGAGGTCATTAGTTCTATGGGAAAAGTCTTCAGGGGACAGCAAAGGGACAATGTCAGTCTGTATCCTTGTTTCCTTTGGTTGCTTGTTCATTAAGCTATAATAGATTTACAGAACTCAAGATTGTGTTTTCGTTTCAGAGATGTGCTCTGTCTTGATTTGAAGGTCTTGTTTAATTACTGTTGCGGCTGAAACTTAGTCTTATTTCCAATTTGAATTTGACTTGATCTGTCTATCCTGCTGTTTGGTTTTCCTCTACTTCACTACAGACCCTGCTTGGACTCAGCATCCCTGCAGGCCTCTTGTCTGTTTCAGTTCTAGATTCATTTTAATTCACTGCTTTGTTAGTACACATCAATTCTGTAGATATGATTTGCATTTTTCTTTCTGGATGGTACAGTGTGAATTTGATTTAATTCAAGGCCACTATTTTGATAATTTTGTGTGTTGAGGTACTCCAGATCATTCTGTATAGGTGTCCTATCTTTGCTCTTTTTCATTCCACCTCTTTTTGTCATCTGTTGCTGTTGCAAGATTGCATTAGCCTTATTTCAGAATCACTCTTGAAATTGTTATACATTCTGAAGTCCATTGCCAGCCCTGAGAAATTATAGTAAAAATGTTTCATAATATTTTCCCTTTTGTGGATATTTCTAGAAGGGAAGGATATAAGTATTTTTGTCCATATCTTCATGCTCCTTTGAAGTGAAATCAACCTGTGAATACTTGAGAATTCAGAGCATGTCTCTTTAATTCAAGGACAGACTGAGCATCTTGTAAAAGCAGCAACCTCAGTCTTCATATTGGCAGAAAATAAAGCTGAATCTACTTTAACCAGAAAGGAGCAGTGAAAATCAACAGTTTATGAACAGGAAACAGAGACTGCTAGGAGTACATCAAATCTGAGCCTTTTGAGGAATTGTCAGAGGAAGATGAGAGGCAGTCTGGAACTGAGGGGGAATAGCAAGTCTCTAGAGAGGACAGGATTCAAGCTGCAGCTGTCATACAGGTGGAGGAGGAATTATCCAAGCCAAAAAAGTGCATTGAAAGGAAATCCTTTAAAGAATAGATAAAGAAACAGAATAGCAGAATCATGTGATGGGAGGATGAACAGGGAGCTGGTAATGATCTGGGAATTGAAAATGAAGGAAACCACAGACTTTATTTGATGTTAAAAGAAAGTTCATCTGGCACAAAAACTTGATGGAGGCTTTCCAGCAGGAAAGGAACCAACCACAAGCAGGTCACTTGTGTGCAGTAGAATAGGAAGAAAGCAGTTCATTAGTGGAATTTAGACAAGAGAAAGCAGCTCAACCCAAAGGATAATCCCAAGGAAGAATGGTCAAACTCAGTACGGTATAGCACTGTATAGATGTGCAATGGCACTAAACATTTTACTTTTTCTTCTTTAGAGGTATGTGGTCTCCAGGAACAGGCAGAAATGTCAATAATTATCAGAGAATCATAGAAACACTTAAGTTGGAATGGGCGTACCCTATGGGCAGGGTTGCTGTTCACTAGATCAGGCTGCCCAAGGGCCCATCCAACCTGGCCTTGAGCACCTCCAGGGATGGGGCATCCACAGCTTCTTTGAGCAGTCTGTGTCAGTGCCTGACCACTCTCTGAGTAAAGAATTTTCTTCCTCGTACATAATCTAAATCTCCCCTCTCTTAATTTGAAACCATTTCCCTTTATCCTGTCACTAAATAGTGAGGTAGTTTGTTCTTCCATTAGTGTTGCAGGACTGGATTTTTTAACGTTTGTTGAAATAAGTCTTTTGTAATTTACTGAGGGGGTTAATAAAGAAATTCAGGTGTTTAAATTTCTTAATCTAGACTTTCAGCTAAAATCTATTGAAACAGACAAGTCTGTTTCTGGTTATTTCAGAGAACTTAGAAATGCACCTAAGTTCATCTGCTTGATTGTGTATTTTAGAATTTTTTGCATGCAGGACATTTTTTTTTCAAGTCAGGCTGCAAAAACAATATTTATTCTATTCAGTGCTCGAGGTAATTTGACAGATAACACCACTGTTTCTAAACTGACATATACCTACTCCTCCTTCAAAGAGAAGAATCTTTGTCAACTCTGCAAAGTTGCTAGGACAACATGAAGGAACTTATGAATTCTCCTTCTCAAAGAGCAGCACTTTTCTTCCTGCTGCACTAATTACATTACCCTATATTTATCACAGTTCAGGAGAAAAGTGACAGTTAAGCTATGACACTTCTCCGGAGGATTGCCAATGTATTTATAACCAGAGTGAAGATGGGGACATGTAACTGAAATGAAATAGAGACACTTGCCACACTGTGCTATCAACTGTATTTCAGATATAAGGTTTCTTTTTCTATTAGTAACCTATTTAAGAACCAATATAGTGTTTGCTTTAGAAGTAATAGTAACACAATGCTTGTTTTTAAACAGAGCACCAGAAGTAAAGTAACTTAAATTTTACCCTTGTGTGGATTGGTTCCCATTACCAAGGGTAGCTGAAAATTTGCTTTGAACTTCCTGTTCTGCCACCATAATGTTAATCAAAATTGGGAAATCCTCTCAACACAATCTTTTCTAGCTTGAAAAGTTAATATATTTATAATGTTTCACCAAGCTATCCTATTTAACTCTGGTTATCTGAAATCAGCATTTTGATTATTATATAATTATTATAATGTTATAATCATTTATTTAATCTTAACTACATATAAATATATATTTAATTTATTTTTTATTTTTATTTTTTTTACCGAAGAAGAATTATTTTCACCTTGGAAGTCTCTGTTAAAATTTCAGATTGATCATATACAAAATATTTTGAACGTCTCATGAGAAGAGTCAAGTGATTAATTGGAAAAAATAATAGAATCATAAAATGGCCGGGGTTGCAAGTGACCTCAAGGGTCATCAAGTTCCAGCATCCCTGACGTAAGACTGTTGACAATAGCTAGATTAAGCACTAGATGAGGTTGGCCAGGGCCCCACCCTGCCTGGCCTTGAACATTTCTAGGGTTGGGGTTTCCGCATCTCTGGGCAACTGCACCACTCATCTTGGTATCATCAGCAAACTTAAGAGGATGCGCACAATCCCATCATCTATGTCACTGATAAAGATGTTAAAAGTGTATGGGTTCTGAGATGGAGCCCTGGGGGGCACCACTCAACTCTGGCCTTCACCTTGACATACAGCCATTGACCACAGTCCTCCTGTGTCAGACCTCTCCTTCCAATCAATTCCTTATCCACTAACAGTCTACCCTTCAAATCCATCTCTCTTCAGTCTGGAGATAAGGATTTGGTGGGGGACCATGTCAAATCTCTAGATCTGTAAGTTTCTGCTAAAATTCTAGAGGAGAAAAATCCTAAGAATGAATAAACTCACTTCTCAGACATTCTTGCCCCTCTATAGAGCTAAGGAATCATTCTCTCTGATTGCTGAACATCATCCCTGGGGTGAGCATGGGTAATGATCTCTAAGTCACTAATATACGCACCTGCTTATTCTCTTTCTGCAGCAGCATGGTAAGGAAGCAATCTTCTGAACTACTGTGACAGTAGGGGTGTACCTTCTTTTAACGCCAGGTTAGACTGGCAGATAACTCTCTCCCCAGGGAGCAAGGAGAAAGCAGGGGGGGATGTACTTTTAGATGCTTCAAGAGCTAATCTTCTAAAACTTGAAGCATTAAGACTGTTAAAGTAACTTCTATCCTGTTTGACCATAATTGAAATAGCTGTGAGAATAATTAGAAATAACATTTTTTTTAACGTGGAGCATTGATAATTAGGTACTTACTAAAAGAAAGGGAATCAAGTAGAGAACACAAACTGGTATGAGAATCAGAACGTGCTATTTTTTTCAGAATCTTTCACTATTTTTCTGTGCTGACTATTAGATATGTCTGAATGTATTGGAAGTGCTTTATGGTATCCATATGCACTGACTTACTATTAAACTGTTTGACTTTCTAACTGCTGTTATATCTTGTATTGCTTCAGTGCTGTTTGTGAGTAGAGGGACATGATAGGATGTCACAAATACATATGAACTTCTAGTATATCCATGACTCATAATGATCAGTACAGTTTTGTGAACAAATTCTAGTTTAAAATTTTGGACTATTTCATTGCAAGATGAGCTCTGTTGTTGTATAACTTTTTTCCAGTTAATAGTAGGAGATGAAAAACTGCAAATATTCATCTTAATAGTCCTATGGAAAAAGAAGGAATGTAATGCTTGGTTTTCTTTCTTTCTCATCTTCTTACATGATGGGGTCATGTTGCAATACAAATGTATATATATATGAATACAAACTTCAGGAACCAGAAATCTAAAACAAAAGTTTCTTACAGATATTTGTATCTAGTTTTGTTTTGTGTTCCTAGTTTTGCCTTACCAATTTGAGACACAAGACAGAGGCCTTTTAAAGTCCACGTCAAAACAAATTTGGTTTACACTGCTTAGTTTGACAGCTGAGAACTGTAAGCTTGGAAGGAAGACACATTTACAATAAATGACATTAGATTCTCTAAGTAAATGTGCTTTCAATATTTACAAAGTTTTTGGCCTCAAATTCTTTGAACATATGTGTTTATAAATGTAACTTATTACTTCTCGGAAGCTTTTGGATATTCTTATGTAGTGAAATCACTTTAACAGATGGTTAATATATGACCCTGGAAATTCAGTGGATGTCAGCAAAGGTTTGCTGGAATGGGTTTTTCCCTGTCTGAATCAGGTCTTGCCAGGTGAGAAACAAGTCTGCATTATCTACCAGATAGTGTTGTTCATATCAACAATTCATACATATCCAATATTTCTGTGCAATAATTCAAATAATTTTGGTCAGTGATATACTGCTAACAGATTTTTTTTATATTCAAGGAAGCCATTATCATACATCTTTCTTTTGAAGGACATGTACTTCTGTCCTGCACTTTTTATAGACAAAGAAGTCTTCAACAGTAAAGGTATGTGCAGATGATATGAAATTTGAATGATTTTTGGAAAAGATTGATTCAAATGAGTAAGTAAGAGTCAATATGTCAAACAGGAGGATGAGACGGATTAAAAATATCTACAGAAGATAGTCAGGAGTTGATTCCACGAAGTCACACGTAAGAGGAAGAGTATGTAGTTTAAGCAACACAAAACTCAGTGCTGAGGAGGGATTTTAAACCCTGAATGTCAGAGTAGCATATTTAGTCATTTCTGTAATGTTTTTCATGCCAGTACTCATGAAACTTAAAAACAATAGAATAAAACTTCATCCTCATAAAATATTGCATTAAAACCATGACAGTGTTTTATATATCTTACAGTTGAAAAGCTGGCACATATCTAAATGTATTCTTCAGGGAGCAAAGCATTCTCAAGAGAAACAGTTTTCTGGCTTAAACCAGAAATCCTGCTCCAAGAAACATTCATCAAGTGGAAATGTGCTACGTCTTTGAGACAGAAGCATGAAAAGGTCCTTCTCAGCATATAGTTAAAGAACTTCAGTTCAGATACGAACTTTAAAACTGTTCAACTGTTGACTCTTAAAAAAATAATTGAATGAACACTGAATTATGGGTAGAAAGATTTTTCTGTAAGCGTCCAGTAGTAAGATGTGAACATGTATTGAAAAGATATGCCTGCTTGTTCTGTAGATTTTATGACCAGAACAATTCTGTTTTCAGTTCTGGACGTAACAATATCAAAACCAGATCATGTTTCAGTAAGTAAAGGAAAAAGCTAGGGGTAAGCAGAAGGAAAAAATAACACTAAGAAGGCATTATAACTTTGCACCTAAAAAAAAAAAAAAAAAAAAAGGTATAATTTTTAAAGATGCTTAACACCTATATCTCCTATTGATAAGCCTTAATATGATGATGATTCATATGAGCTCTAAAGGCACCATGTTGTTCTTGTTGCTCAAGTGCAATAAAAGGAATGCATAGAGGCAGCCGTAACGTAGCTGGGATTTTATCTATGTAGATACCAGGAGCAGGCATTTACCCTTAGAAAAGGAACTAGCTTTCTGTCTAGAATACTTCTTGGGTACTGTGGTGTCCAGGCCTGCTGTGAGGATGATTGAGCGATCTTTAGTCTTTCTTCTTGGAGTTTTTCTACGTTGCATTAAAAATGTACAGGTACTTTTCAACGTGTTTTGCCCCTGAGGAATTAAAGATAAAGGAAATAATCTTCTGTTCTTTTATTCCCCCCACAGAAGCTAAATTTGATTTGCTCTTTTTTAGATTGACTTGTTAGAAAGTTCACAAAGAATGTTTAAAACTTAAAAAATAGAAATCTTGCTGCTGATTTATTTTCCTTCCCACTGTCATCTTCTTGCTGTGACCCTTTCACCACTGTAGGACAGGATCTACCACTATGTTCTCTTTTCTCCCTGCAGCTTACATTAGAGATAGTGATGAGACTGAGCTGAACTTCAGCTGCAGCTTTAGGACCGAAGATTTATCAGAAGGATACAGTGATCTGTATATCATAAGAAATAGTGATATGCAGAGTTCTTTATATCATGATCAGTACTACTTGTTTTAAACATCAAGCGTTTTTATGTGCAGTCTTTCAGAAGGCCAACATAAAAGCATCATGCTGTTTGACCTCTTTGTTCTTGTTTGTAAATAATCACTAATCAAGGGTCTTTCCTTGTCTCTAGGGCATACGGTAGCTGTAGTTTACATTTATTGTCCTTCTAAGGCTTCCAGATAATAAATGCATTCCCAAATTGATAAGATTTTCACCTGTTTTTGTGCAATAACTGGGAGGCTGCCAGATGATGACTATGCATCACAGTTTACAGTCTGCTTAATTATGCTTACAAAGGAAATAGGAATTAATATGTACCCTACTGATGAAGGAAGGTACAGGGAAAGTTGATATTGTTTTTCCACAGACACAAAAGGTAAGTCTGAATTTCTAGATAACCTGCTGCCTACAACAGAGAATCTGTCACATTGCAAAGAAGGGAAATACAGGTTTACAATTACTATTCTTACTAAGTGTACTAAGGCTGTCTTGTGGCTTTGATGGCAAGTGACAACATTGTTTGCATCTGTCTTTTTTCCCTTCTCAGATAGTTGCCTCAGTTATTTCCAAAACTGCACGTTGACTGGGAGATTGGTGACTGGCATAAGATAAAACTGTACTAGAGAAGCTAATATTTAGCAATACGAGCAATCATGGCAACCTTTGTGTATATTTTATTAATGTAGTTATAGCCTCAAAACCAATTGAATTAACAAATGATATGGAGTGCTGCTTGTTAGAATTTGAATGATCTAGACAGAAACAAATAAGTTCATTCACATTTTAGTTTGGCCAAAATCCTGCTTAATTTCTCCTACTTAAATCCTGTTTTTCCTTACATAGGGAGAAAACAAAAGACCTCTCACGATAGCTATTAATCCCACATTTGGAGAACTCACCAGAAATACAGTGAGTCTGGGTCCAACCTGAGTGGACTAATGTGAAGGAAAGATTTGAACCACATCTGCTTCCACTTTGGTGGAAAGAGGTGAAGTTTTATTTTTGTGAGGTTCGCATGTTTGAACTGTTCTTTGTATTAAACAACTGTCCACTAAACCAGAGAAAGTAAGAATAAGAGAACAGCTGAATATGTTCATATAACTGGTGTGAGCCTTTCACCACTGTAGGACAGGATCTACCACTGTGTCTACCACTATGTTCTCTCTTCTCCTGTATTCTGTATTCATGAAAAAGAGAGGTAAGCCTCCTTAGTGGATCTGCTTCTGAGACATGCATGTTTTCAGTCATTTGAGATACATAGCAAATAAGTAAAAACAAAAAACCTGTGAATTTGGTAGCTTACAATTAGGGGATCTTGTAACTAATTGTCAGTGTGAAAATTTATCTACCCTGCAATGGAAATGGATGTGAGAAATTGAACCATTACTAAAGCTCATTCTCGTTGATGCTGATGGCTTGATTTAGTTTTCATTTTTCAGAGTCCCTGTGCACATTTGTCTAAATGCTCAGAAATATATATATGATAATTGTATATAAATAACCATGGAATAGATTTTTCTGATCTCACTTCAGGCGTCTGTGCATTAACTAGCAGTTCCATGAATATTCTGTCTTTGATTTCATTTAAAGAACTCTTGTAGATGTTCAGTGTACAGAAAATAAGGAGGATTGAAAGATGCATTTTCTTTTCCTCTCGTTAATTCTGTTTTACACATAGAGACTAAAGTAATTAACATTGATTTAGAGTAAATGTAAATGAAACCCATAATTTCTTAGCTGAAATTTATGACAAAGCTTGGAGAATAAAACCTTGAGAATAGTGCTAGAAAAATATTCAGATTTTCCATGGATATAAATTTTATAGTCAAGAAATATGTTTAAAGAAGAAGGCTGTGTATCAAATACTGACGTTCCCTTTCATCTAACAGGTTTCATTTATCTAACTTTTGACATCGAGAGATAAAGACATACCCTAATGACTGAGATTAAGATATGTCCTCTTACATCAGGTCTGAAAGTTGTGTCTAGTTATTGGAATGGGGGTAGTAAAAATGATATAACTGTATTTTACTTGATTAGAACTCTCCTTGCATACTAGCATACTACAGAAACCAGCATAATAATATACCAATAACCGGCATACTACAGAAAAGTTATGGGCTAATGAAATTTTATATGAGGGCTTTTAAACGTAAAACAACTGTATAGTACTGAAAATTTATGGGTCATTTATTCAACTACTGGAGTGCAGTTCTGGACCGATCAAACATTGAGCTAGAGGACTGGGGACTTAAATTTATTTATTTTTTTTAGAGGACAAAGGAAATCAATAAGAAATAGTGTCGTTCTCAGGGCTGTAGTCAGCATGACCTCTGTCTGTTGTAATTCGTCTGTTCAGCTCAAAAAGAATCATGAGGCTAGGTTGTGAGCCCACAGTAAATGTTTGCTTCAGTGAAATAAAGAAGGGGCAGGAATTATCATTACCACTGTATTCAAGCACCACCTCGTTCATCACTCATTACCTTTATTAGTCATGCTGATGAGGTGATGGAAATGGCTTTGGATTATATGTTTCTGCTTCATTCTGCCAGGAAGCTCACTGTTCCCCAAATAGGATCTCAAAACCAGGTTGACTTGAGAAACAACTGCTGTTGGTGCATGAATCATTATCCCAGTACATAGTCTCATCTCTAGTTGTGCGATGGGTTCAGCACTGGATTGTGACGGTGGTTCTTCTGAGCCTGCATTATCCAGTACTCTGTATTCATGTATCTGAAGCATTGATGTTTGATGGAAAGAAAATCCAAGAGGAACTTTGTATTACAGGTTGTGTGAAGTTCTAGACCACAAAATATAAAATGATCTATGATACAGCCCTTGGGATCTTAAACTCTAGTGTACAGCTTGTGCCTATCCACTCTGAAACCTGATGTGTATGCCTCAGCAAGTCAACAAAATGAGTATGCTTGCGTGCATGTAGCCACATAAATCTCTGCCCTTGTAGACAAAACTGTGCTTCTGCAGTCCAAACTGAAGCCATATATCTGAAGTAAGGGAAGGTGCTCTTCCTGTGCTAGTTCTTTGCCTGTTAGACTTCAATGAGACTTCAGTATGGCTCTGTAGCCAAATAAAATAAATTTTTGGCAATCAGGAGAAAGGACGTATAGAGACAAAATATTTTGATGTGTCTACTCCAGTTGCATATAAACTTTTCTGAAAATTGAATTTGTTTAAATGTCAAAGGCAATTCACATGGGATCAGGAGCTGCATATTTTGAAGAAGTTCATTTCAGGACAAATCTACTTTCCAAATATTGTTGCAAACCTTATACAGGTTGATTCACCTTCTCCAGGATTCTTGCTGACTGGTCTGGGCTGGACCTGGTGACTGCACTCTGGCTACTGTCTGTCTTAGAACTAGCAAGGGAGCACTTTAAAAATGTCACAGACAGTCATAATATTTGCAATTGCTGGTGTCATTAAACATGTGGCATTGGTTAAGGAACATTCCAAACCCCAGTAAGTGGCTTCTGTTCAATCTGAGAGCTGGTTGTATCAGAGATAGCATGCTTGGCACAGCATCCTGAGTCTTCTGTGGATGAATGTATGCTAAGAAGTAAATATAACTTTATGCAAATAATTTGTTTTTCAGCTGATCAGCTGAAAAGATGCTAATCCCTGTCCGCTGCTGGAGGTTAGTGCTTTTCCATGCTGCTTTGGCTTCTTTGCCTTTTCCTCTCTCCTCAGACTCTCCTCCAAAACCATTTCCTGAGCTCTGGCAGAGTGGCCCTTAGCTGTGTGCTTGTAAAAGATCTTCTGTGCATCTTTTCTGCTGGATTCATCCCCAGATGCTAATGCAATGAAAACATTGTTAATGCTGTATTTTGTAACGATGGTTCTCAAAGCCTGTCCTTGTAGGTCTTCGTGTGAGCTGGATGCATGGTTGGTGCTGGCTACTTTGTGTTCCTCAGAAATGCTGAAAACCAGCTCAGAGTATATTGTTGAGAGAAATTTTCTATTGCTGGACCAGAACCCAAGGAAAGTAGGTAACCAGACTCATTGATTAATTAATTAACCAGAATTAACTTTTCTGGTACATAATGAGAAATGAACACGTTAGCACCCCTAAATTCCTCTTGAATGGGGAGCAGTGAACACAGGGAGTCTGTACAATCTTGTTTAACTGTCTGCTATGGAATGAAGGAAAATATATGCCAGAAGTGCCTGTTTTCCTCATAATTCTAAATGAAGAATATGGAGCCTGGCTCAGGTGTAGCTAGCCAGGGCATGTCAATCCCATTTCTGTTGCTTCTTCGGAGGAAAGAAAAGAAATTCTTAATTAAAAGATTACTCACATTCTCTTGAACAATATTTAGGCACTTAGCAGGCTATATTTTCAAAATTAAAGCTGTGATGTTTAAAGTTTTATTTACCCTCTCAGACAAAACTGAAATCCTCATGCAATGAAAATGCTGTTGAATATCCTCTATGAGCATCATGACATCCAGAGTACATCTTTTCAGGTCATGCTGTGTAAACAGAAAGTTTCTGACAAAAACAAACAAACAAAGACAACACTGAAGGGAACCCTAGTTATATCGCTGTGTTGTGTTTTGGTGTAAATGTATATGAGTTACAGCAGCTTGAGAATCCAGACACTGTTAGAACACAATTCCAAACCTGCTGGTGCGTTCTTTATTCCCCCACAGAGCAAGCATTTCCTCTCAAGACATTTTAGGAGAAGGATTATTACTTTATATTTGTTAAAACATACTACCCGTAATAATGTGCTCTGTGATTTGACTGGAGCTCACTCTAGATCAAGAGCTAATACTGGGATGCATTTCCAGGAGATATCTGTATATACATGCAGCAGCAAACAGCCTTTTGGATGTCTGTTTTTCTGGAAGGAACACACAACACAGTAAAGAGCTTAAAGAAGTGCTTCATTTTTCTTTCCATTGGCATAAATATTTGAAGGCAGTTTTTCTGCTTGTTTGTTATAAGCTCAGATCAAAAAGTCAATGTTTATAATTCTGAAAATCTTGCAAAGAGAGGAATCAAAGGATAATAACACAGGCATTATGCATTTATTGATGATTATCTCTGTGAATTTTTTTCTATTAATCTGAAAACAGATTAATTTGTGCAGACTGTTTCTTTATGCTTTTCTCTTGGCATTATAATGTATATGTACACATAGGCAGTTTACTTAAACATTCATTGTAAATGAACTATACTCAGTTTTACCTGGCCAATTTTCTATCAGTCACAGGGCAACATATCATTATTGATTGACAAGTTATTGATTTATATTCTAATTTTGGGAGCATCTACTACATTTAAGTGCATTTGCTGTATGCATTATATATGCAGATATATACGCATTGTGTGCACAGAGATATATATAATAAATGTGTTTAAACTGAGTACGTTTGTATATTCTCAGTTAGTGATATGCTTGCATACAGGTTTCTGTAAGCAGCTTCCTATAGAATCATTCAGGTGGAAGGGACCTTTAAAGGTCATCTGATCCAACTCCCCTGTAATGAACAGGGATACCTACAGCTAGATCAGATTGCTTAGAGCCCCATCCAGCATGGCCTTGGTTGTCTGCAGGGACTCTTCCCTTTTCAAGGGGAAGATTTGAGCAGCCAATACTCTGGAAAATGTGTGGAACAAAATTGATCTTTGCTTTTTATTTGTGTGAGGCACAGGACAAAATTTTTGCTATATGGCCTTAAAGTAGTACGGTCAGATGTTCTTAAAGACCGTCCTAGGTTATCATATGATAGCCCTCAAGGAGCAAAGTTAAGTTGTTAACAGAATCCCATGATCAGCTCCATCACAAGTCAAGGCAGGCCATACTGAATGTTCTTGCATTTCAGCGGTGAATGCTTGTAAGTGAAGTCTAGTGTATGGAATGGATGTTGAAATTAAAGGGTTGTCTTCTCTTTCCCCTCAGCCTCCCTGAGAAGAGAAAGCACAAAATACAATGATTTGGGAAGTGATGTGCTCTGTATGTCATGCAGTCATTTAACCCTAGCACAAAACCACCATGAAATTTATTTTGTTGCTTCGGTGCTCTAAACTGGCATGCGATGTCAGGTCAAAAATGCACTTAGGCACTGTGAACCACCCACAGCCTCACGTAGAAGAAAGCTCTGTACGCAGACAGAAGCTGGGAACATGATGTCCGTGCTGTTTAAACAGCTTGAACTGAAGAAAACCAGTTTAAAATACAATCTTTTATCAGCTGCAGGCTGTTGTCATGAGTGAAAAAAGTAAATATGCCTAGCTGCCTTTTCTGGCTGATAGCCCACAATGACTCTGCCCAATAGAAGCATTTAGCATGGCTCTGTTCCCCGTGGCATGGACAGGATGTGGCTGGTATTGATGTGGATGGGTGGTTGTGGCCTGAGCTGAGGAGCCCTGGGAGATCCTTGTGCTGGCAGGGCCCCAGGTCTGGGATTTATCACAGCTAGAGAGAAAATTAGAATTTTTTACGTATATGGAGAAAACCTGTTCAACTGCCTTCAAAAATGCATTGAAGAGATGAGATTGAAAAACAGCTATCTATCTAGGCGGGTGGGAGAAGGCAACTTGCCATTTAATTTTCATCTTTTCAGCCCTATAGCACTGAGAAATGTAAGCTGACAGCTCAATACAAAGAGTTCTCAGAAGCTTAATGTGTTAGTGTCAAATGAAAACAAAACCTGAGATTAGCTTTTTAAGGGGTTTTGTCTGCTACAGATAGGAACGGAAAGGCTGTTACAGACTAGATTCCTGGAACATAGCTAGGGAGGGGAAGAAGCTTGAGAGTCAAGGAGAGCTAGTGGTGGGGCAACCAAGTGGATTAATGGAGAGTAATCATAAAATGGTTATTTACCTTCATAATTAGTCTGAGTTACAGAAAATCCAGGTAACTTACTGAGGCTATAGATCAAACTGAGAATGATAAAAAATAGCTTTCTAAAGCTTAGAAAAACTTGAAACTGTGACAGCAATTTAATGAATTCTGGGTTTGCTGGTCCTTGACTTCCATTTTTTGAATAGCTTCGCTTAATGTTTTATAAATAAATACCTATTTAGCCAGAAAACCTATATTTCCATAAAGAAAAAAACCAAAACCCTTTCAGTTGGAATGGAGGAGGACCAAGGGCTGGATGACTGTGTCTTTACTGTAAAATGGTTACTGTCAAAAAGCTCAGGAAGAAGCTCATGCAGATAAGTCAGGCTGCTGGAATTATATCCTTGAATGCTGGAGATGGAAACTGCTTCAGGCTGGCTTGGAGGTCCTAGTTGTTGTCAGTAACCCTTAGCTAAGCACTACTGGACTCTGAGGATACTGAACAAATATTTGGGGAATGGTTACCTTATCTTTAATAAGAGCAACCCTGGAGCTAAAAGGCTTGCTTCTGCCACCCACCAGTGAGGACTATGCTATGAATCATGGCAGAATCTCAGAAGAACAGGGAAGAAGTCTAGTCAGATATAAGAAGAGTTTTCTTGTCATAGGACTGTTTAAGAGCCATCCTATGTGAAGTAAGTGTCTATCATTAATGCCATTCTTGTTCAAATTGGTGGTTGCATTTCAGCTTGGTATTTGACAAGTAGATTTCTTCGAAGCCAAAACTGTTCTGTTGGAAAATCCCTAGGGTAGTGATAGCAGCAAGCTCTGAATAGCTTGCCATGGATATCATCTGTACCATGCTCTGAGAAGCAGCTGGTGGTTTCACCAAAACACGTGTGCCCTGGCACAGGCTTAACAAGTCACACTGTGGGGAAACAGTGATTTAAAAAGGCTGCTGCATCTTGGTATGTGATTATACATAGTGTAAATCTGTGCTGAGCAGATGGCATTCCAGACATCCTCAAATTCAAGAACTTAGTCTATCTTTATGGGGGGGTGAACTATTCAGTATCAGCTATGCAGTTCAAAAACTGCAGTTGGAAGAGTTTTGAATCATACTAGTGCTTCTTTGTGTTTCCATGAATGTGAGAGAACAGCTCATATGACAGCAAACAGGTGAGTCTTGTGATGAAATTTCATTGTGTGCGCCTTCCTCTGTTCTCCGTCTCTACCTAGAGATCTACCCTCCCAGAACAGACATGGCAGGGATAATCCTCGTGCCCCAAACAACAGGGAATCTCAGTGGGAGGGTGACCTGAAGGCAAGAGGTGAACTGGTGTTAGGCTACAGAGGTGCTGTCACCTGGTGCCACTCTACTACAACTGGAGACCTGCACCAGGATCCACCCCTCCAGCTGCATGAATCTTCCCCAATAAAACTGAAGCAGGATGCTAAGTGTGGGAAAAGAGTGTTGCTTCATTTCAGTACTGCTTCATTTTTTTTTTCCTACTGTCCTTCCAGTAAAATCAGGATATTTTGTGGAGCTTACTATCTGGCTTAAGTAGTTAGCAGATGATGCCATTTACAAAATTCATAATAGCTTAACCTGGGAAAATACCACAATGAATAAAAAATAACCTTTATTGCATTTCATTTTCACTTGATATTTACTCTTCTTTCTTTAACCTTTATTTATCCACCTATGCACTATTCCAGGAGTCCAGAGCTTCATAGAAAGCTTACACTTAACTAAGCACTTAAACAAAAGTCACTGTGAAGGTGTCTCTCAGTTCTAGTTTTTATGTAACTGTCTTAACTGTCAAACAAGATAAAATGATTTAATGAGACACCATAATTTAGTGGATGACATGAGGGAGCTAAGCTACTGCACATGACATGCTTGTTCTAGTGAGTGCTTGCATGTAACGCCTTCTGGGTGCCTGATTTCTGGGGCTTGTCTGCAGCAGACCCCTGGTTTGATGCTGATTTCATTAAAATGCAGTTAGTCTGTCAGTGAACTCTTACATTCAGAATTAAAGACACCATTGGGCAGTTTACCATGGTGGTTAATTATGCTAAGCTGCAATAATATTTTAATCCCAATTAAAAGGCAGAGGAATTTAATGGATGGTAGCTTTTCTGACAGAGATGTTCACTGTGTTTAGCATATAAATGTGCACTCATTCATCCTAGGTGATGGAGGCTGAATTTGCAAAGCCAGGCTAATCAAAGGTCTGGCAGTTAAATGCTGGATAAGGGGGTGAAATGTTTTGCTTTTTCTAGGAGCAGGAGGATGCATGAACACAGCTGCAAGAGTTGGTTGAGTTAAGCTCTAAATTCATAGACTCTTACCCCTTGTTACTTGTTTCTGTGTTGATAGCTTTCTCTGATTCAGACTAACTGAAGTTTCTTTCCTGTTCTCAAAGACATGAGCTTTCAAACTAATAACTTGTTTATTTGTTTGTTTCCATTGTAGGAAAATGCAATTTCAGATGGCTAGTGTTGTTTCCCCTAACTGTAAATCGGATCCTAGTTGAGTCAGGCTGTCTTTGGAAAGCACAGCTCCCCTTGCATTTCTCTGCTCAGACTTCAGTCTGTACTGTTTCTGAAGGAATCTGGGGTTGCCTGAGAGCTGAGTTCAGAGAGAAAGGACCAAGGATAAAGCATTTGGTACTGAAAAGGCTTAAGCTGTCTGCTCCTTTCTGCTGAAACTGAAGAATATACATTATTTCTTTCCTGTCTTGATATAAAATGCTTTGACAAATGTTCTTTTAAGGGTTTTGTAGCTATGTACATTCAGCTAGCAAATATCCATTTCTTTAGCAAAATTCACCAAAAATGTATTTTGAAATACAAGTTCTTTGCATGTCCTTATTTCAGGACTGGAGTTCAGTGTTGCTGTTCAGTGTTGTTCATGGGTTACTTTTCATTTGATTTTCTGTGTGTCCCGTGGTACCCTGTTTTTCAGTTGATGCAGAAAACACTTTTAGCAAACAGATTTTTGAAAGGGCATGCATCTGCGTAGGTTATGTATTTTATTAGCAGACACCATTTTTAACAATTTTAACTCCATGATGGCATGCAAGGTATAATGTGATGTCACTGCAAAGGGAGATCAATAGCAGAGTCTTCTTGTAAGATGAGGGACTGATTCATCTCCCCAGCTTTCCCTCTTTCCCATGTAGGATAAATCAGAGCTACTTTAAGTTGATGGCTTTCTCTGTAGTGAAAAGGGATTTTGAGATGGTATTTGGGCAGGAAATCAAGGCAGTTTGCAGCTCAGGTCATTACACTGTGCATTATTAGGATGGAGCATAGGTAACTTCCCCTTGACTTCATTTTCTTCTGCATTTTTACTTGATATAGGTGAAATTCAACCATACTACATTTTTAAGAGCCTGGGCTGTTTTGGAGGTGGTTATACTCCAGCCAGGGAAAAGAGTAAAGTCTTAGATAGCACTCTAGGCTGGAAGAAGATAAAAGCACCACATTAATCTGGTCATTCTGCTTGAATTTGTTGTAGGAATCATTCCCAGAAAGAGAATCATTTTTCTACTTAGTATTCTGAAGTTTCAGGTTTAGAATCCAGTAATAAATGCTTCATTTTCTCTCCCCTCTTCATTTTCTTGACAATCTCATGAGACTTCTCTGTCTTGTGTACCTCAACCTCACAACACAAGAAGCACCAAGGACTTCATCGGATGTTGGGAGCACAGCAAAAAAGATTATTATGGGCTGCTGCTGTTGTTTCTCTCTTACTAAAAAAAAATTGCTTTTTGAAACAGTGTGTTGTATGGAGATTTGCTGTGTAACATAGTTATCAAGGAGAAATAATACAGCAGACAATGATTGTTTCCTAACTCATTCAGAAGGCTATGATTAAATCTCATTATATGATTTATTGAATTCTGAGAGAAAAAAAAACAACACTAAAGCTAGGTACTAGAGTGAGAAACTCTAAATGGGTGATGATTAAGAAACTGCATCTGCACTTCTGCCTCAGATGTCAAACTTGGTCATCTTACATATATGTGCTCTTCAGTATCATTAAAGGAAAAATTAAAAGTCATTTCCAGTTTCCTCCAAATAGTGGCTTTGCGTTTATAGAAGCTTATGACTCATACAGTGTTTACTTCATCAGGGAGTCTGACATTTAGAAGGATGCATTTAGTAAGAGTGGTTGTATAAAGGGAGAAAATTCATTTTTCTTAAATATACTTATATATTAAGCACCAGCAGTATGTTTAGATCCATGCTGGAAGTGACGCTTAATTTTCATCTCAGTCACATCCGTGTTAATTGGAAATAATTCTAATGTGAGTAACTTGGCAAGTGTCAGGGAGTATGAGCTTTCACTTCATGTATTGCTGCTATTGGCAACAGCCGAATTTTGATGCATTTATTTTCATTAAACAGAACCTCAGTGCATTATACATACCAACAAATATTTTATTTACAATTGGAGAACGATGGGTTTTGCCCTAAATTTTCATTCGTTTTAAAGGTGATTAGGATCTGTGGAGATTCTAGCTACAATACACAATTTCAGTCATTTTTTGTGGCTTGGGAATAAGAATCGCTATTCTTGGCTTTTTCAGCCACATATCAAGCTTATATTTTACTGCAGCAAAGGGGACATTTTCTTCTACTTTTAAAAATTTAGCAGGTTTCCCAGGAATTGTTTTTCTTTTATTACAGCAGCAGCAAGAGCTGCAGGACCAATTTGTTTCAGAAGCTTAACAATTCCCTGTTCTTGTGCCAGAGGAGCATATTTTCAGTACCAAAGAAAAAAAAAATCTGTGCCAAAGCTGGCACAGACAGTGTTCGTGCTCCCTTCTGAGATGCAAAAGTTTTTCCCTTAGTTGTGTGAGCAGATACACTTTCAACTTTTACAGCAGCATTCTAGCTGCTTATTTTAGTGATTCTGAGATGGCCTTTAGCAGTTCAGGGAAAGGAAATTTCCAAGATGCCTTCCACCACGAGGAAGCAAAATCACAGTCAAAAAGAAGGGTTGTATTTATGATTTGTGTGACCTCTAAACACAAGAGGAGATACTGATGTTACAGTGACACTCAGGGATGATCACAATACGTAACAGAGACACACAAATAGTTTGTTGTAATAGTGTTTTCCTTTTATATTCACCTAGGAAAACTATTTTCTTTTGCTAAAATTGTCTACCTTCTGCAGAAAAATCTCTCTCTCCGAGGAAAAGTTTAACTGGCTTGAGTTCAATTTTCTGGAAGATCAAAGAATATTTTTCTAGGACACCAGGGAGAAACACAGGTGCATTTGGAAAGATTATGCAAAATAATAGCCATGTAAATCCTTTTTCAACTATAATTGCTTACAGTTCACACAGCTTCTAAAAACCCAACAACCAGAGGATGGCTTGGTGATGCCTGCTCACATGCCCTCTCCAACACTTCATCTCTTCCCATCTCACTTGCCTTCATACCTCACAAAATGTCTCTGGCAAAAATACCAAGTCCTGCCCAAATCGTGGGCTCCTAATGGGTTCATTGGCTCAGGGAAAAAAAAAAAAAAGATGTCACATGTTTCATTCCCAAGAACTGTTCTGAGAAACCTAATTAAGAAGGCATGCTCTGAGTGGCTGTTCCTATACTGGAGTCCTTGATGGCCATCTCACTTTATCCCAGATTTTTACTCTGACCCGCATTTAATTATGTATTATTAAATCATGTAAGAACCAGACTCTTCACTCTTAATAAATTTCTACATGAGTCACTTTAATTTTGTGCTGTCTAATGATTTCCTTTATGTTACAAGATCATCATTTCTGCAGGATGCATTACACTTATTCCTGCGGTTTCTAAGTAAGTACAGAGTCTATACAATCCTTCTCATTTGTATAGTCTAAAAATGTAAAAAGTTGTTTATGACTGGCTCTACTGTGCTAAGATGATGGCTGGTTTAGGAGTGACCTGAAGCTGGAGATGGCATCCAATGGAGGTTTTTATAAATTTCAACCTGTAGACTCTTTAGCATGGTCTGTTGTGAGAGGACAAAGAGAAATGTTTCCAAACTATAAGAGATTTAATTTATATATATATATAAATTGTGTATATATATGTAGAGAGAGAGAGAGAGAGATTTAGATTGGATATAAGGAAAAGCTTTTTTACAATACAGTTGGTGAGGCACTGGAATAAGTTGCCCAGAAATGTGGTGGATTCATTCACCATTCAAGGTCAGGCTGGGCTAGGCCGACCTAGCTGTAAATGTCCCTGTTCGTGGCAGAGTAGCTGGACTAGGTGACCTTTAAGGGTTCTTTCCAACTCAAACAATTCTATGATTGTATGAACCTGACTGCTCCAAAGTGTTCACTGTCAGTTTCCAGCCAAGATCAACCTCAGGTTGCAGTAAGGGAAGAAGCTGGTGGACATTTCCCTCCTTCATCTTTTTTAATCGTTTCAAAAACTGGATCTTGATGAATTTCTGAACATTCACCCCTTCTTTTTTCCTTTCCCTATGTAGGTTACATAGGGGAACATTTCATCATGTGCTGTTTATGATGAGTGGAAATGTCACAAATGAGAGATGGGAGGCTATGAGGTAGTGACTGTTTGCTCTCAGCAGGCAGGTGAGTGGATGATGAGGACTGACATGCTGGGACTGGACATTAACAGTCTTCTCTGTTTAGGATCTGCCTGGATTAGATAATTGAGAATAAATCATTTGTCATCTGAGGTATAAGTAAACTGAAAACAAATAATTAAAGTCTGGGTGATTTCACTGAAGGGAGCTGGGTCCTTAATACAGCTGAGTGAGGTATATGGGAGAATGGAGAACCAGTTTGTCCGTAAACATTTTATGCGGAAGTTACGGATGGAGGAGGATGGAGTTTTATGCTAGATTGAAACTGCCAAAGTATGACAAGACCTATTTTAGAAATTGACAGCAGGCTCAGATTTGTGGGATTGAGACAGCTTGTGAATCTGACTGTGAGCCTGCTTTTCCTGTATGGTGTAGATGAAGCCATGAAGTCTGCATTAGGGGTTGTTCCAGGACAGCCATTCACGGAATAAGATCTTCCAGTGAAATACCTCAAGGTATTTATTCTGTGCTGATCAAGATTTGGTAATATTTCTAGTTTTAATGATATTTGTTAGGACTTTATTTCTCTCTTAAATGATATGTGTTCTGCCTGCTCATTGCTGGCAGGCTAACTTGTTTTTTTTTGCTCTGCCATTTCGTGGCTTCGGCAGAAGTAAAGAGCAATACAAGAGTTAGCAATAACAAATAGCACAGCAATGGAATGTCAAGAATGAGAGCAGTTCCCATTTGGCTGTCAAGCACAGAACATTGATCAGAACTTAGAGTTTGCCCTTTGTTATAGCTGTTTTACAGTGTAGCTCAGAGAATCTCATGTTTGCCTGTTAAAACCCATGCCTTAATTAGAAAAACAGCCCCCCTTGGTATCTTGGAATCCTAGAGTGGAGATTTAAAACTGATTCCGCTTCATGAGACAAACAGCTAAATAAACAGAGCCTCATCCAGCAGTATTGAGGAGTTACTGTCAGAGTGGAGATGGTCAAAGTGTGCATACAGGGTTCTTTGGGCACTAGCAGGAGGACAGCTTTGTGGAGAATGTGGGAGAATCCCTTTGGGTGTGTTTTTTTCATTTATTATGAGTACACAGTAACAGACCAGTCTGCAAAGACGTTTAGTGCACATTGAAAAATATTTAGTAGTCAATAAAATGCAGCCATTGACAGCTACCACAAAAACAAGGAAAAAGTTCAAAGTCATAACTCTTCTTGAACATCTTTCTTTTCTAGCAGTCAGCCTCAGATTTTGGAATATCTTCTTTTGCCGTTGAACTCCAGAGAGAGAATTCTTTCCTTTCTTCAAATCTCTTTTCAGTGGCATTGCATAATAACCATTTCTTTCCTGCTTTACTGCCACTGCATACCAGTTATAGATTCATAGATACATTAAGTTGGAAAGGACCTACAAGATCATCTAGTCCAACCATCATCAGTTACATTATAGACAGGAATAGCCACTGCATCTCCAGTATTACACTTAAGATACCTTGTGTGTGAAGAGAAGAATAGAAAAAGAAAAACACAGCAATTCTATGTAAATTCAAGTGTTTATTGTTAGTGTATTTGAAATCTTAATAGTCTGATAAAAGAGTTATCACTAGTCCAGATCCAATTGCTGAATAAGGAATCAAATGGTCTAATTAATGATACAACTCACATTGGTACAGCAAACCCTTGACCCTTCCTCCTTGACTTTTGACTCGTTCCTTTCTCCTGCCCTTCACCTCCCTTGCCTGTGCTCCCAGACTCAACCAGCCCAGAGGGCACTGATGGTACACTGGGTTACCACATCCTCAGTTCTGGTTGGGATGCTACATCTGCACATGTTTATATGTGTATATTTAGAGTCTTGCAATAATGGATTATTGCTCTATAGCTGAGACTAGTATCAGGCTGTCCCTGATTCTCCACATCTTTACTAGACCACCATGGGCAGCTTGCAGTGTCTGGTGCTAGCTTGTGCCTGCACCATAGTTGTCCCTGCTGGCACTGCTCTGATCTCAGACAGGCCATCCCCATGATCATATTGTGCCTGCTTTTCCCTGTACAACATCACTAGATTGGGGTCATGCATATTTCATGCTGCACCAGATAGCTACTTATTACCCGCAGCCACAAACAAAGCCACGTAAGAACTGTGGTTATATTTAAATAATTAGATGTGGAGAATATTCAAGCAAGTTAGGAAGTAGCCACCTGGTCATTAGGAAAATCAGTGTTACAACTGCAGATGCTACATAAAATCTTAGGTAAAGCCTAAAAAGCCTCATCCCTGTGACCTTGTAAATATAGGGAGGCCTGTGGCTTGTTACTGATAATGGCAACGTGGTATTTACTGGGCTTACAGGGCTACATCAGATCTTTCAGACAGTACTATTAGCTCTTGCTGTTTTGCTCTTTCTTTTTCACAGTGAAATGTCATATTGGCAGATTCATCCAGAGCCCTTAAATAATTCAGGAATGAAGTGAATGTTCCATTAAAAATACACACATGCAAACTTATCTTAAAAGTAGCTACTCTCTGAAGGCTGTGCCTTCCACATTTCATCTGTAAAGGGGTTATTTGGGCAATTCGAGTTACTGAAAACCCTGCTGTCTTAACACAGAGACACAGTAATCTCCATGCACAGCAATCTGAGTTAGAAAATGCACAGAAATTCTACTAAAACAATGGAAGGTTGAGTGTAAGGGGCTTCAGCTGCCACCTGTCCTGGGTGATGGCACATGGATGCTTAATCCAGAAGTCATAGCCATCTGGCCTTTATTGCAACGAGATAAAATACTAAATAGATAAGAAATGCTCAAATTTCAGCATTCTGCAGGGAAGCATATTTTTAACTTGTGGATGGCTATTTCTCTCCTTCATTACAAAGAGGCTGTAGAATGTCAAGGGCTACACTGCAGTCTCTGTAATCTATTTGGATGGAGGCACAATTTATAATCTGTAATTATATAAATTGATAATATTAACTTGTTCTGGGTAATCACATGCCTCATCAGCCTGTAATTGGTACTTGTCGTGAGCCTCCAGGTTATGCTGTTGGGAAATGGGGACTGGCATTCCTCCTGGAGCAGCAGCAACTCCCCTGGAGTGTTTTGGGTCAGCTGTGATGCTTCTAAAGTGTGTATGTGCTTGAGTGCAAAGGCAAAGGCAGGCTGCAAATCCACGAGACCGATATGAAGCGTTTAGAAGTCAGAAAGCAATCTTAAGAACAAAAAGTCTGCTCATATAGTTTCTTCTCATATTTTTTTAAACAAATCTCCTTTTTCTAGGGCTCATTTATTGCTTTGGAACATGCTGAATCATGCTGAAATCTTCATTCAGGATGAATTCATGAAGCTAGAAAAGAAAATGCTTACTGCAGTATTCAAGTTTTTAAACCTCTGTTTTTAATGATATAAATATACTATGTACTATCATATCCATTCATAAAATAAAAATAAAATATAGTTTAAGCATACTCTACTTTTTAATGTGATATTTTAGATAATTTTTTAATTTTGAGTAATAAAATTTTATAGATGTGTTAATGGAGGTACTTGCTTCAAATTATTTTTATTCATGTCAGCCTTGAAGAGATGAATTTTTGTTTCCCTTTCTATTATTTTTCCAGTAAAACGTCATCATGAATTACTCTGGATTAACAATTTTACCTCATTATTTTTAAAGAATGATTTTATTTTATTTTTATTTTATTTTATTTTATTTTATTTGTTTTGTTTTGTTTTGTTTTGTTTTGTTTTTAGAGAAAACTATCCCAGCAAGAGGTGATACATGCTATCTCAACTCATGAAAGGTGAGAGTACACTTCAGATGCATTTATTAGGTGAAAATAAAAAGCATTTTGATTTTCTCTTCCAATTAAATACATTCTTGATATTACCTGGAAAAGCTGCATGACAAAAAATGGCAGTAAAGAAATATGTTGTCCAATTAATATTTGTAAAATATTTCAAAGTACTTCTGAAAAATACTGCCCCATTTATTGAAAATGCATTTCCATTAAAACTTAGTTGAACAGTTATTTCAGTCATCTTTGATTTACCACTTCTAAGCCAATATATTAACAACAAGGGAGAACTGCTTCTTGAACAAGCTTTTCTGTAGTGGAGCTCCATATTGTCTGTATAGGGGAGACAGTAAGTTATGACTGCTGGTACAATTAAGCCATAGTTGTCAAATCCTGATGACATACGTGTTCTATAAGTACGTGAGAGGGTCAGGAAAAATAGCTCTATCTCCCCATGCCAGTAGTGACTATCAGCTTTGCCAGCCAGGCTAATTAATTGCATTCAGGGCACACCTGCTCTACTTCTACCATGCAAGCCACTGCCTGGCTCTGTCATGCATAGAAATGCATTGAGCATCTCCAGCTGAAGCCACCATGCTCACTGCTAGCAGGGCAGGTGTAGACAAGGAGCTGAAGAGCTGAGCAGGGTTTAGAATGGCATTTCTGCTGCGAGATTTTGGATGCTTTGTTAAAAGCATTTCATTTTCGCCTATATACTCACAGACATGCTGTAGGGAATTATACTGACTGGTTGTTTCTTAATAGCTGATGAATTAAATGGCAAGAGACAGTTAGAGAGCCTGCATTCACAGCTTGTGAGGTTTACCACGAGGATCTTTTTTTCTTCTGAAGTCTTCTTAGATTTGTGTTTTTTGGTGTTTTTATTTTTATTTTTTATTATAGGTATCTAAACTGTAAGTAATTTTCATCTCAAAGCAATACCAGTTGCACCCCCAGCAAGCTGAGCTTCTGATATGTTATCTTACTTTTTTTCCTTTGTTTTTCTTTTTTTCCCTTCAGCATTATCTCAGCAGTCCAATCCGTGAGGCAGAATTCTTTTTTCTGTTTTAAGCAGTGGCTTTCTGGCACTGTGACAAACGTTCTGTAGAAAATGTAGAACTGATAAAAGAAAAAGAAATTATAACAAGCCTGCTTCATTCTTGCTTCTTTACCAGAACAAATAAAATTACTTTGTGGACTTAGGAAAGAGAGTAAGTCATTTAGCTCCTGAAGAGTAGAACAAAGTAGAGAATCACTGCATGAAACACAAGTCACTATTGAGAGAACTGGGAACTGCAGTGTGATATTATAAAGCTCAGTGGCTTGTTAGTCCCTCAGAGTCAGGGAAGGAAGCCTGACCCTTTTGTTTTGGTGTGCTGCTTGTCAGGAGGGCAGAGCACATCTCTGCATGGCATAGCACAGGTCCATGTTGCCTGTGCCAGTCCCTTACTTGGGAAGCTTCCCATCTGGGACCAAAACTAGGAAAAAAAAAAAAGTGAGCAAGCATTCATAGAATATCCTGAATTGAAATGGACCTGTAAGAAGCTGCTAGTTTGTGGATGCCATTATCTTGAGGCTAAGCCACAAACTTAGGTCACGTAACTTTTCCTAACCTACTCTGCATGAAGCCCGGCTAATATAGCCCTGGAATGGCTCAGATTATCTCAGCTGCCTGTACACTGAAGGGGATGAAAAGCAATTAAATGATTCATTAATAGATTTGGGTGGTAATTAAAAACTTACTTGACTATGACTTTGTGACTGTGCCTTTAACATGTCTTAGCTTACATGGCTGAACTGTGTGGTACTTTGGCAGTGAAGTGACTTTCTTTCTTGCAGAAACCTGTGCATTGCTGCTGAACACAAGAAAAGCTGTTATTCCTCATTGAGCCATGTCTCATACTTCCTCTACTGCTAGATTCTCACAAAATTCCCAACTCTGTGCACCATCTTGGGGCAATAGAAACTAAAATATATTTCTTGGCACTTGTGTCTATATAGCATGACAGTCTTACACAAAGTTGGAAGAAATGCTGCCTCTAATGAGACACTGCTGCTTGTATCCCATGGCTTCCTATCACAAGCACACATCATCCTGTTCTCACAAGGCAGGGATTTCAAAGCCTGTTGAATTCTTAGTTTCAATATGTCTGCTGATTTATTGTGAAGCTCTCCAAGGACTGATGTCAGTCATTCATGGCACTGGCCTTCTTGTTTTCAATTTTCTGCTGCTCAGAATGTCAGTATGGGAGAACCTGTTCTTTGTTGGTGCCTTTGTGCAATTTAGCAGTGGTCTGTAGCAAGAATACCACGAGGAATGACCTGTAGTAAAACCTCACAATTGGACGTCCTCAGCCATGACTACTATTAGTCTGAAACATATTGTTTTATTGAAAGCTCTGCAGAAAAACTATTTATATGCTGTTTTATTTCTTTCCCTTAGCTGTTTTACTTTGGAAATCCCAATCATTCAAAAGAAAAAATATATATACACAAAATATATATAAAGAATGCCTCTGAAGCTAACCAATGATATTCTTGCTTAAACAGAAAATGGTGTGTAGTGGACTGCTGACAGCAAAAAATGTTTTCCTTGAATTTAGCTCTTTTATGTTTCCCAGTTACCAGTAAACAGATGTTGACAATAAAATTCCTAATGTTCTATGTCATTCATATGCAAATCAGCAGAAGAGTATCGTATGTGGATAAAAAAACAATTCAGTGATTGATCTGGCCATGAACTGTATCCAGCAGGGCAGTTTTGCATGGTTAATATTCTCAGTTACTGTACTTTCCTTACATCCTATTCCTAATGGGATCCTACTCCTGATGAGATAAGCATTAGTTTTAGGAATGGGGCTTGATGCAGATAGATGTAGCTGGAGAATGAAGCTAATTGCCAAGAAGATATGCTGAAATAGCAGCAATTGCTAAGTTAACATTTATATGCTATGACAGCTTCCTGAAACAAATCTAAAATAATGTACCTCATTTAAGTTTTAAGTGATTTTTTCCAAGTATTAAATGCTTTCCATCAACATGATTACAACACCTATTATAAATGCAAAGTTTATCACTGCTGTTAATAATGAGAGAAGAGTGTTATTTCTGGTTAATGAGACATCTATTTGGGAGATTTTCAAGGGCTAGTTAGATAAATGCCTGTGAAGAATGATTTAGGTATGGATGGACTTGCCTTAGCACAGAGGAATACACTTGAGAGATTTCTGTTTTCTGGGAGGCTTTTTGCAGAGAGGGATTGTATACACCAGGTCAAATGGAAAGCCTGGATGTGGTGATTCAAGTAAGCCATGCTGACCAGAGGGTCCAGCTGGACTTTTGATAGTGATGACTGCATAGTGTACTCAGCCAGAACAAAAGCTGGGCCCTGCTCCAATGCTTTCAGTCTTACTGCACAAAGTCCTTGATGAACTTTTCATCCCTTTGTTAAAAAAAAAAAAAAGACATACTTGGCCAATGAAATTGGTTTTCTTTTGTTTTGTAAAATAATAGCTAATACTGGCATTCGAAGGCAAGATCATTATCAAATAAATGAGTATGAAAACTGCAGCTTCCATACTATGTTTCTCATAATGCACTCATGTACACTTAATATAGATCATCATGCTATGAAATATGCTTACAGCAATAAATATGTTGACCAGGATTTCTCAAAAGTGCAATTTTCTACAGAGTACTTCAAAAATGCAGTCTGAAATTATTGTGCTACTCCTACCCTGGAAAAAAGACATACTTTTTATTTCATAGATTAATGTGTAGTCAGAAGGAAGAGAGTGCTTATATTTGGACCATTCTTCACAAGCAGAAAGCTGACTTTGTTTCACAGTGATTGCCTTTGTTTGATAAATAGTTCCTGGCTGAAATGGAATACGTAAATATTTAGGGACATAAATAACTCAGTCATGGTAATGACTTGTAGACAGTGATATATCAATGCTATTATGGAAATTTGTGTTCAGCATCATAAACAAATGCTAAGCCCTATAACATAGGGGAATATTTCAGCATAAAAATTACAAGGAATAAACATATATATATATATGATGAAGATTAGCCTGAATTTGCAAAATCTGAGGTGTGAAAGAATGTGATTCTACAAATGCATGTATCATGGGGAAAACTGGTACAGAGGTTGCCTTGGGTATCAGTCAAAGAACAGGATGGCTTGTTGGGTTGGGGAAATGGGAAGGGACTTGTATTTTTCTGTGGAGAACCCAGTGTCACAGGTCTGGCAATGAGACTTCTACTTTTGAAGTAATCATCCATTACTTCACAACAGGGTGAAAAAGACAAAGATATATATTTGGCCGAGGATCACTGAGAGCTGCTGTAGTGCTGTTGCTGTGAAAATGCAAGAGTTGCCTTTGCAGAAAATGTACTTCCATTAGAGACAGAGATCAGAGGCGCCATAGGTTCTTCTGCAACCCGCATACAAATTTGATCACTTGCACATCATAAGTTCAAAGAAGGGGGAAAAGAGTGGATCTGTAGGATCTGTCTTTTGTAGGGCTGTTCTCCTCTAATTTAATCATAGAAAACTAAGATCAGTCAAAAAAGCAGCAGAACAACAGATGAATCTCAGCAGAACAACTCTATACCCAGTGAACTCACTAGTGCAGCTAGAGGATGAGGTTAGGAAGCAGAGAAAATGATTTTTGCTTCAGTTTTTGACGAAACATCTACCTTTCAAACAGGAATTTTAAAGATCTTTGTAGAAAAAAAAAAAAAAAAAAGCAAAGTAAAGCTGCTCTTGACCTGAAATGAATAATCATTTCTAATTTAGAGTGTGTAAATCTCCTAATTTCAGGCAGCCTGATTTATGAGTGTTCTGTGAATTGGCTACACAGTGACACTGCCATTGCATGTTCTTAACTTCTGGAGCTGTATTTTTCAAATGTCAAAATGGTTTCGGCACAGGTTTTGTTTGTTTGTTTATGTTTTGGGTGGGAGTGTACAGAATGTTTTAAATGCACTTTACCATCTGTAAACAGGGATGAAAGCCAAAAAAAAAAAACCAAACACACCGCCGGCTCTCTTAAAAACTACAGCCCAGGCTTTTTGAATCACACTGAGGTTTACTGACTTACAGAACACACAATTGTTGAATGTTGTGAAACACATGGAGCCTGAGGAACAGTGAACTTTATAGGAGGTATTGAAACGAATGTTCCCTCCTGTTCAACAAACTGTGTGCACTGGGTTCAGACAAGTATTACTGACTGTGCTTGACCTCTAAGGATTACTGATTGTGCTTGGGAAGTATTTTCACATTTCCAAAAGCCACTGAGAACTGTCTCTCAACAAATCTTCATTCTCCACGTTTCAATGCAAATAAACAGGGAACCCTAGAATTATATACAACTTCCCGAGGAAAGCAGATTTTTTTCCTTTATTGTTCTGAGAATGAAATTATGAGAATATATGATGTACATTAAGAATCAGGATTATTTCATTAAGTATGATAGGTTTTTAAAAAAGAGAGGGTAGGAAGAAAACGGGATTTATTTCAGCTTATCTTAAAACCACATGCAAGTTTTTCCAGCAGTTGTATGCACTGTGTGAAGAATCAAGCAGTCAAAGAATGTATTTAGTATATATCATACAATTGTCCATTGCTGGAATAACATTTCTTGAAGTGAGTTGCTATGATGTCTGTTGACTTACCAGATCTCAAGCGGTTTGTACTGAAGACACAGGTTTCTATTCATGTAGTACAGGGGAATATGTATATTTTTTTCTATACGGGTGGTTTAGAACTTTTGTTGCTAATTTATCCATGTGTCATATTGCCTTTCCTCTCTAGGGAAAGCAACATGTGCTCTATAAATATGATCATGTGTTTGTGGGAAACTGTGGAGGGTATATTTAAACAGAGACCTTCAGGAATTTCAGGTTTTTTTTCATATGCCCTTCTTTTTCCTCCTCAAAAGGAATAAATATTTCTGAGTTCAAATAGATTATTTCATTTGCTCTTCCCACCTACACTGTTGGCAAAAACTTCCTTTCGTTTTCTCCCACACTTGTGATAACATTTCTAAGGAATCTGTACATAAGCACTGGAAACGCTGACATAGCTGCTCCAACAAATATTAATTAAAACCCCAGCTAAAATATCTGACTAATGTTTTTCTGATGGAAACTACCATTACGGGAGCAGAGAGATGGTGATAGTCAAAGAAAGCACACTGTGGGGAACGTGGGGTATCCAGCATTGCATGAAGCACCACAGCTCTTAGCCCAGCCAGCACAAGCCAGACAGATTAGATACATGTGGAAAGTGCCCAGCTGTGTATATATCAAAGAAAGCATCTTTTTGTCTATTTTTAAAATTTTCTTTTTTGCATTTTCTTACACAGTGGGGAAAGGAGAGCACCTGGCCCAACATGGTACCTCCCTGCATTTGTGATCTATAACTACAATCCATTCAAGAGATGTGTCTTGCTGGAAAATTATCCTACCCGATAGTTTGACATTCTTTTTTCCCTTTACTTTCCTCCAGGCAAAAGCCCACACAAGCTGTATCTAGAGTAATACTGTGTGTGAGCATGGATGCAAACAGCCATGTAAGTATGAAATCAAATATAAGGATATGAATTTTCAATGTCTGTGGCTCAGTGAGGCTTGACAGCATTTTAATGCAACTTTACTAGCATTAATAAATGCATTTTTTTATCAATCATATTTGTATTACCATAGTAATTGAGTGTATATAAAAATATTCAACGCAGCAATCCTTAAAACACCTCCAAAAGATAAGAGGGTGATTTATTTTCGTCTTACAGATGGACAGCCAAAAACAAGAGTCTGTTCATCCTGTGTGGCAGGTTCCTCAAGACACAGTCATCAGAGAAACCTGTGAGTGCATCTTCATAATCCATCTTCTGCGGGTCTTACTACCTAAAACAGGCAGTGCAGAGTAGGGCAGTCTTGCCCTGTATGCTGTGAACACAGGGGATCCAGATCTCACTCAGAGGCTCTCAGAGCTGCTGTGCTTTATAATCAAAGGACTGATGCAGGATGCCTCAGAGGGGGCAATAAAAACATCCAACTTGCATAATTATTATTTTTTAAGAGCAAGATGACCCATGGTGGGCAGGAAAAAACATCGTTTTCTAGGGAAGCTCCCTATTGGTTTAAAAGGAAACTTAGACTTGTAATCAACGACATTATGAGCAGGAGAGCCATAGCAGCAGATGAAGAGAAAAGTGGTGAGGGTAAATAAAAGTGAAGCAAGCCAGATCTCTGCTAAAATAAGTATAAATCTTAACATTACCAAGAGATGAAACACAGAAAATCACTGCACAAAAAACATTATCAAAGGCAACTATATAGTACAGCAGTTAAAAACAGACATCTGGAGTGAACAAAAGTGAAGGAGGCTCTCTTTCTACTTTCTGCCCAAGATGGGGATTGTAGCTGTGTGTAACCATTCATGAACAACCAAACAAGAAGGGACACATCTGTGCAAGTAACTCAAGACTGCGCCAGGGAGGTAAAGTAGAGTGATTTCTCAAAACTGTCTTACTCATTCAGCAGTGGTGATTATTAAAAGGATGTTCTCTGGCAGGTTGAACAACAAACACCAGAACGGAGTTTATGTCACTCTCCTTCACTTTGGGAACAGTTTGTTCTGGCAGAAATTGTAGTCCCATCCATCAGCAGTGAGACTATTCTGTGTCAGAAGCCTCTGCCCATTCACATAAAGGTCCAATTTGAATACTCTGTGCAGTAGTTTCCCAGTTCTCACTTTTTTCCTCTCTGGTATTTAGTTTAATTAAGGGTTATCTTGCTACTACAGATTGATGGTGTAATCCCAACACATGCAAATGCTTCAGCTAGTGCTAATGTAGGTAGCGGGACCGGCAGCAGCATGGCTGTCAGTAGGGCTTCTTCTTGACCCAACACAGGAGAAGATTTTGGAGATGCATATGTTCAGGCATTCAAATTTCCTTTCAGCTGGCTTCTGGCTATACTTGTCAAGTTGTTCAGTATCCTTTCCTGTACATTTCCCTCTGTTGTTCCACATTTTCAGTCTTTAAATAATCAGCCATTGCTTAGTGGGTCTCAGTGTATAGATTATTTTTGCACCAGAAGTAGAGATGAAAGCGCCGCTGGGAAAGGAGGAAGCAGAGCAATAATGAAAGGAATCTGAAATTTTGTACTGTAGGATAATTCTGGGTCTTAGAGATTCCCTGTTACCCAGAATGATAACCTCTGTATAAAAATGGGATTACTATGGTATTTTTCTAAAAAATGATATGAAAAGGAATTACATCCAATTTTCCCTTATCATTTATATAGTGAAAACTATTGTTGTGTCTTGGCTATAAAGACAAGCTGCTTAATACTGTTTTCTTCAGCAATCAGAATTTTTTTTTCTCCGTTTCCTTTGATGAAGAGAGCTGACCATGTTTCTGATGGATTTAAGCAGTCGGATATGTGTTTTGGTTGTTCACTTCACATTCTGGTATTTATAGTTTCTATGAGACTGATAATGAATCTTTGAAGAAACCCATCTGCTAAGCTGCACAGCCACAACTTTGAAGACTTTAATTTCTCTTGAATTGCAGTATCCTCGGCTGCACAATGAAAGACATCTATTGATCAGACCACATCATTATAATTTCTCTGCCGGGCTAATTATACTTACAAATGTTCTGATTGGTATTCTCAAGGTGCTTAGGATCTGCATTACAGAGTAAAAACTGTGAAAGCATCACAGATTCACATGAGACCATCCCAAAAAACAGGTGAAAGAGGGTGGGCAAATGTCCCTTCTGATGGTTACAGGCTGTTCTTGCCTCAGCTGACTGACGCTGACAAATTAACACTTTGTAAATTCTCAGTGAGGTTGCAGAAAATGTGACACGATGTTTCATGAGGACATAAAAATGTGTCAAGGAAAACTGTCACAAAATGGCTGAGTCTGGGAGGGTGAGATTGGGCTAAGAAGGCCACCGAAAAGGCAAAAATGGCACAAAGTTTGTGCTATGTGAAAAGGTTAGATTCAACTGCACTTAAAGTCCCTGAAATGATAAAGAGCAGCTCTAGGAGACGTGATGACTATCCTAGAAGAGGATTCAAGAAGGGAAATTTTTCCAGTTATTGTAGGTTCTGCTTCTGAAGACCTGTTTTTTACTCTCTTTATTCAGGCAACTGCCAGATAATTCAGTTAATGAAGAACTTCTGACTGTGTGAAGCCTGCCATTGTGCAAGGGTGGAAAAATGGGGAAAGTCTTACATGGGAACATGTGGATTGCTTCCTCATCTGAGGGAAAATCTAGATAGTCATAGTATGTTACAAAATTGGGTTAATAGAGAAGAAAATGGGCTTAGTTAAAATTGACATTGCTGTGACTAAACAGAGGCAGGTCACAGGAAAAAATGAAACAGAATTCTTTGAATAGGTCCATGTATTTCCACATGACGTTTGTTTTTGCATTTCTGGAAAGCAAATTAAAAGAAGAATAAATCCAGAGTAAATTAGAAGAAAACATTCTGTTTTAGTTGAGTGGCAAAGAATTTATGGTTGTTATGTTAAAAAAAGATTTTCTTACTCCAGTCCAAGTTTTTTTCTTTTAAAGCTTCCTTTTGCTGTTGATCAGTCAGTGATCCAAAAACCTGATTATTCTTGTACTTTCCTTTTTTCTTCAAAAAATCAGTATGGCTGAAAAATAAAATTAGATGTTTATGAAAATATCATAGTTTCATATATATATGTGAAATATTATGTAATAATATGAAAATATATATATATTCCAAAGTATAGAGAAACATAGAAAATCCTGTGATATAATTTACCTTAGGAAGCCTTAAAGTTTACTTTGATGAAAACTGTGTAGATACAGGACTTAGAGAAAACATAAACTCATTTTTCACAGATTAAAAAAGATATTATATAGTACAAATGATGTGGACATGCAAGATGCACATTTGCAGTTGAATGTGATCAATTTGCTAAAGAAAAGTTGCAAGTGTAGCATAAGAGCTACAGCATTAGACCTCATGAGAACTTCTCTGCTGTACACCATGCATTGAAAAAATGTTTCACATTCAGGCCATTCATTGTATTGTTTCCTCTAATTTTTGCTCGGCCATGGGAGGAACATTCTTTTGCTTCCTTTGGAAGACTATTTGTTAGACTATCTAATACCCTTGTCTCTATGATTTTTTTCCTTAAAGCTCATCTTTACTTTTCATTTCTTCTGTTACTGGTCATTGTACAATCAATTATCTGTGTCCCTCTTTTAGAAATTATCTGCCCAGATAAATTTTCAAGGAGTTCAGCTTTATGTAAAGGAGTTAGGTAAATGATCCCTTTAAATGATATCATTTAGAAAAATGCCTTAAGTTCCTCAGTTTTAATTTCTACCAAGTTAAACTGTAGTATTTTTCTTTCTTAATATTTTGAAATTCATTTTCAAGCAGCTCATTTGGAAAATTATTTCTAACATAGGATTTCTCTGTTATCTCTTAATATCTCATCTAGAAAATATCAACATGAAAATTTATATGCTGCTTTGCGGTAATTATATTTTGTCTAAAAGATTTTCCAAGATACTCGAGAAGCAACAAGGAATTTGCATATCTTTTGCCTTATCTTTCATTCCTCCTGAGAGCTTTCCAAATTGTATTTCTGCATTTCTGCTAGTGTTTCTCTACTAATCGTGAAGGCATATGAGCATTTCCTTGTCTATTACAGCACATGTATTTTATCATTGTAATCCCGACATTGTCAGTCCTCTCCTTTACATTCTCCATCACATTTTGACATATAAACTGGTGCCCACAGGCGTCTGGATGCACATGCACTGCTGGCCACCTCACCTTCTCTTTTTGTTGTTGAATATGAATCATTTATAAACACACAGCTGTTTATAAATGACTCAGCTCTCACCTCAAAGGGAGATACCTGAAGACCAACTCAGCTTCTAAAGATCATGGAAATTACAAGGTATAAATAGAGGAAATAACTTCCAGTGAGTTTGCTCTTCTGGGCTACATTTAGTTGTCATTTTCACCTGAAGGATATTTGGATTCTTAGTGAAATGGACTATCATCAACCACATATGACATATGTCCATGTTGGTGTTCTAACCCAGACAGAAAATGAGAAGTGCAGTTGCCCTTTGGTGTGGGTAATCACTGGACCATAATCCAGACTGTACCTCTGCTCTGAATTTGCACATGCGTATAGGAGAACATAGTCACACAAGTTCCAGATCAAGCATGTGTGGTTCTCATGAAACATTGAACTTGGAGGCAGATGCAGAAATTGTGCCCTTTGCCATCTCTCTCTGCTGCCATCTTTGAACTTCCTTGAATACTGAGTATTGCTGTATTATAGGGTCATGCTTGGACAATTATCTCTTCTTTTTTTTTTTTTTTTTCTCAAAAACTAGCATCTCAGAAAGTCCTTATGCACTATAATGATTTAAAGACCATTTTTAAGAAACTAGTGTTCAAAGCTGCAACTTACCCACTAATATAATATTTATAATTGATTCATATTCAACAGTGCTATTGGCAACATATAGGGAGCAAAAGCCAAGTAGTTTATGTACCTGGAAATTTATAATGGGATCCAGCTGGATACAGAGTATGTCTATGAACTCTAAAGAAAAGCAGACCAGAAAGCAAGAACAAGGTCTCAGGCTAGCAAAAAGTTAATGCAATTAAACTCTTTCCTTTTATTTATTTGTTTGTTTGTTTGTTTGTTTGTTTATTATTTTAAGGAGAATATTCCCTTTTAATTACACTTCAGAAATTATTCTTTCAAGAACGTTTCTCTCTGTCTTATGAATTTAGGTTGAAGTTTAACTTGCTTGCGGCTATGCTGGTACATACCTGTTTGCAGACTATAAGTTAATGCCATATCTTCAAGAAGAACAGCTGTAACATGGACATTTGCTAACAAAACAAATTGCTGCGTTCAGAAGGGTTAGTTGAAAGCCTTAAATTATCATAACAACATACAGATGTCCTTGAATAAAGAGCAATGAAAGGGTTTGTGGTTCAAAAGTAATTTATGGCTGAAACTGTTGTCCTTGGCAACACATCTACACACTTTGCAGAATGTATTACTGTTTTGTCTGCTGTAAAGAAAGAAAAAAGACAATTTGATGAAAATAAAAGAAAATGTACATTATTAAGGGGAGAGGAAAGGATCTGAATTAACATAGTATTTTACTATTTTGGTTAATCTTAATCAATAGTTACCACAGAAGTATCTGATACATTTTAACTCTCTATAGAAGGCATTCTATCTTGAGAAGAAAAAACAAAGGATTAATAATTTGGGTCCTTAAATAACAACCCCATTGGAACATGCCTGAAGGTGTTTCTAAATGTTGTCCTTCTCATTTAACATGGAAATTTGGAGCTGCTTTTCACAGTTTATAATTGTATATATGTCAATTTTCCTTTACAAAATGCAGGACGAAACACTGAAAGTCATAAAAATTCATAAAAGAAAAAAAAAAGAAAAGAATTGTGAGCACAATAGTGGCTATGAAAGGTTATTACTGGAGCTGTTTGATAAGAATATATTCATTTCATTTTTTCACTTGGAAATGCCACAGTTTCTAGATTGACAGACAAATAAATATTTACCATGTTCTCCTGATAGCTAAGCGATAACTCTGTCTTGAATCCTGACCCCGTCATATGCAATCTCCTCACCCACTTGGTGTGGTTATTCTCACCAACTTTGAAGCAGTATGAAAAAAGATCTATATAGCAATTTTATTTGTATATTCCTTTGTTTTCCAATGCCTTTTCTTTCACATCACTTGTTCTTTCTTAGAATCATAAAATCATTTAATCACTAAGGTTGGAAAAGACCACTAATATCATCTAGTCCAACTAGATAATAATGTCCAACCACTAATATCCATCTAGTCTTTGCCATCTCCACTAAAACAAGTCCCTGTTCTCCCATTTGAGTGATTACAGATGTTTCGGGCTCAAGTTGCAGACTGGCCTCTTATAAATATTTCTTTCTGGGGATTCAACACACCATGAAAAGAGGAATCACATGTCTGAGCAGGGACACTATTCCTGGAGAATGCTCAAAGGACCTCTAGCTGCTCAGGAGGTTTGGAGGGTTCAACTGGGAAATCACAGGAGAAATACAATAACAAATATCATACAGAGGAATACCAACGGGTTTGGGTTCTTCCCAGATCTGGGAATTTTAAGGTACTTCTGAAATTAGATTTTTGGCTGAAATTAGAACACAAACCAGAAAAGAAAAATCTGACCCCATTCTCCTATTCATACCGTATAACCCCTCTTAGGCAATTGTATTTATGTTCTGCTATGAATAAGTATTTTGACATGTCAAAGATTATATTGCACTTATTGTGTCCTAATTTTAGGGAAAGCTAAAGTTATCTTGATACTTGCTCTTTTTGTACTAATAAGACCAGATTTATGCACTTAGACATAGAACTATATAATCATATTATCTTTTGAGTTGGAAGGGGCTCTTAAAGGTCATTTATCCCAGCTCCCCTGCAATGAAGAGAGGCATCTACAGCTAGACCATCTTGCTCAGAGCTGCCTCCAGTCAGACCTCAAATGTCTCCAGGGGCCCTTTCTTTTCAATGGAAAGATTTGTGTACCAATACTCCACAACATGTATGGTGCCTCACCACCATTATTGTGGAAAACATCTTCTTTATATCTAATCTAAATTTTCCCTTCTAGTTTGAAACAATTTCCCCTTGTCCTGTCACAACAGACCCTGCTAAAGAGTTTGACCCCTTCCTCCTTATAGCCCCCCCTTAGATACTGAAAGGCCACTCTCAGGTCTCCCCAGAGCCTTCCCTTCTCCAGGCTGAACAGCCTCAGCTCTCTCAGCCTGTCCTTGTAGGTGAGGTATTCCATCCCTTGGATCAGTGTGCCCCTCCTCTAGATGCACTTTACGAGGGCCAAATCTCTCCTGTACTGAGGATTCCACATCTGGACACAGTACTCCAAGTGAGGTCTCATCAGCAGGGACTAGAGACATGCTTTAGCAATTAGGAAATTTCATCTTCTTTGTAGCCTAAATACATTCATGATCTGTTTATAGTATCTATTTATCTGTTTATTCCTGTGCCAGTATTATACTTCAAGGGAAACTGGTTTTTGTCTGTATTTATAGATAAGGATCTAATCCCATTTTCACCTTTCATGTTTTGAAACTGCCTGTCTCCTTTCATGTGACTGATTCTCTTTACCCCAGACTTTCTAGAGGGCTGTTGTCACAGTTGTCCAGCTAAAAGTAGCAGATTAGACAGTGTGTTACATTGCCATTCTTCAAAATTCATATTCCCCAAATCTAAAAAAAAATAAACAAACCAACTGCTCAGCATCATAAAAACCTAAAAAGTCTCTTCCTCAAATTCTGAAATGGATGTTTACATTGAAATGAAAAAATGCTCAGATGCTGGAAAATATTAAGCTACCAAATAAATCAAGTACAGAGGGACTCATTTAAGCAGTATTGGAAAGTGCAGAGGAACTGCAAATCAGTAAAATTTGGAAACCACTTTGTTATTCTGATTTGGATAGATGCACTCCTTGCTTAGGGTCTGAGTTACTTGACAGTTTTGTTAAAGAATTTTTGAAGGAAATATTTTAGAATCCACTTTTAATCAACTAATTAATGAATAATCTAAACAACATACTCAGCTCTTAGAGAACCATTATCAGTGAACAATTGTTGAAAGGTTAGAAGGGGACAAACAGCAATTAAGGATAAAATAAGGGTAAATATCACATTCAATCCATGTTATTAACACTTATTAATCAGAAGAAAAAAAGGTGGGTCTATTTTTTTTTCTTCAAAATTTAAAAAACATTGTTGAATATTTTTCACTTAAAATCAATTTTCAGTAGATTAGAGTTAAAATCAAAATACTGAGAAGTTAAGCCTTCCAGGTTTCTTTTTACTTAACTAGCTGTGTTTTTTGTTTGTTTTCTTTTTTCTTTTATCATCTCTCTTCTTTCTGATTAGCCTTAAAAATGTCCTTACTACAGCCAAAATGGTGAAGGAGAAGCAGCACTGTGGAATGCACGTAGCCTTTACTCCCTTCAGCCTCCAAATTTTGTATAGAAAGTTTATTAATGAAAACTAAGAACACTCTTTTTCTTTATTACTTTTTAAGTTAATTCCTTTACTTAAACTTCTCACTTTTATAGAGTTACTTTTTTGTCTAAGCATTTACATCAAAAAGACATATATAATTCAGATAACTTTAATTTTTTTCATCATGTTTGAGCTAAACATATAGGGATCCAAGTAACAGATTAATTTCACTGATCACATATTAATGACCATTTCTAATTTAATTTTAGCTATTTTTTTACACTGGAATTAACTGAAAATTCCAGAGACTGCATCTTTCATTTCCTCATGGAACTCAGGACAGTGTGAAATTGTGAAATTGACTTCTGAGTACTGCAATAAAAGCAATTTTATCACAAAGACATTTTAATCAAAAGAAACCAGCAGAGAAAGATCAGTCTTTAAGAAGTTCTCTTTATCCATATAAACAACGTTATTATAGGATAACTGTTTCTTTGGAAAGTTTCACAAAAGATGCCCCACCACATTTCTTCCAGATATTCTAGCAAATAGAAACAATGGTTCTGAAGCAGCCATGTAACTGTGGGAGCGGGATGCTAGGCAAAGGGAGAAGACGTGTAGGAGCAGAGCCAGAACCCAATACCTTTGCCCAGAATCACTTGTCTGTGGTCCTGGGAGTAACTAACAATTCCCTATAGAGTGGGACCAATCTAGAGCTCTTGCAGTTTGGGTTCTTGGGGAAAAAAAACCACTCAGGATTTTAGCTGCAACCAGATCCTGGGATGTCCTTCCAGGCAGAGGTTAGCCTTTGAGGATTGTGTCACTTAGGTCTTGGGAGAGAGGTCTGGAAGGTTTGCGATCCCTGAGACTGGGGAGGACACGCAGGGCAGCTTCGAGTCTAGCTAGGGTCTACCAGGATTGGACCCTCAACCAACCTTGGGCACTATAGCACCTTGTCCTCCTCTCCTTGAAGGCAGCCTGAAGATTTATGCTTTCTAAGGATGGGTTGGCTGGACTAAGATTATTCATTACAAATTCCCTTTTGTAAAGTTTTTATTCCCACTACTCCTTTGTCTTTTGGCTTAATACCTATTACTTATTTTGGTGGTAGTTTTAATATCAATTTCTCCTAGTTCATGTATTTTTCAGGCTGGCAATACTGTATTAGCATCTGTAAGAATCTTCCATATTTTCACACTTGTAGCTTTCACTTGCACCTTGTAAGTCTCTTTTCTTTCCAGCTGAACTTTTCCTCTGATAATTCTTGCCTACTGCTCTACACATGGTCTATGCTATTCATTGTAACACAAGTCCTTACCACAGTCTGATTTGGCAGTACTAGCTGTAGCACTGCAATACAATAATATTTCCAGAAAATAGAAAATAATTGCGGAGCATCGTTTGGGTTGTTAGGGACTTCAAATTAGTACCTGTTGCATAAATGTACTTGTTTTCCAGAACCTTATCTGGAATCTTCCTCATATTTTAGCCCAAGGCTTCCTGGTTCTGGGAGCCCATACTGTTAAAAGTAGAGTGTTTCAAGACAGCTGGAAGTAACATTCATTATTTTCTTTGGAGAAAACCAACCTTTCTGTAGGAGGAGTGTGTGGGTTCAAGTGGCACCAAAGTCCCATGTACAGTGCATACACAGCTGGATTCCTTTTTTATCAGCTTTCTTTTGAGTGGTGGTAGTGTTTAACATTATATAAATAATGACCTAGCTTACTTTCAAGACTATGATTGTTTTAAATGCTTTTAACATCTTTGAGAATTCTTTTTCTCTGTGTTGCCATGTTATAAGTCAGTGTTGTACTACCAAATGGTGATCAGTAACCCAAGAGGTTTTTGAAGTACCATACCCACATTGTTCAGTAGTAGGTGCAAAATGTCAAAAGCTTTCAGAAGCTTAAATGCTTTTGAAACTTAAAATTCAAAGGTTATATTCAGCCTACATACCACAGCCTATAATACCCAGAAGCTCACAGATTGTCACTGTTCTGAGGAGGAGCACACTGCTTCAAACAGACTGAATCCCTGGATCCAGGGATGAAATTCAGCTGGGTTTTTTTGCATGTAATTCATTATTTTTGTAGAGCAAAAGAAAACTGTCTGCTTAAGAAGAATTGTAATCCTAATTACTTCCTAAACTTCCTAAACTTCCCTTTTGCGGTAAACTTCCTCTCTTGAAGTAAGTTTTTTGTACTGATCAGCTTCTTTTTATAAGCAAGTAAATATCTGCAACTGTAAGTCAGCACCACTATGGATCATTTAAGAGAAATATAAGTTTTATATGGCAAATCTACCCATACTGTTTACCTGAAATGACTGGTAAAGATAGTGATTTTCTATTTAAAAGAAAAGCCTCAACATTATCCACTTTCAGAACAACTCAAAAGCTTTTTTTTTTTTTTTTTTTTTTTTCTGGAGTTGAAGTTTCTCCTCATGCTTTTGAAATGGAAGGGTGTGCACACATAATGAAACATGAGCTGTATCAGTTTTAGTTTAAGTAACAAGTTTGGCAAATGTCGCTCACATCTTTCTATTACATTTAGCTATTGCACTTCTGCTTCAGAAATGCAATGATGTAAAATCTCTCCCTCCTATTTCTTTCAAATGATGTGATTTTTTTTACATTATCTGCATAAATGAATTTATTAGCACTGTTAACCTTTAACTAAAACTCTCATTGCTACAGTCAGTCACCTAATTAGGCTTTCTTAACCCACTTATGCACATTATCTGTTCATATTTCATTCAACTTCTTTTGTGGTGGAGAGCTGAAAACCCACACCTGCACCCAGAGCTCAGGCAGCAGGGGTTGCTTGGGCAACCAATATACTGAAGATGGACATGTGTCTGGTTGAAAGAGGAAAAGAAAACCTTTAAAAGAAAAAAATATGTATAATCCCATACACTCTCTATAAAAACCATAATTTGTACAATTCTTTTGTAAGTATTCTAGGGTAGCTCTGCACTGGTATTGGAACTGCAAGGCTAATCTGCCTTGAAGAGAGCTACAATACCTCAAGCAACCAAGTTCAGCAAAAGGAAGGTTAATATGTTCACAGCCTAAAATTATTCAGTGAGAAAAAGATTTCTGATATGTAAGAATTTCTATTTTAGAAGAAAACATATAACAGTATCTGACAGCCAGATCTCACTAAAGCTAACTACATTCAGATGAGAAATAATATATGTATTTTTAATTAGGACAGTGGTTAAGTTTTGAAAAATCTTATCAAAGGATTTGTCTCTCCTTCTCCTTATTGCTTAATAATTGCCTTTTTTTTTTCTGAAAGATATTCTTTGGCTTTTGGATAAACAATGGTTTTCACACCAGTATCACTCAGTGCAAGTCAGCAGTCTGCCTTCTCCAGATCAAGTGGTTTTTTGTGTGTTAAATTCTATAGTGAGAAAACAAAGCAAAAAAAATAATTATTACAAAAAATCATCTATTCCTTACAATGGGTTAATACTTCTATGCAGTGTCAAACCAGTTCTCCGTCTATTCTACTGGTTTTCATTTGCCTATTCCCTGGCAGAGGTTTGCCCAAGAATGATTTTTTTTTTTTTTGCAGTAAGCAGCTCTGGCAATCACTGGTCACCTGAACCTCTTTTTATTTTCAATATGGGTGCATGAAAGAATTTAAACAATTAAATTAATATTAAACATATTTGCAGTCTTGCAGACATCAATGTTTGTTTTCATGGTAAATGTACATTCTCCAAGCATTTTGTTTTTCCTTATTATGGTTCCTTAGAGACAAACGGCTGTGTTATGTGCTTCTTCATTGCTAATTAACCTTTTTTCTCCTATCTAGAATTAACACCCAAACCTTAATGTCTGATGTTAACATGCTCATTTTCAGTGGCCAGAGATCAAATCCAACACTCTTCCAATTTGAATTCGAGTTATACTGCATCTGTAAAGTATTTTCTGGTTTTGTTGCCCGTATTTTCTCTTCAGAAAAAGACAAAAATCTCAAGAGAACAATTTGGGCAACTTCAGTGATAAATCTAAAACTTCCTGCTGACCACAGCATATACAAACTGGTTACTAAGTTACTTGAAAAAGTAATTCATATCTTGCAATTTTCTTAATCACTCTGATTAAATGGCTGCCTGGTTTTAGAAGTTTTGCTTGTACAACAGTCACATAGGTAAAATTCATTTTGCATAGAAATGGGAAATAAAAAGAGCTTTTTTAAAAAAGGAACTCATTTAGGAGCATCTGTAGATTTAAGTAATGACATGTTGCCATGGAAGAATTTTTGTACGACTTTGTAGAACATATCCAATATCTTCTAAGAAGCCACAACTGGGAAAATTGCTTTCCTCATAAATTATTATAGTTTACTGCAAGAGTCTGATGAGAGTTGAAACAGTTTGGAATATATTTTTCAAATACAGATGCACTATAAAAACATATTTATACTTTGTGAACTCAAAGCCAGCTAATCAATTCTCCTTTCTGCCAGAAGCGAAAAAAAAAAGATTTTTTTCCCCCAAATGTATTATTTGCTTGACAGCTCATTTGCTGGGATAACCAGCCCTTGGCCTGTATAAGAGAGACAATCACATAATGACAATAATAATAATAAATGAAATGATTAACAGCACCTTTTCCTCAGAAACGTTACTTTCCTCTCTCATCCAGCTTTTCTTCGTTATCACGAGTATTTCCAATCCAGCATATCATTAATCAAAACTGCCACATTAGGTAACGAGTTAGTACCTTTATCGTTTTCACTCAGTAAGACTAAATTTGACCTTGTGAAAGTTTTAGGGCAATCACTGTGAAGAAAATGCACAAATATTTTTCCTTCTGATGACAGCTCTTTGAAATAAATAATTTGTTCTTAATTAAGAGTGGTGAACGAACATGCAGATGTACAGAGATGTCTATATTGTGCTGCCACTTTCTTCTCCCTTTTCTAAATCTACAGACTTTTTACAGAAAGCAGAGCTCTGAAGCATGTTTTATCATTTAGCATTTCCATTCCAGGTTACAGAGAGCTGGAGCACTGTTATCTGCACAGGTACTCACTAGATAAGAGAAAAATCATTTACTATTTAGGGCATTGAGCCAAGAGAAATTTTGTTGAGAAACAATGTTAAATTTTCACAGTAAGTGTAGTTCACTTTCTTTTTCTAGACAAGATCCTGCAAAAAATTTAACTTAGACCATTCCAGTATGGTCTAAAGATTTTCCTGATTTACATCAATCTATGAAACTATAACAGAAATTATAAATTGATCATTTATAACATTTAAAACATTTTATTATCTCTACTGTATGGGAATAAAGTGTTTATTTTTAGCAGAAAGTGAGTTTGAGAAGGGAAATACATATATACGTAGGAGGAAGCCAGAAATGAGAGGGAAAAAAAAAAAGGAAGAAAGCTGAAAAGTACTGCAAAGTAAGGAGAGAAGGGAGGAAAGAGAGAAGGTACTGACAAGAGCTGAATCACCTGCAGATATGAGTTTCCAGCAAGAAATGACAAATGTTGAAGAGAACAGAGAAAAAAATAGATGGAGGAAGGAAAGTAAAATTAAACCAAGTTGAGATAAGTAATATAAAAATCACATTTCATTCCCAGCACCTAAATTGATGGGTGCAGGAACACCTTCACTGTACAAATGATCTGCTCCATGCCATAATCATTTATTGATGTTGACCTGGCACACAGCATTCCCTCTCATTCTTTGCTCTCTTTCCTTGTTAAGATACTTTTAATATTGATGCACAACATATTCTGTGTATATTAATGAAGGAGGTGTACAGACTACTCAGACTTAGCAGATGTCAATGGAAGGTCTTTGAAAGTAAAATTTAGCCATCGCTCCTTTAGATTTTGATTCCTTACTGAACTTTTTAAGATAGGTATTTTTATTGAATTCAAACCCCATTTACATGTTTCACATTTTTTCAGTGTCCTTAATCGCTGCAAAATTCTCTAGAAGTGTCCCATAGTTAGACACATTTCTAGAAATATTTTTAACTATAACCTAATGTGAGATCTGAATAACATAGACCTTTGTTCATAAAACTTGTACTTGCATAGAACATCTTGCTAACTTTAATCAGGATAACTGAAGGGCACACCATCTCCAGCTGGAGTTGTATTAATCTTGCTTTAAGTATCTATAAGAGCACATTAACCGTATGTTTGTCAAGCTCAGAAAGAAATGTCAGAGCAACACTATGCAGATTGTGCAGTCAAGCAGTAGTAGGAAATTATGAGAATAAAATTTTCCATGCAATCTCAATTCAGGTTTGAATGAATAGACTTCCTTTTATGTTCTTTAGCTGCATATAACATATAAAGATGCTTTTCCCATTGTTTCCTGCTTGAATTCAGGCAGAAGACAGGGAGTGCTTAATCAGTAAGCCTCAATTTTTCCTCATTATGTAAAGGAGGGGAAAGAAAAAGCTTGGAAAACTATTATTTACTTGTACATCTCCTGGAATAAAATCATTCCCTTGTTTCTCATTGTATAGATAGAGAGATTAGGTAGAAAATGTAAAAGCAAACCTAAGGAAAAATGTATTTGTGACTAACTCATTCAGAATGCATAGGAATATATTGCACTGGAAAAATTTACTTTCTTAGCTTTCGGTCAGTTGCTTTTCTGTCAAAAGGATAATTGTCATTCTGATTTTCACTGTAGACCTATCATTGTCTAATAAATGAGCAGTGCAATATAGGGATTCAGCAGAGAAGTCTCATCTGTGTGCTAATTTGGGCATAATTTCAGTTAGAAGATGATGTCTGTCCTGATATTACATGGTATAAGTTAGAAACTCATGGGATGAGGAGAGCCAGAGCATATGACACAGCAATTTAAATTTTGTATTTTCAAAATCAGTGAATTCTTTGCATTGGTTTTTATTTATTATTATTATTATTATTATTGTTGTTGTTGTTGTTGTTGTTGTTGTTGTTGTTTTAAAAAAAAAAAGAAGAGAAAATACAGAAATGTAATCTAATGTTGATCATCAACTGTGTCATCAGAAAATGCAGTCCATGCAGTCATTAAACCACTCACTATCACCTGAGAGCAGTGGTTTAGTAGTTAACCCCGGGACTATCCCTAGAGTTGGAATACGATGCTCCAAGGCTCCCAACAAAACAAAACAAAACAAAACAAAACAAAACATGAGAAACATTTCATAGGTTCATAGGTTCATAAGGTTGGAAGGGACCTACAAGATCATCTAAGTCCAACCATCCTCCTATCACTATCCCTACCCAACTACTAAATCAAATCCCTTAGCACCTCATCTAAACACTTCTTGAACAGCGCTAGGGATGGTGCCTCAACCACCTCCCTAGGCAGGCCATTCCAGTGCCTGACCACTCTTTCAGAAAAAAAATGTTTCCTCAGGTCTAATCTAAATCTTCCCCGGCGCAACTTGTGGCCATTCCTTCTCGTCCTGTCATTATTTATCAGGGAGAAGAGGCCCACCCCCTCCTCCCCACAACCCCCCTTCAGGAAGTGGTAGAGTGCAATAAGGTCTCCTCTGAGCCTCCTCTTCTCCAGACTGAACAATCCCAGCTCCCTCAGCCGCTCCTCATAAGACTTGTGCTCCAGGCCCCTCACCAGTTTTGTTGCCCTTCTCTGAACACGCTCCAGGGCCTCAATGTCCTTCTTGTAGTGAGGGGCCCAAAACTGAACACAGTACTCGAGGTGCGGCCGTACCAGAGCTGAGTACAGGGGGATGATCACCTCCCTGCTCCTGCTGGCTACACTATTTCTAATACAGGCCAGATATTAGGCTTGGGCAGAGAGTGTGAGCTCTGACTGAGCTTCTATGGAGCATTCACCTCTGCACTGCTACTTTCTTTCACTGCTACTGCACTACTTTCACCTAAACCCATTGAAGGGATGTCGTGTACCAAATTCCTTCTGCTCTTTTAAGTATGCTGTACTGGGTTTGTATTCCCTGCACCTTTTGATTTACTGCGTAATATGTCTTCTTTGTGTCTTGATCTTCGGCACTTTCTTTGTTAGGTTCCAATCTTAGTTTATTACATGGTATCTCCTCACAGCACGACACCTTTAGGCCTCAGTTCTCCATTCCACAATCTCTAATTTTCAGTAAATCCCTGAACTGCATAGCCATTATCATTTGATTTTCAGCTGTCAGGGCCTTAAGAGATGGATGGGCCTTACCGGCTCTGACCTGTGGAACTGTCTCCACCCCTTGGCCACGAGTCTCATGTAAGCTTGAACCTCAGTCTGAGTTAGGCTGTTAGTGTTTTCTGTCATTTTCTGTTTCCTCTCTCATTATTATTATTTTATTTCTTGGCATGTCTTTCAGGTGAATATTGGACCTATGTCGTAACCTTGTTTCAGACTCCATCTGCTGCTCCAAGATGGCCTCTGGAAGCTGACATAGTCTTGGCATAGCAGTTCTATTTCCTGGACAAGTGTCCTCCTGGTTGCACTTCTGTCTCAGTTATGACGAACCAGAACCTCTGGGAAACCAAATAATTGAGAGATTACAGTGAATGAGGTATGAATATAGTGAGAACAAACCTCCTGTTGTTAAAAATTTAATGCATACAAAAGCAAAATACTAAATCACAGTTAAATTGCTCATCATGAAATTCATAACAAAATTCACTGACTACTTTCGTACTGTTGGTACAAAATGCCTTTTTAAGTGTAGTGGGCTCAGATTAGTAGGATCTAGAAGAAGGGGACAGACTCTTTAAAAGGATATATTGAGATAAAATGATAGGAAATTGTTTCAAGCTTAAAGAGGGTAAAATTAAGTTAGATGAAGGGAAGAAGTCTTTTACTGTGAGGGTGGTGAGACACTGGCACAGATTTCCCAGAGATGCGGAGGATGCCCCATTCCTGAAGATTTTCAGGGCAAGACTGGATGAGGCCCTGGGCGATGTGATGTAGCTGTGCATTTCTCTGTTCATTAAAGAGGAGTTGAACTAAAGGACCTTTAAAGGTCCCTTCCAACTGTAAGATTTCTATGATTATTACTTTAGGTAATGATCTGCCAACACTTAGTTCCAAGAGTTGCAGTATTTTATTATAAGGTACTTCTGATAGAAATTAAGAAAAACTCATTTCTGCTGAGTTGACAATTATTTTATTGAGCTCTCAAATTCTTACAGACAATTCACACTGAATACTAGTAACAGTTCAATCCTATAAGCATCACAAAACTACATGATTTTATCGGTCTGATTATCAATTTTCACATCAGATTGACTTATCAACTTCAATTCTTTTCAGCCCTGAGTCATATGGACCTTCAGATTTTTTTTCTTCCGTCTTCCATTTCTTTATTTCTTTTCTATCTATCTATCTTCCTTTCTTTGGTGTAATGAATTAGAATATAGGTATACAAATACAGGTATATACAAACTTTAACCTAGCACATTAAACTGGACTGCTCTAAAATATAAGTGGGTTGTAATTGCTGTCCAAAAAGCAAGCACCTGCTTGCACTTCATTACATCAGTACTTCTTATGATAAGTGTGCTTATCTCCATTCTTAGGATTCACATGAACTTTCAGTTTTATTTGGAGGCTTCAGCCAGTTTTTAGACTGTGTATATAGGTGGGAAAGCTGACAAATTCTGTAAAAAATCATTCTTGAAACCAGTGGTAATGCCTGAGAAGAGGAGTAGGTGTTTTTTTTAATCTGACTTCCACCTGAATAACAACTTCCATCTCTTATTCAGTAGCACATAAGTATATAATAATGAATTTTGTTGGCAAAGGCTATAATCCACATATCCCTGTAGTATCCCTGTACTATCCTTTGGTTTTGGGTGAGACGAGCAATGTGATGCCCTTTAAGTCATAACAAAGCAGCTTCAGATGATTCTTGTGGATTTGATGTAGCAGAATTTCTAACATTGATAAAATTCTAATTAACAAATCCTATCTTCATATCATTGAACAGTAATTAATATAGCACACTTTCTATAATCTGAGTGTAGGTGCAGCTAAAGTTCCAACTGTACTTTGAGATAAATATTTAATGCACAGCATCTGCAGCATATAGGGTTTTTAACAGTTTAAATTTACCTATTTAAAAAATACTGTCTATTCATCTAAGCAATTTACAAAACCGCTCCATTTTGTAGCTGAAAATGTGCTGTAGTGGAATGAAAGTCATAAGTTTTCTAGGGAAACTGCAAGTTTCCTATGGCCAAATTCAAACTGAACAAACTGCTTTAGTTTTCAGCTGTGTTCCTGCTGCTAGCTCTGGAGCCTTCTGTGCACCTGCTTACAACAATGAAAGAGATGCTGGTGGAGGTGAGAAGCTCTGCAGTGTCTGCACTGAACACCTTTCCACCTTGGACAATCTTGCTAGATCAGGCTCAAGAAGACTTGAGAAAGAGAAATAAGTTATTTCTTTACTTCATAACTTCATAAGTTCATAAGGTTGGAAAGGACCTATAAGATCATCTAGTCCAACCATCCTCCTATCACTATCTCTACCCAACTACTAAATTAAGTCCTTTAGCACCTCATCTAAACGCTTCTTGAACAGCGCTAGGGATGGTGCCTCAACCACCTCCCTAGGCAGGCCATTCCAGTGCCTGACCACTCTTTCAGAAAAGAAATGCTTCCTGAGGTCTAATCTAAATCTTCCCTGGCGCAACTTGTGGCCATTCCCTCTTGTCCTGTCATTACTTATCAGGGAGAAGAGGCCTACCCCCTCCTCACCACAACCCCCCTTCAGGAAGTGGTAGAGTGCAATAAGGTCTCCTCTGAGCCTCCTCTTCTCCAGACTAAACAATCCCAGCTCCCTCAGCCGCTCCTCATAAGACTTGTGCTCCAGACCCCTCACCAGTTTTGTTGCCCTTCTCTGAACACGCTCCAGGGCCTCAATGTCCTTCTTGTAGTGAGGGGCCCAAAACTGAACACAGTACTCGAGGTGCGGCCGTACCAGAGCTGAGTACAGGGGGATGATCACCTCCCTGCTCCTGCTGGCTACACTATTTCTAATACAGGCCAGGATGCTGTTGGCCTTCTTAGCCACCTGGGCACACTGCCGGCTCATGTTGAGCCGAGCATCAACCAACACCCCCAGGTCCTTTTCCTCTCTACATTCTTCAAGCCATTCTGCCCCAAGCCTATAGCATTGCATGGGGTTATTGTGGCCAAAGTGCAGGACCCGGCACTTGGTCTTATTGAACCTCATCCCATTTTGCTCAGCCCAGCTGTTCAGCCTATCCAAATCCCTCTGAAGGGCCTCCCTACCCTCAGGCAGTTTGACACATCCTCCCAGCTTTGTGTCATCTGCAAACTTACTGAGGGTACACTCAATTCCCTCGTCTAGGTCATCAATAAAGATATTAAACAAGATGGGCCCCAAAACTGACCCTTGGGGGACACCACTCGTAACAGGACGCCAGCTGGACTTAACTCCATTAACCACTACCCTCTGGGCACGGCCCTCCAGCCAGTTCTCCACCCAGAGAAGAGTGAACCTGTCCACACCACGGGCTGCCAGTTTCCTTAGGAGAATACTGTGGGAGACCGTGTCAAAGGCCTTGCTGAAGTCCAGGTAGACTACATCAACAGCCTTTCCCTCATCTACCTGTCTGGTCACCCAGTCATAGAAGGAGATGAGGTTGGACAAGCACGACCTGCCCCTGGTGAACCCGTGCTGGCTGGATCTGATCCCTTTATTGCCATGCACGTGTCGTGTGATCTCCCTCAATAACATCTGTTCCATAACTTTCCCTGATACCGAGGTCAGGCTGACAGGCCTGTAGTTCCCCGGGTCTTCCTTACGGCCTTTCTTGAAGATGGGAGTCACATCGGCAAGCCTCCAATCTTGTGGGACCTCTCCAGATAACCAGGAATGCTGATAGATGGCAGAAAGTGGCTCGGCAATCACCTCTGCTAGCTCCCTCAGCACCCTTGGGTGGATCCCATCTGGCCCCATGGACTTGTGGGAGTTCAGATGGAGGAGAAGATCTCTGACCGTCTCTGCTTGAATCACAGGGGGTGCATTATGCACCCCGTCCCAGACTTCCAGGTCAGGGCAAGTACCATTTGGATAACTGTCCTGTTTATTAAAGACAGATGTGAAGAAGGCATTGAGAACCTCAGCCTTTTCCTTATCATCTGTGGTTATATTGCCTGCCTCGTTGAGTAAAGGAGGGAAATTTTCCTTAGTTTTTCTCCTGCTGTTAATATATTTGTAAAAGGGTTTCCTGTTCTCCTTTACAGCAGTAGCCAGCCTAATTTCAAGCTGGGCTTTAGCATTTCTAATTTTCTGCCTGCAGATCTTGGCCAGTTCTCTGTAGTCACCCCAAGTAGCCTGACCCATCTTCCAGAGGACATAGACTCTCCTTTTCTCTCGGAGTCTCAACAAAAGATCCCGGTTCATCCACACTGGTCTTTTGCTCCTCCGGCTTGACTTACAGGACTCCGGGACTGCCTGCTCCTGTGCCTTTAAGATTTCCATCTTGAAGAGCATCCAGGCTTCCTGGACCCCTTTACCCTTCAGGAGCGAGTCCCAAGGGACCCTTGCAACAAGTGTCCTGAACAGGTCAAAGTCTGCCCTCTGGAAGTCCAAGGTAATAGTTTTGCTAGTCACCCTCTTGACGGCACCCAGAATAGCAAACTCCACCATTTCATGGTCACTCTGGCCAAGACAATCTCCAACCTTCACATCCCCTACTAGTCCTTCCCTGTTAGTGAAAAAACCCTGCTTACCTTGCCCCATAAAGGAAAATACAGCACATGATAATTCATTATGAATCTGAATTTGCTGGGGAATGACACAAAGAGCTCGTGCCAGAATAGAAAAAAGTCCACTCAGCTTTTTCTTCTGGAAGAGCTTGTGGTAAGGAATTAGGCACAAATTGTCAATACTTCACTCCTTTACAGTACTGTTATACCTGCATAAGTCTGGCTTTAAGGGTAATCATAGAATCACAGAATGGCTTAGGTCGGAAGGGTCCTTAAAGATCATCAATCTCCAACCCTTTTGCTGTGGGCTGGTTGCCCTACACCAGATCAGGCTGCCCAAGGCTCCATCCAACCTGGCCTTGAGCTCCTATGGAAGCACCCATAGCTTCTCTGGGCAGTCCGTTCCGGGACCACAACTTCCTCTGAATAAAGTATTTCTTCTAACCTAAGTTTTCTCCTCTTTTAGTGTAGTAATGCCAAATAATACTATAGTCTGCATCTTGTCTTTCTTGTCACCTTCTGTCATTCACTTGGCTGACATCAATGATCTGAAGCAGGAATGTTGATTTTTTGATATTTTTCTCTCACATTTCAATTGGTGCCTTAGATTAAAAAAAAAAAAAAAAAAAGATAAAAACTTCCAAGGTGAGCTACTGATATCATCCCCTTGTTGCAAAAGTAGCTAGTTGCACTATTACATATCCAGAAGCCCTCTTATGAGGATTGGAGGTTGCTGCAGGTAACAATATGAAAGAAAAGTCATTTCTTAATTCATTGTTCTGTTGTGGCCTCTTAGGGAAAAGTTTATTTTAGAACAGATTTCAATGTTACTGCAAGGAACCAAACATTTTTAACACCCTGATGAATTTACTGCATCTCCAGAAGGTATCAAAAAGTATGTGCTTACATGGTTACCAACGCTGGAGGGATGGACTTGGTAGCTGGCATACCTCTTTGGTCCATCAAGTGTTAAATTCATTACATCCCAAACACTCAGTGGTGTTTTCTTGAAATTGAAATTACTCTGTTAGCCTGAAAAACACTCAAACTCCCTTTCCCTTACAGGACAATGTTGTGTGAGTGATAGCTGAAGGCACCTGGGGACAGAGGAGAGACTCCATGTGCCTGGGATGAGGTGTGAACAGCTGGAAGCAAATGAAATCACCTCGTCTGAAAAGTGTGATATGCACCTGAAGAGGAGCATATCCTTAAAGCCACAGGACTGGTAATTCAACAGGCTCCTTAAATTTTTTGTGCTGCACTCAGGAAGGTGGAGGAGAGTTTAGAAGAAAAATAAATGTTTGTCTGCACATCTGCTGACATAAAGGTATGTGACACAAAGTAAACTGTGTAGCAAATAAGTAAAAAAGGCACTCAATGAATGTCCCTGGCTTTGGCAATGCTGTGTACTTGGATGTCTCCCTTTTCTGAACTACCAGTTAAGGTTTATATAGGAGTAAAGAAGGAAGCTTTCTTTTTCAGAGGTTAGTAAAGTACTGGGAGTTGATGATGTATTAGCTAAGTTAGAGGAGATGTAGACTTGTAAATAAAATATAAAGCAGACAAATTAACTAAGCAGAGGCAAGGATGCTTTTCTCTCAGAAAAACTCATGGAGATGTTCAACAGGATGAGAAAGCATAGGGAAAAGGTCTTTTTGATGCAGCCTGAACCCAGCTGTGCCAGTTTGAGAGCAGTTTCTGCAAATTGATGTTGTGGCTTTTGTGTTCGTATGACAGTGTAATTTTAAAATGCCTTCCCATATAAGACACCCTGTATATTTTTCCCACAGGGTAAAAGGTGGAGATGAAATTTAAGTTGCCTGATGATGGGTTATTTGTCTTGCCTGAGTGCCTGACTATGGCTGTGAGTTGTGTGTTTCTACCACTTGCCGCAGGAGAAGCATGAAACTTAAACGTAAATGAAGAACACCCCATATAGATACATTAACATGATCATTTGGGTCACTGCGTGCCTGTCTAAACTCTATTCCCTAGGGGTTTCTTGCAACACTGTTTTGACATAATGTACTTATGTTTTTCTGGACTTCTGAAGCTTTAAGCACTCCATGATGTAGAAGGTCTCCAGGCTGAGTCACGCAGCTCCCAACAACTGCTGATTTCACTGAGAGCTGGTATTCAATACAGCAATCTGCAGGACTGTATCCCTTCCATTAGGAAGGAAGTCATTAACTAATGTTCTAAGAGAGAAAAATTAGGAGGTTTAAGTCTCTACCAGTTGGCAAGAGGTTCACATACAGATCTTCAGTTTCCCTCAGGAGCAATTAAAGGAAATCAGTTACATTTGCATATAAAATAGCTTGTCTATTCCCTCATCTGAAAATAGGTATTATGAAACTCTTCTGTTTTCCCTTGCAAGAATCCACATGAGGATTATTTAATTGGAAAGCTTAAATCTGTTCATTTAAAACCAAATAGAAAATGAGATTTTGTATATATATATTTAATAAAATTCACAAATGGGAGATTTAATAGCTTGGTAATCTGAAAAGAAGTTACATTTAATATTTTAATGAATTTATAATGTTTCATAAAATTATTTGTGCTCATTAATTTAAAAATTAGTTTTAGATATATTAAAGAAACCTTATTAGCCAGACTAGACAAATAATGAAGAACTCCTGAGACAGAAATGAGGATAACTTTCCCCACTCTTATATTCCTGAGAATGAGCTAGGACTTCAGTGGACTTTTTTTGAATAGGTGTTTCCAGATCAATTTCATCTGTGAAGATTTGATTTTGAGACTTGGGACTGGTTTTGATTAACCAAAGAGAAATAAGTAATTCTTCTTACTTGATTTTCAGGTTGAATTTTACTTAAATAATTTTCTACCCATCTCTGTGTTTCTTTTCTACCCAAGAGGGTAGCTTCTACCCACTTGGATTGAACCTCATTTCTACTTTGGAAAACAATAGGGTTTGAAACTTCTTTGTGGTGACCAACAGGGCTTACTCCAGGGCTCCAGGATGATTTCTACATTACCAGGTCACTAAGTCCACAGGGCTGCTTTGTAGTTTGGTTAATGGCTCTATAATTGATGAGTCATTGGCCAAATGAGAATCTAGCAGGCTAGGGAATTTAGGGGCTGAAAAATGTCTTTTTTTTGAGGTTGTAAGGCTCGGTAAATGGGCATGCATGACTCGCTATCTATTGGTATAAAGCTGTTTTAAAATATAGTCATGAAGTGGGTTTTGTGTATGATTAAGAGGTCAGCTGAGTAACTCAGTATGTAGGGTATAAGGTGGTAGAAAGACTTCAAACTTGAAGCTTTCCAAGCCTGGTTCTGCCTCACTGCTGCCTGTTCTCCTGCAGGATCCCCTCCTGAGTGCTGTGAATTACACCGTTTTGGCAGATCCCTGCAAAAAGCCAGGAGTCTGGCACTTCTCAGAGCCTCCTATTTATGTGAGAGTAGGAGCAAAACAATGTCCCAAGCTGTACTTTCTCTGAGTGCTGCTCCAGAGCAGAGTCCTTCATCTATAAGTTTAGTACTAAAAATGAAGCCCTAACACTTTGACCAACTGTATTTTTTAACACCACTATTTGATGGAAAAAATTATAGTCCCATATGTCAGTTGTGAAAGAACTTCTGAATGCAGCCAACAGCTTTTTCTTTTCATGTGTGAAGTTAACAGTAAAGTTCTACTTCCAGGTTTGGTAATGTTCTTACTTTTCTTATTTTTTTTCATTGTAAAAACAGAGTAGAGTCTGGAGTTAGAAGTGAGGCTGGAAATTTAATTTTGCCTACTTTTTTACTTGCATTGATTCTTCTGACTTGTTATGAATGCTATGATTGCCTCTACTCAAGAAATATTTCAGTATGTGATTAATTTGTCTACATAGGGGCTTTTGTTGCTTCTTTTCCATGCATGAGTGACCTACGGAAATGTTGTACTCCTCCTTAGATATGAAAAACATACATATATGCTATGGCTTGAATAGAATTCAGCAGCATTAGGACCAGTAAGTCCATTGCTGGAAATTACATTTGCAGAGGGAGAATGAGGCCAAGAAACTGAGCAGTTTTTATAGCAAATCAACACATCTTGTTCAGATGCTCAGAAAACCTTTACAGACATTGCAGTCATTCCAGCTTCCAAAAATTTGGCATTTTATTTGGGTTTCTAAAGAACTTTTTTTCTGAAATTTCTAGGAAAAGGAGAATTTCCCACAAACCATTTCAGAAATCTCTTCACATCCCCTCTGCCTTTCAGCTAATAATATTATTCACTTACTGATTAATTCCAATCATGTCTTATAAACAGGTGGGAATGTTAAAGGTTTGTGGATTCCATGTCTGCCCTGCCCAGCTCCTGCTCCCTGTGCAGCCCTCCCCCTCAAGGCTGTTGGCTTCAGCCTCAGTCATGACAGTGAAAGGTGGTCAAACAGCATTCTTCCTCCAATACATGTGTGCCTGCACAGAGGCAGCTAAGGTTAGAAACAGAATTTTCTGAGTTGGAAGGGACTCTTAAAGACCATCCAGTCCAACACCCCTGCAATGCATAGGGATGCCTATAGCTAGATTAGGTTGCTCAGAGCCCTGCCCAACCTGAATTTGTGTGTCTCTAAGGACTGGACATCCTCCAGGAGAAGGTTGCTGCAGGAGGATGCAGAGCTGGGGAATTGTACTACACCTGTAAGGGATAATTTTTTTTTATTCCTGCTGCAAGGATTTGGAGTGATTTTTCTTTGTCTCTCAGAAGATGGTTTAAAAGCAGGGGAGCTTAATGTTCTCCCCCTGATTGTCTCTCCAAAGTATGCTCATTTGTATGAATGATCCATTAGTACAGCAATACAAGGAATCTACTGGATGCGTCAGCCACAGATACTGAGTTGTGGTACAACTTGTCCTGCTGATATGGAATTGTTCAATACCATATTTCTGAAGGAAAAGGATATTTCTTAGGAAGTGAAAAATTGAGTACTTGTAACTCGTTTCTCTTACATATTGTGTATTTTGTTTTAAAATAAATAAAGACCACTGAAGTTGTAAGGGAAGAGGGAGGTTGAAAGTTATGACTCAGTTCTGCAAAGACTTTCTTTTTCTTGTCTTTCTACCTGAAAAAAAAAGCCTGTAATGGTGCCTGTGTGGTGTTTTGGATCAGTTTTACTGGACAACATTTTTAGACCTGTTAAAATAACATAATTTTGGCTTCCCTGAGAAACAATCCCAGGCATTGTTAATTCCTTCTTCATTGGATTTAGAAGCATGCTTCAGATGAGAATCCCACCTAGAAACTGATCAAGTTTATGTTGATTTTCTGCTCTTGTTTTGTCAAAACTGGGCTTTCTTTCAGGGTAATATGATCCTTCACAATCCAGTGATGGTACTGAAACAATACGTTGTTAGCATATTATCAGTCCCTTCAGATTTTATCAGGTTTCTGCAAAACACTGCTGTCCAGCCTGACAAAATTTTCATTCTCCTCTGAAATTAATTAGTCTCTGCCTTACTTCGATTTTGTGATAGAGGCTTCATCTGGGGAAAATTCAGGTAGTCTTACAGACCTAGTTCTAATGAAACACCTATACATAATAAAGTTGACATCTTTATGTAAGACAAATATTTTTACATAATATTTATATACAATAAAGTGAATCATTTGCTTCTTTTAAGATATAGTCATGTACATTTATTTTTCCATGTGTAGATAAATTCATAATGATTCCAAGTCAGTGGAACAAAATTAATATTCTATTAATTATTTTTTCCTGTTAAAATATCATTGTTTAATGAATAATAACAAAAACCCAGGAATTTCAAATGTTTGAGGTTGAGTGCCTTGAATTAATATTTATGAACCAAAAATAAATGTCCTGACTTTATAAAGAGTACTGCATTCTCAGCAGCCTCTTCTGCAATCAACAAAAGCATGGATGTAGCATAGAGCAACCTGGCTCTCTTCTGCATTTTAATTAAGATTAGAAGCTGCTGTTTTGCAAAGTGTACCAGGCTGCAGCATTTGGTTTCCTTTGTTAGTGGTGACAGTTTGATTTAATAAATATTTTTAAGAAGCGGGCACATTTAACACTGTGTAAGGCTCTGAAATCCTGACTTCTGAAATACAGATCTCTTGCCTAGTCACATAAACCTATACTAAGGTAGCTGCAATTCCATTAGGATGATTTCTAAGGGGATTACAGTTCTGTTTTGAACTCTGTGGTATTTTTCTCTGAAGATTGTGAGAGTACAAAAGAACAGATTACCACTATGAATTCCCCATGCAAGGAAACAGACTCTGGCCAGAGCAATTGCACTTGTTTTTGTATGTGAAAGCAGATGTAGCAAGATATACACTCTGCCATATACTTTCACTGACCAAGCACTTTCCTTGGAGCTTACTTAACTGCTCTGTCCTGGAAAGAGCAACTGGAGGATACAGCTGTGTTACTTTGCCTTTTATCAGGATTTGCACTGCTACACTTGTAAACAGTGTCTAGTTACTGTGAGAGGAAATAAAATGAAGGAAATCTGACCCCACTCCCCTGCAATTCCTGATTTCCCACCATACCTGTTAAGGTGCTGGGATGATATGTCGAGGGCTGACAACATAAACTGCTTTGTGAAACTGATGCCTGCAATCTCTTCCTCACAGAGCTTCTGTGGGCATGCTTCTTAAAGACATTCTCATCTTTCTGTGTCTTTCAGAAGATTCCCAGTCTTACTACTTTTCCTATTGCTGTTCCTTTTATAAACCAGCATTCTTCATTGTTCTTCCCATCCTGTTGTCTCTTTGGTGTTGCTTAGAGAACCAAGGGTAATTCACGTAACTTCTTAGTTGTAAGGATTATGTTATCATGGGCCCAATATGTTTGTTTTACACATAGTTATGAATGACTAATTAAAGTGGATTTCAAAACTAGGAAGTCCAAGTGTATTATGCTATTTTTATCCTTCTGAGTGAGCAGTTAAAAGAAATGCCAGATGAGTTAGAGTCCCACTAGCCCCATGTACATTGTCCCCATCTGCCTCCTCTCTGAATTTCTACTGCTCCATCCTACAGACTTCTACATGGATGAGTGTGGGTAGTAGTTTAATATCCTATAATGCATTACCTATATTTTTGGCTTACTCTTTAAATTGTAGATTTCCCCCAGAAAAATAAGGCAAATCTTTATATGGAAGGAAAGTTAGACCATAGTACCAGCTGAAGTTTTTGATTGTTAGTTTTTTGCTTTTTGCTAGCTCCCCTGTATAAATGAACAACATATCTCAGTTTCATGGGTTTTAGTCACGTTATTCACCGGCTTTTGTTCTGAATTATTTATGCAAAATGATATTCCCCTTTGCATATGCATTGCACAACTGATGGAACCCGAAGCCCCCATCCTGCACCAGTTAGGTGGAGGTCAGTATCTGATACTTCAGTGGAAGACGTAAAAATCAGTGACCTGTAGACATTGAGTAAAACCATGTAGTAGCAGTTCTTTGTATCTCATAGAATGGTTCATGTCACATTAAATGTACTCCATTCACTAGTGATAAATCTGCAAAATACATTTTATCAGTATACACATCCAGTGCCTATGGCAGAAACAAGGCATTTATCTTCCTACGATTTGTCTATTCTCTTCATTTTGTCCCAGATATTTGATCTTTGACCTTTCTTTATAGAAAATTGTGTTTTCTCTTGGTTCAAAACTTATTTCTTTTTTTACTTCAGGTTTTTTTTTTTTTTTGTGCTGCCAAAATACCTATTTTACAAAGATGAAAAGTATCCTCTTCCATCCATTCAGTTGTCTGTCCCTGTCCAAAGTCTGTGTAAATCTTTCCCTGAAATCTCTGAAGTTTCAGGGAGAGTTTGGGGAAAATTAGGGAAGTTCAGTGCTCCAGTGTTGGTGAAAATAACTGTGCTTCAGCATCTCTGTGTTTCTTGGTTCGTGCCAATATGCAGGAATATAGATTTCTCTGCTTATTGCAAAAACAGATTTTTGGTTGACTGAAGGAAAACACTCTCAAGAATTCTCCTAGAATATTTCCAGTTTTAATGTCTGATGAAAAACTTGATCTACTCCAGGAATAACCTTCCTGAACTGAATATTTTTCAGATATGCTCTCCCTGGTCCCACTTCTTGGCTTTTAAAATGTGGAACTTCTTTATTAGAGCTAAATGAAACTCTTCTCTATTAGATAATATGTCTGTTTAGCAGATCTATTTGCATTCAGGATGAACAGCTGCAATGCTTTTTTTGTGTCCTGTTATTTCTTGCAGGTGCCCACAGTAAGAAGGAAAGATGATACGTGGGAAATGCACTGCTAAAATCAGATTGTCAAAGAGGTGATATGAGTAAAGAAGCCTCAGAATGCCCAGGGATCCCGATGAATTTTACTGTAGAATAGTAGGATGATTGGAAGAGCACTTGCTGGATAATATTTGAGCCCCCTCCAATTACAGGAATTGTATAGCCTAAGGTGTGCAACTCAGCAGCAAGGCTGTAGTGGAATACTGAAGAAATATATGTATAACAGCCGAACTTCTATACTGTGGCTGTAACTACTCTGTCTTTCTTTTTTCTCCTGTGTCAGGTTTTTACTTGTAAGCCAAGAACAATACTAATTTTTTCTTCTGTACTCTGTTGCTTCTGTGCGTTTTAGTTCTTGAGGGACAACAGCTACCTGTGCATTCTAGCTATTAATGGAACTTTCTTTGAAGCAAATAATTAAAATGAGAGGGGGAATGTTCTCTCTCAAAGAAAGTCTTTAACTCATAGCTAATACATGGTAACTATACTATGCCTGACAAGGACTGCAAATTTGTCAGAGGTTTCCTGTCTCAAGCTTTCTTTGGGGAAGAATTTCCTATTCTTCTGCATGATACAATCTGCTGGAATGTGGATCTATGAATAGACAAAGACCTAGAGAATCCCTGAGTTGTGGGTATGTTTCTCTTCTGCTTGAAATCACAGAATCATAGAATCCTTTGAGGACCTTTAAAGGTCATCTAGACCTACTCCCCTGCAATAAACAGGGACATGCACAGCTAGATCAGGTTACCCAGGGCCTGGTCCAGCGTCGCCTTGCAAGTCTCCATGAGTAGGGCATCCACCACATCTCTGGGCAACCTGTGCCAGTGCCTCAGTACCCTCACTGTAAAGGTCTTTTTCTTTATATCCAACCTAAATGTACCCTCTTTAAGCTTGGAACTATTTCCTCTTGTTCTATCACCACAGACCTTGCTAAACAGTCTGTCCCCTTCATTCCTGTAGCTCCCCTTCAGATATTGAAAGTCCTCTATCAGGTCACCTCAGAGCCTTGAAATTTCATGGCTGTGAGAAGTATCTGATTACTGATGGTGTCTTCTTGTCTACTTTCTAAAGTATGCTTTAGAGTTTTTCCAAATTTTCATACTGAGCTATTACCAAAGAAATCAAAGCTGAGCATTAAATTTGTGCTCACAGATAATTCTATGCCTTAGCAGCAGTTAGTGGTACGATTGAATTCACAGCCATGAACTAAAAACAAGGAGGGAAACTTTCAGGATAATTAGCAAGAACTGAAGGTGGGTAGCCCTTTTCCTCTGAGAAAAGACTGCAAACTAATTTAACTAAAAAATTAGTTAATAAATTAGTTAAATTAGAATTTCAGCTGTATTTCATCACCAACAGCTGAGTAAGTAGAGATTCTATTAATGAATATTTCTCAAGTTGTTCTCATTTCATCAGAAAATGACATAATTTTGAAAGCTAAGAATTATTCATGTGCAGCTAATAGTGATCTATTGATCTGTTTCTACTTGGTTATTTAAGAGTAAGTGGCTGAGAGCTTACTCTGGGACCGCATCTAACTTGATATTCCTGCAGAGCTTCTGTCTATACCCTTCAGCTTGGTGTGCAGATGGCCTCTCTGATCAGTGAACTGTAAAGTATGAGACCTAGTATTTGTATAACTGGTGGTTTTTATGCTGGGCACCTATGACAAACAGACTGTGAGATGGAGAATTGTCCTACTTTCTTACTGACAGTTGAAAAGTTTGCATCTTTGGCAAAAATTCACATCTATCATTATCTGGGGGTAAAAAGTGAATGCTTATTAGACAAATGAATAATAGGTATGCCTGGGAACTGATAGGAAAATTCATATAATATTTAGAGAGATTAGATGAACTGTAGCATCTATAAGTGGTAGAAGTGGTGCTGTGTTGGTGCTTGGTGCTTAGGCTTTCTGAAAACATAGTTTTGCTCGGAGTATTTTTTAAATTATACAAGCTTTCACAAAGTAAAACATGTTCTCTTAAAACCCTTTAAAGCCATAAGCCTTACTTCCTCTTAAATAAAAGAAATGCCGTATTAGAGACGAGTGAATATTTCCCATTGGAATTTATCCTTGTTTTTTCCAGCATATAATCATATTTTCTTCATTGTGCTCTGTTCTTGCAACCCAGTACTAGCCTATACTCATTGCTAGAGACCTGTAATTCTGCCCACACCATACTTTCTAGGCTGCCACAAAGGTTAATGAAAATCATCACTGGTGGCTAATTACTCATCCTGTTAAGGCATTTTTCACTAAACTGTGTCTCTGTCCTAATGTAGAAAAACATCTGTTTGTAGCTTTTTCTACTACTAAAAGGTTTCCCAAAATTAAAAAACAAACAAACAAAAACCCCACGTTATTTCCTATTTTTCTTTTAGTGGTCTTTTCACTGAGGTGCACCTGTTTCCTTTCTCTGTGAAGTGGACAGAGAGGTGGATTACTGTGGAAGGTGTAAGGGACGGCAGGACTTGCCCAGTTCTTTTGGCAGAGCCCCATGTTGGAGAAGGTCAAAGCATAGGAGGGGAGAAAGCTAAACCTGCACTCCCACAGAGGCTATTTTTGGAGGTCTGATTGAAACTAACTAGAAATTCTGAACTGTTCTAGGAAAGGTTAAGCTAGTTTAGCAGGAAAAAAAAGCTCCTTCCAAACCATGACTGGATTTTCTTTTCCTTAGCTGGGAGTAACTCTGCATTGTCTGGATAAGTTTAACTTGTGCAGATCTAGTGAGATAAGCAGTTGCCCTAGCCCAAGTCCATGCTGGCATGACTACTTGCTAAGCTGTTTTTTCTCCAGGGGTTGGTTTTATTCACCCTTCAAGTTACTCTTCTGGACTTTAATGAGCTGTTATTTGAGACAAATGAATAAAATAATAATTTTAAATAAAAAATATTAATAAAGTAGATATTTCAGATACTTCACTTACAAATAATTTATTGCACTGAATTAATTTTCTTGAATCAATTAGGAGTCTTCCAGGTAACAGAAAATGGTAATTTAACAGCAAGAACAATTTTATATATTTTTAGAAAGGATCAGAGAGTAGAATCAATTTCTTTAAAATTGCTCCTCTGACCTACAGGAACCTGGCAGATTTTTTCCCTCCAATGCCACAAAGGTTTTTGCTTGCCAATCTTCATATTCAGAACAGAGATATATGGATCTGATGGTACTCTCAGCTCAGTTATTTTGTTTGCTGGTGGAGCACCATGGTACTTACATTTGGAAGCACAAAGTATGGATTTATGTATCTCAAGGGCAAAACCAATATCTGCAGAGACAATATGAGCACCTGTAGTTTCTATACTTACAGCATGGGTTTTGGAGGATGATACAGACCACTATTACAACCAGTACAGAGATTCAGAACACCCACATGTGGCAGATGTTGCTTATTAGTCATTAATAAACGATTCTCTGGTCTAACTCAGTTTGTTCTTATCAGATCGGGTCTGCCTTAGGAATAACTAATGAAAAAAATAGGCACAAGTTATGTCTGAACTCACTCCTCTGTCATTTGGATATTTGATGTTGCATTCTTCTACGCACACAGTAACCAGATGTAGGCGATGCCTTGCCATTTGATGTTACTACTGGTGATGAAGTTTGGGCTATTCACCTTTAAAATCTGGAGCCCAAAAATCTTTTCCTGAGAGAGGAATTGTTGTACTGTCTGTCCACCAGCTGCTGGCTGGATTTGAGTGATGACACACCAGATTTCTTTACCCTGGTCCAGCTGCACATTGCACTAGTGTATGTCAGTCCAAGTACTGACAGTGCATGGAGATCAAAATACAAAGCATAGAGTATTAGAATGGCTTCAGTTGGAAGGGATCCTAAAGATCATTGAGCTCCAACTCCACTGCTGCTGCTTTGGACCCTGTCTCAGAATATAATTATCAACAGCAAAGCCCATGCAGCTCTCAGAGGATTCAATGTGTCCCAAATGAAATAGACTAGTCAGTAGACCTCAGGTGAAAGCAAATGCATGCCATGCAATTGTCATTACTGCCTTTCTGTATGATTACACAAACTTGAACATCTTGCAGTTGTCAAATTTAGTGTCCTAACTGGTTTCTTGTTCCACTAGATAAAATCTCCACTAGTGTTCTGCAGAACTTGAGAATTCTCAGTATCTTTTTCTGCAGTTCCATGTCTAGTTTGCTGTCTACTGGCATGAGGGTCTAAACAGCTGGTCATACAGGATAAATCTGTTTCCTTTGTCTTGTGTCTTTGGGAAACTCCATCTCAGGGAAAAGATCTCATTTCTTTTTTGTTTTAAGTAGAACCAACTAAGGCTTTTCTGAAAATGTCATTTTAATAGCTCCTCTCACACTATTAAACAAATTACTATACAAGTTAATAATATTGCTATATTAGTGCCAAATGCATGCTAAGTGCTGTTCAACCCCAAACACAGCCTTTAGTCCAACCCAAAGCTCTTGTATTACAACTTCCTCGTTAATCATACCCATGCTTTCTCATTAACTCATCAGAAACAAGTCATTCTGCTGACAGTGATGATGGTCATCATGATCCATCCTGCTGATGGTCTATTCTGGCAGGAAAATATTACTTGCATCTCATCTGTCTCTTCCTCATTTGACTTCTCATATATTATCTTTCACCTGACCACAACATGAAGAAACAACTTTTTAATGACACTCTTCAGGGTTTTATCAAATTTCAGCATATAGTCATTTCTGCAAACGAATTTTTATTTTATTTTATTTTGAAGCTCGCTGAATTAAGCTACACAACATTTGTGTCTGTGTTTCAAGATCCCATGAAAAGTGAAAAACAGTATTGTTAAAAATGTGAATAATTCTAAGAGTTGTTGGAATTTCGGATTTCAATAATTTTAGCTACAATTAAAATAATTAGTGTGCAGTTTGCTTTATGAAAATATTTAAAAGGAATGCTGAAAGAAGGTACTGAATTGAAATGTGCATGTTTTAGGATTCATAAGGCATTCAGTCAAGCTCTCAAAGGACCTTACAGCCTTCCTGTTTTTTAAATAAGCTTATTATGCAAAGCTGCCAGACTCCTAGGCCTTTTCCACCTCAAATATGAGGATTCTCATCTGCAGAGATTTTCATAAGCTCGTTAAAATATACCTGAAAAAAAATTATTCTTAAATTGTTAGCTGAGTATTCCTACCTTTTGCAAATTCTCTGGTGTTTTGTCTAGCCTAGTTGTGAAATATGGCTATACAATAACTTAATCATTTTATTGATAAAATGTTTGGTGCTGCTCAGCAATACTTTTCCTTGCATGAGTTGACTTTTTTTGCAGCAGTAAGTTTTGCCTGATGAATGCAATGAGATAAAATATGGAGGTTTAAAGTTATTTCTTTGCTAATGACTGTGTGCTTTGGTAACAAGGAATCATGGCCAGCAGAGCACTGTGCTGGGTCAGGAGATGACTAGTAACACAGCTTTTCTGTTCAGGGGCACCTTGTGCTGCTATCTAATGAGTGGAAAATTTCTGCTAGCTGGAACTGTACTTCTGGCTTTCCAATATTGGACAGAATGGCAAAGAAAAGTTGATAGTGCTAGTATCAACCTTGACTGTTGGATAAGACATCCCATTACACCTGGAAAAATGAGACAGAACTACTTTCCTAGGGACAAAGTGGTGTGCTGGAGGTGAAATCCTCCTGTTTTCCTGCACTCTGCTCATGGATGCTCTCTGCAGTGTCGCAGGTCCTTAATGCTGACTTGATTAACTTCCTTGATGTTTTACAGTTAAGTGTTGTTTTTCTTTAAGAAGAATCCATGTGAATGTGCTTTGGCTTCCTGGGCAGTCCTGGGTGGGAATAACCTGCCAGACCATGTCTCATCCACTTCTCAAGTCCCTCTAGTGGTGCCATCCTGCAATTTTTTTTACTCTTATGCTCCCCAGATAATAAGGAAATGGAAACCAATTCATTATTTAAATGAATTCTGTTATAAGTGAAAATACTGTATATTTGTGAAATCCAGATGTTTGGTATAATAACTGTCACACTTGCAGAAAATCATTACCAGGGTAATTCCATTGACTTTGGCATAACAGGTGTTGCTGCTGTTTTTGATGACAACTGAGCCAGATCATTCATACATAAGCCTGGATCAAGCTAAAAAATATGAATTCCTTCAATATGGAAAATGTTTTCTTCATCTCTTCTCAGAAATATATTTGAGGAAGTTTATTTTGGGAAAATTGATTGTATTTCTATGGTGACTTTGTGAGGGACAGCTTTGGTATTCCCGTGTGCTTATTGAAAATGTTCAGTTGAAGCTAGGGTGTAATGTTGAAAAATAGAACCTGAGGAAATAAATTATTTCAATACTTACATGAAGCCATAAGTACCAGAAAGGAAATAGCAGTAAAATATTGAAAATGAAATGGAGGCATTTCTGAAAGCAAATTAGAAGGACGTAAAAATGGATACTCTTTGAAACAGACAAACCTGAATATGAAATACTCATTACAGCATTGTTTTCATTTCATTAATTAATTTTTTGTATGTTTGTGTTTTGATTTGCTAATTTATTATTTCATACTGTTGTTTTTAAGCATTGCAGTTAGGAAAATAGTAGGAAGCACATTTATTCTCACTGTCTTTTTTAGCTTCTGGGTTTCAGGTCCATCCAAGTAGATCTGCAAAGTGTTGTGTTTTAATCCAGACCTCTGAGTGGTGAAATGCAGTGTACAAGAGCAGCAGAAATCAGACTTACATGACAGGAAGAGGTGACTGCCAGGAGCAGATGGCCAGGGCTGTTCTGGAAAATCAGAGGGCTGCGTTGGGGTGTAGCTAGAGGTAAAAATTGGCACTTGGAGTTTGCTTCACCTCTGAGGCTGACGCAGTTAAACCACTCCTTGTTGTTCCTCCTAGAGCATCAGGCAGTAGAGCTGATACGCTTTAATTTACATTTCCCACAGCACCAGGCAGCTTCTGGGTTTGTGTTATTTCTGTATTTCTACATGGGCACATGATATTTCTGTTTGTTTACAGACTTAATTTCCTCATAATTAAGCTTTATTTGGAAACAAAACACTAACGCTATTAGTCTTAGGGATCAAGAGTTTCAATTTCCTTTCTTCCAACAAGTTGTCCATGAAGATATGGGAATGAAAGCACTCTCATGTTTTTTCTTTTTTTCCTCCTGATACTTTGACATTAGATAAGATTAGATGTATTTTCATATCACACCCTCATGCAATGTTCTGTGGAGACATGTCCATGTTAGTGAGGCCTGTCTTTGCCTCGGTCATCAAAGTAGCCCAGCTGTGCTAGCCTGGCAGAAAAGCTCTGCTGCTTTTGGAATGGAAACTTGAAATTTCAAACCTGATTCCAGAGCAGGCATAGCTTTTCCTAGTGGGCTTTGTGGATTGTGTGTATGAACACTACAAATTGATCCATGCCTGTACGCTGCAGCTTTGCTCTTAAGAGACGTAGTGGATGAAATCTTCAATGGCACTGGCTTAAGTCTTCTACTAAAGTGAATAACAACAAAGCACAGACTACATAGTTTCTTGTAGTAAAAGTAAATATTAACTTTGTCTGAGGGTACATACCAATAGTATGCTTTGCTTTAGTTACAGGTGCTTTGGGTATCACAATGTTGCAATCCTCGAAAGACACTGAAGTGTCATCCAAAATATATTTAAATTTCCTTGACTTTAATTATAATTGATTTTTTTTTTCACAAATTGATTTCAAGAAAAACAGTCAGTACTTGGGAAGCTTTGGATGGCAACAGACTAGAGTAATGGCAAAAATGTTGTGGGTTCATAAATTCTTTTAATTTCATAACACAAGGCAGAGGGCTGCGACTGCCTGATGTTGGTGCTTATATCTCTGCAAACAGAAGTGTGTGGACCATGGAGAGAAGGTTTTGTGCTTTGGAATCAATACTGTGCTCTGAAGTAGCTTTTAGATGCTCAGCTCCTGCTGTGCTTACTCTAATTTTCAGTTTATTGAGATCCCATTTGAGATGCTATGGGAGGGGGGGGCGGGGGGGGTTGCTTTATCTCAGTGAGAAGTCTAGAAAAGTCAGCAATTGAAAATAATGGATCATCAGGAAGTAAATGCAGGGATAATGTATGCATAAAAAGCTTCAACTATGAAACTTGTTTTGGAAGAGAACTAGCAAATGTCTCTACTCAACTTGTACTGTTAGAAATGAAGTAGTCAAATCAGTACAGAGAATAATTAGGCATAATGGTTACATTTGGGTCATACAGTTGAAATCCCCAAAGGATGCTGTCTATTCATTTGATCTAGTCTAGAGAGATAATCATCGCTGCTGGAGCTTTTACAAGTGGTCATTTGGGAGAAATGATCTCTGTAATTTCCCTCCCCTCATCCTGGGCCACCCCATGTGAAACTCCCCCCACACACCAGGTTTTGTCTTTTGAAGCATTTTAAGAAGAGTCTCTTCTAAGCGGCCCTGGCTAAGCTGTATGTGTTTTGTGTAGATATAAAATATTCCCAGTCCCTGCCAAAAAAATCACAGCAGCTGCTATGTGTTACTTTGGCTAATTGATGCTTGCAGCAAAATCCAAATGCTGGCAGGGATCCCAGTGAGCGAGAAATGGTCCTTAAGAAAGGACAACACTGTGGTCAGGGAAACTTCCTCTCTCCCCACTCTTTTGGCAGCCCTATTTTATAGGAAGTCAGTGAAGACCACAATGTCTGTCAGCAGGAAGTGGAGGACTTAAGAAGCTCGCACAGCCAGGCTCATGTCATTGCTATAACAATGATTCCCTGTGAAAGTGATGTGAAAAAGGTTTGTAGCACATTTTTAAAATGCAGTATCCCTAGCATAACCCTTTCTCAGTGTGATGCATTGAATTTTGGAACTCTTTTAATGGTATCAGAAAATTTCCTAAAAGAGTTCTCAGATGGTATTGCAAATTAATACAGCATCTCTTATATTAGAGGCAGGAATCTAGATGAGAAAATGCTTAAACAGGAGCTTTAAGAACAGGCTGTGTGTTGATATGAGTGATTCCTTACCTTTTCTTACTACTTCAGGTTTCTAAAGCTCCCAAATCATTTACAGATCCAGTGCAACTGAAAGTCTTGATTGTTTGAGTATCACTTCACTTTGGTGCTTTCTGAAGTCCATACTGAAGTGTTGTGCTAGGAGAAACATTCCCAGAAGAGACTCTTTTGGGAGTTCAGCCTTATGTAAGGGGCAAAACATTTAGCTGCAGATGTCCCTGTTCACTGCAGGGGAGTTGGACCAGATGACCCTTAAGGATCCCTTCCGACTCAAATGATTCTAAGATAACATAAGGTTTTCCTAAAAGATTTCTTTCTTTGCTATACGTATCATGCACCTTCCCTCACCCAGCACCCTATGCCTTATACATCTTCATTCCTCTGTAAAGAGGGAGGAGATGTGAGAGTTCTTATCTATCCTGTAAGGGCACTGGTTGGGTTACAAGCCGTGAGTTTTTTGCATAGGGAGCAGATTGAGAGAGAATATGAAAAGCAGAAGTTCTGTTGGAGCATCTCCCTCTGACTCTTACAGAAGGAAGGAAGGGCAGTCGAGTGACTTGCCCCTGTGCTGAGCTGGCAGAGCTCCTTATGCTTTGCTGCAGTCCTGCCATGCATCAAATTGCTGTTCTTCTGTGCACTTGAAAAACTGTCTAAGATGTATTTGCTATGTCAGTACTATTCCATGCTATTTGCTGAGGTGCTAACCATATCGTCTGTGTTTACATGCCTGGCAAGTAGCAATACTGTTTTAATTAAATGTATTTGACTAGGAGAATTCCACTACTTTATAATAAGGACCATCAAAACAGCTCTGTTATACACTGATATTTTAGTACTACTCTGCTTTTTCTGTAGTAACCAAATAGAAACGGAGAAAGCATTTAATTTTAAAGCACATTCATTTGTTTTGCAGATTTAAAGTAGCCTTATTACTGCATGGACTTAAACTGAACAAATGGAAAATTCTGTTCCTCTCAGCTCACACTGAGCTAGTTTTAGATTTAAGGTTGCTTTAGAGTGGGTTTTTCTTTTTTTTTTTTTTTTTTTTACTTGTATTTGATTAAGGTTTTGGTATAGTCAAGGAATTTTATCTCCTGATCAAAACACTGGTCAAAATGAAAAAGGGAGGGAAAAATAAATCAGATGAAAAGTTGGAGCTATTTTATTGTTGTTGTTATTGTTGCTTTACCCTTACAGATGGGAAAAGAGAATCTGATTTTTTTTTTTTTTTGCAAGGATATGAGGGGATTATTATTGCTTTTTAATAAAGCCTCATTTTGCCACAATTTTTTAGACAAAATTTGAAAATATTTTTGTCTTTTGGTGAATTTTCCCTTGAGCTGGAACTAATTGCTAAATTGAATCCAAATGCTCAAGTTGTTCAATTCCTTGTGACTCAGCATTTCTAAGTAAATGAGCTGTCTGAAGGAAAGCCTCTCTGAGCTCCAAGGAACTGTGAATTCTAAGGGAAAATGCACATTTGGGAGCTGCAAGGAAGTAACGTGTTTGTCTCCAGGACATGGAGGGAAGAAAGGGAACTGTCTTCTTGAAGTGAGCCAGGATCCAATATTATAGGACATGATATTCTATACAATATGTTTCTTACAATCTTATGTAATTGATTTTTTTATATAATGTAATAATTAATACAATAGTTCCTATAATAAAGGATATAATAACTGGATAATCCTTTTAATGTAGGATATTCCGTATTACAGGCTCTCAGATATCCAGATATTCCAACCCTAGGAAATGCAAAACTGCACACTGCTGTCTAGTAAAGTAATTCTTTCCAGGTCTCTCATAGTTTTGACATCATGTGTTTCTTCACTGTCTCTAGGATTTGCAAGGAGCATAGGGGGGAAGGGAATAGAGAGAAAGAACAACATCTGAATCCTCTCAGCTCAAGCATGGCAGTATGATGCAGCCAGGGAGAGGGAAGTTGAAGGTTGCCTCTACCTGTCTGCATGTTCCACTGTTCAGGCTTTCACCTGTGTGAGACATTTGCAGGCAATTGTCAGTTCAGTAAGTGCAAGTGTATTGTCTGTATTTTGTCAGAGTAGCTGGCACCATGCAGAAGCCCCTTTGTTTTGCTGTTTGCCAGTCTGTGGGATGGAAGCCCAGCTGTACACTTGGCAGGAGATGGCTTTCCAGCTGGTTGAAGTTACTGCTCCAACTCATGAACTAGGTTACTGCTCAGCGAAGTCTCTGATGGACTTTCTCCCCACTGCAGAATCATTTAAAGATGAGAGAGAAGTACAAGAATGAAAACCCATTATAACATATAGCTGCTCTAAGCCTTTGAGTAATGGAAAGTACATGCTGTATCTCACTGATAGCCAATTCCAGCTCAGGGTCCACAGCAGCTCCTAGCAACGTCTGCTACAGCAGAAACTCTCAGCAACAGAAAATCCACTGTGATGATGTTGTAGCTATGTCAAATGATAACTACCTTCCTGCAAAACCCTTGGAGCAACAAATTTGTTCCAAACATCTTGCCTAACTTTCCTTTCTTTTGATATAAAGCCATTCTACCTTGTTCTATCACCATTAGACTGTATAAAGTGTCTATTCCCCTCCTGCTCATAAGCTCCCTCCAAGTACTGGAAGGCTACCAATAGATCTCCCCAGAGCTTTCTCCAAGCTAAACAGACCCAAATGCCTTGCCCTCCAAATGGCTCTCAAGCTCAGGGTCACTGTTCATCAAGGATACCTGTATGGTAGCCCCAGCCACTACTTTTGTGCCTCAAGAGCTTTGGCAGTTCTTTGTATGGTTTGGGTGGTTTCATATCACAGCAGCAGAAGCCAGACAAGCCATCTGTGGGCTGTGTGTAATGCTCCTAAGGTGTATGGGAACTAGGAATGTTATGTGAGCTGCATATAATAGATGTAAACATAATTCCTGTAGATTACATTATGTTGTTAGTCTTTACAGGTATGGTACACATTGTTCATATTTCTAGTCATTGAATTCATCAGTACAGTAAATACAGTTTAGATGGACAAAGAGGTCCTCTGTTTTACCTTAAACTGGCACACAATTTAACCTGTCAACAATCCATAGCACAGAAGGTTATTTCTGAAATCCCTGGCTTTAAAAGTTACTGAAGTACTTATGAATATGAGTTCAACTGTCAATGAGTCAGCATTCACAGGTCTGAAGCTCATTTCCAGGAATTGTGTGATTTAAAAGACTTGACTTCCAAACCTTGTGACTGACATAGAGAAGCATAGAAAACTCACAAATGCAAACCCCAAATGCCCTTAAAATGTAAACCATGGTAAGAAAATGGTTTCTTAGAGATATCTGCAACTGTCATTTAAAGTTAGAGGATAATAGAGAAACAATTCATCTCAATCAGTTTCTTTTTGAGAACATGTCTTCACTGATGTCAAGTCCAAACATCACACTGAACGACAAAAAGAAACTATTCTTTACATTTAATAGTAATGGTGGAGAACATTTCTACTGTTTGGATGAACTAAATGTGGAATGAAAGCATTTGATGTATTACCAGCACTGAAACAACTAATGGTGTCTACCTCTGGCAGTGCTCTTTCAGCAGAGCCGAGTTAACAGGATGCTGGCAGCAGAAGTTTCAGCATTATTATTTAACATTGATATTCCAGTGGATTCCAGGAGTACTTTGGCTAGGTCCGTTTCCACAGATGAGTTCCAAATAAAACAAGTGCTTTTCAGGTAGAAGTGAAAAAATGGTCAATTCCTATTTAGGGAGCTAGATTGATGTTTTATTTAGAGTTAAGACAAGGGGAGTGACCCTTCCTAGGTGCCCTGTCGCCGTTAAGTGGGATTCACTAGTAGCAATCCATTGGTGAGTATAATTTTCCTGCTGGCATTTCCTTCAGTAGCTGTCTGTGTGCTTTGAAATAAGTTGCTGTCTGTCTCATTTCCTTTATTTCCTGGCTCTGTGTCTTAATTTTCAGAGATACATTTCTTCTTTTCATTGGAGATGTTATGGTTGTGGTGTGATTTGTACTCCTAAGATCCAAAGTAGTAGCAGAGCTACTGAGCATGAAGATAATGCAACCATATGATACCCCATGGGTGGAAGGGGAATGGACACCCCAGAATGATGAATGAGACAAGGCAGAGCTTCTGGCTGCAGTTCACTGGAGCGAGGCAGAGAATCCACCCCTTCTGCTAGAGCTTTGGCTAAGTAAATGATACTTCTCCCCTAGTGCTGTATATTTTTAATTGGAGAGAGGCACATAAAAGAAAAGAAACAACCAAATGTGTTGGTTCTAGTAAAATTTTTTTTAAGACTGACTTCCAATACTTTTGTTTTCATTCTGACTCTTCATGCAGAAGCTACCATCCTCGGGTTTTTGTTTATTTTTATTATTATTTTTTTTTGATTGCTTTTTCTTTTCAGTTTTCTTGGGCTTTATTAGAGTAGAATTACTATTTTCCAAGGCTGACGCCAGGCTAATAAACAGAGGAACATTTTGGGTGTTCTGGTGGTAATATGCCACTGGAACTTTTTTCACATGTCATAATATTCCAAGCTAAACATTTAAGTTCTATCTGGAAGCCAACAAGTGATCTGCTTCAGTTTCTCTCCAAACAGATGTAATATTCTTCAAGTGTTTTATGGATGAATAAGAAAACTCATGTACAATTTAGCCTACTCTCAAAACATAGAAGATGTCTATCTGTAAGTGCAAGATCCTAATGAAGGTAAAATGGATTTACAATGGACACTACTCAACAGTAATAGCAGAGCACCAGTGTGTCCCACGAAACTCTACATTTGCTTTTCATCCAAAGAAAACATGTATCACCACCTCATTGCCACTCTGCATTACATCGCTTCTACTGCTGTTCCTGGGCTAAGAAAATACATATGAACTGATGCAATATTGAAAATGACTTAGTCTGAACTGAGTGTATGAAAGTGTTAGGAATGGAGGGTCTATGTTTCTTCACACCAGTTTTGTGATCCTCACTTTAGATATGAACTATAATATAATGCTAATGCTATAATATAAAAAGTGGGCTGCTTGGCAGTAGCTGAATGCCATACCGATAGCACACACACACACACAGAGCACGTAAAATAAATGTTATCTCTCTGTTTGTTATACTGGAAAGGTGTCAAAATAGTCTACTGCATGTAAGGTAGATGTACATGCATTATAACATGGTCTTTTTTTCATATAAATAAATAATGTTCTTGAATCCTAAATAGCCAAATGATAGTAAGTGAAAAAAACAGTCTGCCAGATCAGGTCTTTGTGCATATACTGAGTAGGATGAAAGCCTGACATTTCAATAGGCATTAAATAAATATACAGTTGATAGAGCACTTGAAAAAGGCAGCTGTGAATTATTTCATACTGTGGCCTAAATAAGACATTTTGTCTGGAGAAGAGAATTTCAGTAGTTACCTTAGATGGGATTGCCTGAACTCGAAGGAAAAAATCAAGTTTTTAACCAGAGCACCTTCTCATCTTTTGTTTTGGTGAAGTTTGTTTATTTCTTATTAAATCATCTAATAGTAATCAAGTGAGGAACAACAGAAGGCTAAGCATATTGGAAATTAAAGTAGAAAATGTTAAGGAAGGATCCCTTACTGCGTTTTTCAGGCTGAGGCACTTGACTTTAAAATTACAGCAAGCCAAGCAGAAACAGTTCTACAAAATCAGTGTCCAGCCGACTTTGCCTGGCTCCATATGGGCAGTTGCCTTAAATACTGGAAGGATTGTCCCACAGACATACAGAAAAAGGTGGAGATAGGAAGTGAGAGGTGATTCACCAGGAATGAGCTCTATAACAAGGCAAGGTCTTCATTTCACCACAACTTCCCTCTTGGGCTGATAGGGTGGTGCAGTTTCAGTGCTTGATTGTTTTTCCTGCTTATTTCAGGAATATAACACCAACATACTGCACATCTGCTCGTGTAAAAGGACCCTATTAAATGAGGAGAAAGATGTGTAAATGGTGGTCCTAGAAGATACTCGGTGCACCTTCGATTAAAACACATTTTAATATTGAATGATTTTGGTGTAGTTTGGCCTTTGTTTCCAGCATGTCTCTAATGCATTCATAGCTTCCTATGGTGAAGCAGTGGTGTCACTAATGATGGAACACATGGAATATCAATTTAGTATGTAGAAATGATTTTATAGTTTAAACTTTTTTTTTAGGGCTGCTTGTCTCTATGTAATCTTTTGTTATTATTTATTGTCTTTTGTTATTATGGCACTTTCTATTCCAGCAAATCTGAATTTATCTTGCAATGGGAGCAATACGTATCAAACAATGTCATTTTCACAAAATAGACTTACTGAGGAATGAACACAAAAGATATAGCTGCTCAGAGCCAACTCAGAATGAATTACTTGTAAATGAATTATTGGTATAAAAGTAAAAATAAATAAAAAACACACAAAAGACCTCACAAAACCAAGCAACATACATTGTTTAACATGACTATCCCAATTCTCTCACACAAATGTCATCACCTCATTCGCTATTATTTGTATTCACTCTGTTTCTCAGTAGAGCACTGAGCAACGTGCCATTCTAAAAAACTGCTTTTACCAAGGGCACGCATAGTTTAATTATTAAAACAAATCTGTTGCATGGTGTGCTCTAAGTGCCTCTACTGCCACTAAGTAACTGATGTGATTTGCATTTCTTTTAATAAATTAGACATTTAATTACATTATAAATGTAACCTCTACTTGAAGTATCTTCTCCCAGTAGGCATAACGCCATCATAATTTTGCACGAGATACTTCGAAGTGGGTGCATGCGGCTGCAGGAGTGGGAGCCTTGCTAATAAACACTTAAACATCATTCTTGGGGATTTTTTGCAACTTAATGGATTTTCCCCCAGGATATCTCTTCAAAGAATTTGTTCTGCTGTAGTGGACCTTTTGCTTTTGCCTTCCACTTGTGGCCATTTATGTGTGTGTGCTTTTTCTCTTCAATAACTTCTATTTTTTATGCCTGGAAACCCACTTATATCTTCATAGTAAATAAAGGTGGTTGCAAACACCCAGTCCATGGATATTTTGTGACAATAGTATCATTGTGTTGTTCTATACTTATTTATCTGCCTGAATACAGCGTAGTATTTTAATATCTATGTTACTCAGCTATTAAATGAGCTTGGAAATGTCAGTTTGCTGTAAGCTCATTTTGAAAGAGAAGTTCCCTGGAGAGGATGCCAGGTAAAACTTCCTCAGCTGCTGAAGTCCTGTATCATTCGGATTGCTGAAGCTTTAGCAGCTTTAAAGATATTTATTTACCTTAGCCTCTTTGCTAGATCTAGACTAAGTAGTGATTCTATGCTTATCTACAATCAGTTGTCACTTCAGTAAGGAATTTCATTTTTTGTTATTTTACCTTCAAGTTACTTCATGCTATTTCTAGCCAGTTTAACTATCAAAGTGGCTTAATTGATGAATCCTGTATTTCTCATACTTGAAGAGTACAGTGAAGTCAGTGAATATATAGCATAAATTAATATATTTGACCAATATTAGTGTTTGATTGTATGTCATCAGGGGGTTAGGAAGAACAAGAAAATAAAAAGTAAAAATATGACAATAGATACATTAGTAATCAGACACAAAAAATAAGAATAAAAATAAAAATAAATAATAAAATAAAAATATGTGATGAACTTCTTGTATGGATTCATATTTCTGAGACTACCCTGAAGTTACCCCCTGTTTGCTACTGGCTCTCTCATTGGCCTCCACTAGATTGGTGCTCAAATCTGAACAAATAAAGCATGCTTGTGTTGGCTCTGAGTATTGAGCTGATCTCTCTATCAGCTGTGCAATTCAATTGCTGAACCAGTGATGGAGGACCTGAGGACAGGAAAAAGATACTGAGAACTGTTCAGGTTGCATAAAGGTGTCTCTCATTCCAGAGCAGCACAGGAATTTCAATACCACGTTGGAAGCTGGAATCTGTTTAATATAGAAACTTATTCTTATTAGCAGTCAGTACCAGATATCAGAGACACCTCTGATTAAATAAAAAGACAAAAAAAAAAAAAAAAAAAGTAAATAAAAAGAGTAAATGAAAAGACCAAAAAAAGGGTCATTTTTAGGTAGCTTACAGTTCAGTTTCTTCCAGCTGCCATAGAAATCTACCCTTTTTAATTCTTATTTAAACTCTGTTTTTATTCCTTGTATTTTCTGTGTCCTAAACTGTGGCCTTGGTCCTGTTTAACACTGCCTAAATGCAGTGTTGACTCTCCTTGTCATAGTGGGACAAAAATGGTCAGACATTTGCCATCAAAAAACTCTGATATTCAAGTTCCTTATGGTGCAGTTTCCAGAATTAGAATAGATAAGGTAAGTATGAGCTGGGTGACCCTGGAAAGTCTTTTATCTCTCAAAGAGATCTTGAACAAGGTCATGTTGAAGAAGGGCAAATCATAGCCACTTCTGGTTACTTTCTGTATTTTGTGCATAATACATGAACTTTCTCACTCTCTACAGGAGAAATTCAAAGATTAATACAAGCACATATATATGCCTGACAGGTTGTCATATTCCATCCCCCTTCCCCTCTGCAAACCCTTCACTTTGAAAAATGAAGCCTGAATTTCAGATCTGAGATAAGCAGACCATTTAATTAGTTTAGGACTTTCTGTTTGTGGACAGATGAATTTTAATTGTTTCTTTAATGGAGGACAGCTCTTTCACATTAAGCTGAGAATGCAACAGTTTATTTTTCTTTCTTTGTTAAATTAGTTAGAAGAGCAAATGAAGTAGCATGAGAATATCACTTCTGGAGGACAAACTGCACAAAACCAATCTGGCTGCAAAATGTATTGTTTGTAAGCACTAGGCCACATTCACAAATGCACAGCTTCTTTGACACTGGTTAATAAGTTTCTGCTCTACTGATTTTCTCTCAGATAAATATTAATGCATGCTTCCTTCTGCCCCAAAATGGTTCTCCTTGATGGCAAATGCAGGAAGGACAGTTAAAACTGGGCTTTCTGTGTAAGTATCGCAGAACAATATAATCATTAATGTTGGAAAAGACCACTAAGATCATCTAGTCCAACCGTTGATCTATCACCACCATAAGAACCTAATGGAGGCCATGGTATTTTCTGAACATGTTTCCATGGCCCATGTACCCCCCTGCCCCGGGAGGGTCTACTTGGCTCCTAGAGATCAACAGGTGGTTGTGGGAGGGTGTGGGGAGAGGCTGGGCACGTTCACCTGTGTTGCTGAGCACGTATTCTGTGCTTTTAGCAGCATCAACAATCACATCTACAGCTACACTGAGAAGATGAATTAAAAAAAAAAAAAGGAACATGAGGGATTGCATACATGTTTCAGTTACATTATTTTATTGTAGCTTAGGACTTTGCAGTAATGAGGACAAACGTACAATTGATCAGCAGTAGACTCTGAACTTCAGGGGTACAAATTCAGCACCTACCACAGGGTATACCACAGTGGGTAAGATATTTCTCACACTTTATCTGCTTCTACTAATTTAATTTGGTCAAATAATCACAATGATGTTGAACCAGTAGCAAAGGATTTGTTTTTGGGTCCACCTATTATAGAATTTGCTCATTTTCAAGATATTTGTGGTGTCTTCTTTTTGATTATCCCCACAGCCATTCAGAGGATGGCAAATTTCTCCCCCTCTGCAACACAAACACCAACAGCATCATAGATGTTGCGATCCCTAGTATTTTCATTGCCTTTAAGATATGGTGTATCTGTGGCTATCTAAATGAAGCTTTCTGCTAAATCCCCAAACCATCAGACAATGGTATTACAGTATTCAGCACAGCTGTCAGGTCACAGTGTAACATGCATTTGGAAAATAGATGTGAGCAAAAATACAAGAAGCTCCTGACCAATACCACTGGGAAAAATAAGTGGTCTGTAAAACATCTGTGCTGGGAAATGAGAAACTATCACCTAGAGCTAAGTGTGTGAAGCTCAGGGACGGCTGTGATGCTTCAGACTGCTTGCAGGATGTTCTTCCCCCGGTTGATATCTGCTTATGGCAGGCAGGAGGGACACTTTTTTTTTAGGGGGGAGAGGGGGGTATAAGCTAAAACATACTCTTCATAATTCTCTACATCTTTTCCCCACATGCTTTTGCTATGTGACATATGGCTTCATTATGAGAATCATCTTCAGCTTGAGAAGTGTCTTTTCACTGCCTGGGACTTGTTTCCCCCTGCCACCTGTATCTGTGAAGGATTAAAATTGTGGTGCTCTGGAGTATGTTCAAGATTTGTTGGGGAAGAATCTCAGAACTCACAATATGTTATATCTGTAAAGGTCAAAATGAATGCTCATACAGGAGAGACCAGTCACTCCTTTGTAGAATGTGTTTTACAGTCATTCCCTTGTGCCATTTTTTTTTTCTACAAAAATAAGAATCTTCAGAGTTGCATGACTTGTATTATGCCTGATTTCAGTAAAGACTAATTGAATCTTATAGGTCCTTTCCAATCTTATAGGATCTTATAGGTCCTTTCCAATCTTATGAACTTATGAACTTATGAATACACTGGGCCTTTCATAAGCAGTTTTGATTGATTTCTCTTTGTTCTCCATTTTAATCGTAGTGAAAAGGAGTTACTTATTTGTGCTAACAAATGTGTATTGACTCATTCTGCTGAAATTTGAGGTATGTTGAGAATCAGGTGTGGTTTAACCTACCACCAAAATAAAAGAATCTGGGGGCTATGGGTTGGTTATATGCCTGCCATAAATACAAGCACTTAGGAAATTGAAAGCACTGACTCCAGGTTGCTGGTTAGAGGAAGGCCCTTGTTTTCAGCCTGTGATGTGGCACAGCTGTGTTTATGGCACTGTTTTTTTACATCCATTTGTACTCGCATACAGATTTATAAATAGTTTACAGAAATATCTCTGCAGTTGAACAAAGCAATCACCATTGCTTCAGAAGGGATGGAATAAACTCTTTAATACTGTGGAAATTGTTGCTAAGGTGTAACAAGCAAGGACTGGAATAAAACTAGCTCTGCTTGGAGCAGGATATCACTAAATGCAATAAGGATATGGATGTAGCTTATTGTAGAATACCTCAGGTTGGAAGGGATCCCTAAAGATCACCAAGTCCAACTCCTGCCTCTGACCATTTCCTAATTTTGCCTCAGTCCTTTTATTTCCCACCATAGAAACATTTCCTGTGAAATGAGCTGAATGGATATGCAAAGGGAACAGCTGGGAGGGATGCTAGTTTTTTACAATAGGGGTAGAGAAGCACTGGAACAGGCTTCCCATAGCCTGAGTCCCAGGGAGATACCATGTTCTTGGAGACACTCAAGGTCTGGACAGGGCTCTGAGTACCTGATGGAGCTGTAGGTGTCCCTGTTCATTGCAGGGGAGATGGACTAGATAGTCTTTAAAGGTCCTGTTCAACTCAGTATTCTGTGATTCTACGGTTCTATTTGGGATAGGTGGAAAAGGTGGAGATGCAAATGGGAAGGAAAGTATGGAGCACAGAACAGCCAGTAATGGGGACATCTCCATAGTGTGTGTGTTATAGGTTTTTGCCTCCTGCTTTGATGATGTTCTGTCATGGGAAATATCACAGAGAGGCTGGGAAAAGAACAGTGATGTTTGTGAGGATGGCAGTCTACAGAAGACTCCTCTTTCCATCCCTACCTTGACCATATGAAATGCTGAGAAAGAAGGTGAACACGAGTACTGATATAACTCTGCAAAGCCATGCTAGGTTTAGGACAGTCTTTAAGACTGCTTACAAAGAAGCCAAACACTATGAAATAAATGATGCTTTGTTGTGTCATATGCTCAGGGAAGGCTTCCAGATTGGGTGGGAAGTGAGCTGAAAAATTGCCAGGTGAGGACAAAGTTCAGGTGTGCTGGCACAGACCTCAGTGTTTTACTGTGCAAGAAACTTGGCAGAGGCTCAAGCACACATGCAGAAGGTGCTGTATTTCAGAGCTACCATGAGGAGCTGTGCTCTGTGCATTAATTTACTCACAGGCAGCAAACAATGGTTTCCTCCCACTGTGGTTCACAAGACCTGATGCATTTCTGACAGAATCTTGAAGTAGATTTCTTGCCCTGGCTCTTCTTTCTGCATTAATTACCAAGTACAGTAGAACCTTTTTCCCTTTCCAATTCTTGATTTGTGGTTTCAGTTCTTTGAAAAACTGTTGAAAAGCTCTTAGGGCAGGAGAGTTTTCACACTTGGAGAGGGCATCTCTCCCCGTCAGATGTTCCAGTTAGATAGTACATCATAATTTGGGTGAGACTGTGTGGATTCTCACTTGGGGATGAGAAACAGCAGATTTTGTTTCCAATATGCTTTACATTTTGTGGAATCGCTTCCATCTGTGAAGCTTTAAAAAAACCAACATATTTAAATGGTGGTATTCTGTCTTTACTTAGTGCAAATGTTTAGATTGTTAGGCAGTGGTGATATGGGCCCAGAATAAAACTTCATACTTATCTGTTACTGAAGGAAATCCCCCAAGGAAATACAGTCATAATTTCATCTGTCTCTGAAATCCTCACTCTGCATTTAGTCATATCTCTTTCAATACTTCCTCTTTTCCTCTCCAAAATGTGAGATTTTGGCTTTCCTTCTTTTTTTTTTTTTTTTTTTTTTTAATTTCTGCATTAGAAAAAAGTTGGCAAATGTGTTTGGATGACTTTGTTGCAAGGAAAGATTTCAGTTACTACTTCTAGAAATGAAGTTATGCAAGGTTATGCTATGCATCCAGCTGGCATAAATTCAAACTATTTAAGAGGGAGTTGCAGCATTTTAACCTACCCACTTTCTGGGAGCATTGCTTTTTCCTGGCAGTCTCTGGAGTGGGTGAACACAGTTCTATTTATGTAGCAAATTAGAGGTTTGCATGACTACTGATTAGCTAACTTCAGAAACTGCTGTAAGGAGGAAAAACATGCTATCAGCTTTTAAAGTGCATCAGTGTAATTAATAACTGTTTAGAATTTGCCCAAGTTTTGAAATCACTGTATTTGTTTGAATATTTAGTTAATTACTAAGACTTCTCTGTAAATTCCTTTGAGAAAATACTCATGAATCTCACAGTTGTATGAGTAAGTAAGGCATATTTTCTGTCCTTAGGAGCAGCTCGAAACTTTCAATATCCTTGATTTGTAAGTCAAGGGCTCGATCACCATTCAACTTCCGTTGCCTCTCTGGTCATATTGGTTTTGTATTATCCGTCTGCATGAAATTAAATTCATTTTTATTCCCTTTGAAGGGTATGTGTACAAAGGACAAATCTAGACCACTTCAAATAAATGCTTCTGATTTTTCCAACTTCAGTGTTTTTCATATGATGGAAAAAGAATACATTTCCAGAATATAAAGTAAATGCTTAGAAAACAAGTACAGAAAATATAAGAGAATGTTCTGCATATGTTTGAGCCACTTGGGGACTGAATGAATCAGTTGACAGCCACAGTGGGTTGATTTCAATGGGAATTGTTACTGATATTAGAAAAGATGAGAACAGTTGTCCAAAGTTATTTCCTTGAGTATGAATCTCTAATATTTTTACCATAAAACAAACGTTTTCAATTTAAAATTACCCTCAGTTTATGAATTTTAAATTTATGTGAATTTTCTGCCTCTACGGAGGAAGGAAGGGCTGTTTGCTAATAAAAGTATGGGGATGACTCTTATCTGACAAAATCACTGTAGAATAGTTATCTAGGAAATTCTGCACTTCAGTTGAGGTGATCTGTTTTGTCAGTCTGAAAACATTATGAGTTATGTTATTATAACTGTGGAACCTCATTTTACTTACATAGGTGGCTGGGAAACATGGTCATGGCTTGGTGTGAAGAATTTAATCTACTGGAACACAAGTTTTTGTTGCTGCCTTCCAAAAAGAGGGATCTGTATTATCAGTAGTCTGTTGGAAACTGCTATTAAGTGACAAGTTCTAGAGAAGTCATTTAGCTGTTCATGCTAATATCAGTTCTTAACTACAGAAGATTTTCTTATAATCAGACAGGCATAATTATAGCTTCATCACAGGCAGAAGAAAATCTGAGCAGAACTTGAATTCCGTGAATAGTTTTACTTGTATTGTACTCCTTCTAATTCTTGCCAATGGAGATACTGAACTGGACATCCAGAGGACTGAAAGCTTGGAAACACTGATGTTCAGCACAGCTTCAGATGCTTTGTAGCTCTGTTAAAGATGCATTTCCTTGGTCCTAAAGAAAAGACATGTTCTGAAGTTCCTTCCATAGTCATTAAACAAAAATTTACTTCATTTTCAACCACTTAAAAATCCACTCCAAAAAAAGTTTAAATAAATGATGCACAAACAGAGGCTGAATTTATTTATTTATTTACATTTAAATCCACAAAATAAAGCTGTTGTTGTTCAGTCTTCTTTGTCAGGAAAAATGTCAGATGTTGTTAAGTGATCTTTACAACTCTAAAGTGCAAGGACAATGAAAAATTAAACAAATGCTTTTTAGATACAAAATATGTTTACATAGCTGTAAAATTCTGCCAAGCAGATGGCAACACATTGAAATTCAATAGAAAATCAGATCTATAAAAACACTGTTACTGGGTTCTTTTGAATAGACCAATGATGATGACTGGTAGGAGTCCCTGAGATGAACCCCTTGCTCAGTCTGAGGAGAAGTTACACAAAGAGCAGCAATGATTTCAGTTTTCTGGCTTTCTCCCCACTGCAAAGCAAGCACAAAGGCTGGTTCAAATCTTTAGTTATAATGTAATATGTAGGTAATCAATATTTTCTCTGAGGACTGACAAATGATGAGGTTAAGAGTTTATTGGTAATTGCACACATTCGTTTATCTTATAGTGGAGAGTAATATGACTGCCCCTAACTCAGCACTGAGCTCTGCTGAGTTGTGCTGGTTTGGCACAAGCTGAAAACATGCACGTAAAAAGCTGCTGCATCCCATTCTTTAAGCTTTGGTAACTTTTAAGTTTGAGGCAAGAAAGAGGCTTTTAATGGGAAAATCCTGTCAGCAGAAAGTGGGGGAATTTCAGTAGGGGAAGCACAGATCCTCATAAAATAAATGGGTTCTAAGTGGAAGGGTACATGAGAAGCTAAGCTTGCCTGGGTTGCAAAAATATAGCTAGGAAGCTCCCTTTGGGAGCTATTGGAAAGAAACAGGGTATAGTCAACTAGTCTGAGACATTACAAAATGGAACAATGCTGTTTTCTTGGTAACTGGAACACATGATACTGTCTGAAAAATCTTGTATCATGTGTGTTGTCATTGCTTCATCAGAAGAGGCCATGAGAATACCATATAAGTTTTCAAGGACCAGAAACTTGCTTTTAAAGTTATTGTTAGTTAAACTTAGGAAAGAACTGAGGAATGTTGTTCCTATTAGTCTAGCTAAGGTTCAGTTCTGTCTTAATTTCAAGTCAGTGTCTTTCCTACATTCAGATATTTCTGAACTCTTTTCATCAAGCCTTGTGTAGGAGGTAAAGAGAATAAAAAAATCCATCCATGTGGATGGGTTTATGCGAGAGTGCAAGTCATCCACTTCTGTGAGAGTTTCTGTTTCTTGGGAAATATTTAGAGCATGAAGACAGCAACTCCAAACCACTTGTATGAGGCAAAATATTTTAAGGCTTCTAAATACCACATAGGCATTTGAGATAGGAATTTACTACATAATAACTGTAATTCTTTTGAATGAGTGACGGTGAGAGCCACTATAGAAAGCAAATGTCTTGGACTGAGGCAATAGATCTTTCCACAGCCATGTATTTTACCATTTCCTCTAGACTGTGTTTTCCTTTGTTCTTTGATTCATAGGAAGAGCTTGGCTATTTCTGGGACATCCAAACATGCTACATTTCCAACCATAGATGGTTGCAGACTACTTATCCTTTGGAATTTGTGTCTTCACTGCTTTGCAGATACTGAAACTGCACAGTTCCATAAAGGAACTATAGTATAATTTTCACAGGCAAATGTACAGCAAGAGATAGGAACAGAAGGGAAAAGGAGGTTAACAAATAAAGTGATAAAACTTACAAGATCCGAAGAGTTGCATAGCTCTTTCTCGCAACTCCTTTTTTTTTTCTCTTATTTTGCTTTATTTTCCTGTTTTCACTGTCAATAAGATAATCATTTTTGCATGTATGTATGTATACATTTGTGTCCTCTAGAAAGAAATCTATGTTTCTTCTCACCTTTATACTTAAAATGTATCAGATACACTGATTCCTACAATATTTTAGGTCAGAAATTAGCTGTGAAGTCATTTATTCCTACACACTACTGAGAGTAAGGCTGATTTCAGAGTAAAGCCAGCCTAGTTTTTAACTTTTCCAAGGCTGAATATTGCCCAGTCTCTGTTGTAAATTGTTTCCACACTTAATCTCTTTCCATGTGATTTTGCTCTCCATGTGTCTAGCTAGTTTCCTTTTTTTCATCATGTCATCACTGCCTATTTTGTTGCTATTGTGCTTTTCTGGTGAGAGCCTGGAACTCTTGTACCAGGAGCCCAAAGCTGGACTTGAGTTTTCAGAGGTGGCCTCATCAATAACAAAGAGAAGACAATGTAAAATTGTTGTTGGGACTTTCTTTTAAGTCTGTGATATGATCCAAACCCTAATTCCGTATGTTAAAATAAATAAGGTGCATCCTTTTAAATGGTTTTTGAAGAGAATGTTTTAATAACCACACCTCTTTCTAAGGAAGTAAGTGATGTGGCTCCACATATTGACTTCTACAGTTTGTGTCACAGTAGCCTTATTTTATACCAGAAGCATGATTAAAAATGACTTAGAACTGGAGATCATAACAAAAATAATTCAGGATGCGTACTGAATAAATAAAATATGGTAAATTTAGTACTAAAATATATATTAAAAAAGCAGCGAATGTGAAAGAAAGTCTAATTCATGTCTTTGGCATTATCGGTTATGTGACTGCATAGTCTTAATTCACTAAATTCATTCACACAAGAAATAGAATTTTATTATTTTTTTTCTCTTTGAATTGTGGGAATGTATTGTACTTAGATGCCATTGCTAAGATTTTTCAACTGAGGAATTAAGTAACCATTAAAACCCACCATCCCTTGTCTTTATAAGCAAACTGCTGGTCTGCATGAGGATCAGAGACACTTCTTATGGGGGTGTCAGTGCAATAGAAGTGAAGATATGTCCTAGAGTTGGTACCCATTTACAGTGACTAGATCCTGCAAATGATAGCAAATCTTACCAATCTTCTTCTGTCAAACATGCCAAATTTGGATGTCTTAAACTAGGCTTGTAATTCCAAAGTCAAAATCTCTGCAACTTTAGAAAAGAATCAGCATCTTAAATGCCATAACCATAGTTGCTAGCACTGATTGATGATGAGATTGTCTTGGGACCCAGCAGTTCCTATTAAAAAAGACATTATTAAAGAAAATGAGCTGATAAAGTGCACACTAATTTCAGCTTCCCAGAAAGTCACTGTGTGCACTGTGGGGGAAATGCACTGCACTGCAATAGTTCTGCAAACTCTCTACCCACATTCTGTGCTCCTGTGCCTAGCACTGCACATCTTTTGTACTGCAGAAAATAACCTCTGTTAATATTATTTTTTTACTTGTTTCCCAGTGTTTTCTCAGATGTACCCACCTTGTGCTCTCACAAATAGGAGGAGGGGCTGACTGCTGCACTCCAGGATTTGGAGGAAGGAATTTCTGGGCAAATCATACCATGAACAGAATATACCTATGCTGCATTGGCTGTGAATTGGATTGCAAAACCTGCCTAGAATTATGCAATTGTGATACAAAGTTAGGGAACTGAACTTGTGTTTTGATCTTGATTTATATTGAAAAAACCCTGAAATGTGAGAAGAAATTTAATATGATACAAATGGATTTAATTTTTTAGTGAAAGAAGAAAATTCATATGAGAAGATGCAAGTTCAAATTAATTTAAATCTGATCATAGGAGAGTGATAGAGGACTTCTGGTCCAAAAAGGAACTCATTACCTGCCTATTAATAGTAAGTTATTCACAAAGATGGTCCAAGTGAAATGTGTGTCAATTTCCACCATTTTGTTTTCATGTTCAGTTTGACAGGATTTGGTGGAAGTTACATTCACAGGTCTGATAGGATTTCTGTGGCTAGCAAAGGCAGGAACAATTCAATATTATGAAGTATTTATAAGTCCCTAAGGCACATTTACAGATGTCCTTGACAACATCAATTTCTAGACTGTTAATAGCTTTAAAAGATAAAAGCAGAACTGTAGACCTTTTCTAGGTACCAAAAAGCAGCAAATGCTGACAGACAAGTAGTGAGTAGGCAGGTCCCACTCTACCCACCTCTGATAACAATCAAGTCCCTTTATTGTGCATTAGCTTCAGGGAATGGATTAGCCCTTTTGGCAGCCCACTATAAAGCACTTAGCTGTAATCTCATTTTGAGATCTGAAAGGCATGAATCATCCAGGTCAAGTTTAAATTGTACTTTAAGGCCAGATTCTTATCTTGTTTGTGCCAGAATGAATAGAGTACTATTGCATATTAGAGCTCAAGTTGATGCGCTACCATGTAATGCCAGTAGGTAAGTACACAAAATTGGTCCCTAAAATGGAAAAAAATTGGCATACTGGTAAAAATTAGCTGAGGAAGGAAGTAGGAGTTGCTATTTATAACAGTAAAGAATTATCTACTTCTAACATTGAATGAGAATCTTTCTTACATTGAAGAAAATGAAATGGTCCTATTTCAACTAAATACATAAGACAATTACAGATGAGGTTCCTACCTCTTCATGGAATTCACCAGGCCTTGTGTTTGACTGTAAGCACTCTGCAGACAGACTTTACGAAGTGAATGTACACATTCTCATATAATAGAAATGCTCACATGGCATGGGATGAAGTCTCTTACTTCTGGCCACTTTCTGCTGGTACATGAAAGTGATGGCACATACAAAAGGTGAAAGATCACGGGCTGTGAGATGATTTTATTCAAGCAGAGTCCTGCTCTCTACTCAGAAGAAATAGAGCTAAAATGAAACTGGTTTTGGACAGCTGTTCTCAGGGTTGCATTGTCTTATAGTGCATATCTTTGACATTTAGTCAGAGATTAGTGACCAGTATAATCAAGCTGCAGGCTGTATCCTTGAAAGAAGGGATACATTTTTCAATTTTAAACAAAGTACAGAGCACCAAAGCGTGTTTCTCATGAATATCTTAGAGCCAAAGATGTAAGTACTTTAGTACCCTTAGGCTTACTGTCATTAATAGCAGGAAGTGCACATTTATAATTTTCTTCGAGAAAACTGATTCTGATATCTGCCTCTCTTCTCATTTTCACCTTCCCCTTTATAAATTGCTCACATTTTTCTCATTTGTATGTTCCTGATGAGTAGAGCAGACTTATTTCACCTGAGAGCAAGGGGGTGTGTCCAGTGATAAGGCAAGAATTTGCTGAGAAGTTGTGCACGGTTTTTCCTTTGCAAGCTCCTTGCTCAATTTATTCATCCTTTGGTGAATGTTTCCTTTGGAAATAATGTTCTTAAAAACTATTTGGATCTCAAGAGTCTCAAATACAGAGGACTGCTTTTGTGGTCCAGAATTTTGAAACAGAATAAAATACATTATCTAGTGACCTGAAATAAAAGCAAATGGAGCTCGGAAGAGCTTTCAGAGGTCAGGAAGTCTATGATCTCTCTTATAGCAAGCTCAATTCTACCTAGGCCATTACCAGCAAATATCTGTCTTCCTTGTTCTTAAGAATATCTCCTTAAAAACATCCTCAATCCCGCTACCTCATGAAGCCAACTGTTCTGGTAAGTATTTGTCTGTACTGTCAGTATTTTGTCAGCCTTTTGTTTTGTCTGTACTGTCAGTATTTTATCAGCCTTTTGTTTTGTTACAGCTTTGGGAAAGTTGGATGGTTCTGAATCAGAATCTGGTTATTCCGTTGCAGACAAAAAGATGATTGCAGTCTGTATGTGAATCTTAATTTTTGAAGGTTGATATTTTGTTGAAGATGGGAGCTCATTGTATTTCAAGCATATTCTCCAACTTTGAAGGCAAAATATAAAGGTTCACCCAGTGAACCTGAGCTCAAATTACTTGCAAGGGAAACTTATGGAAGCTGAAATTGAAGCAACTTCCAGTCAATTTCAGACTTCTAGGCTTGTTAGACATCTGGTTGCACAGCAGGGAGCCTGTGAGCCCTGTCAAATGCATTTCTAAGCACTGCTATGGGCAATGTGTTTAGAGGGGAGTCAGGACAGAAAAAATTCCTTTTTAAGTTTTGATTAAATCCATGTGTCCTTGCTAAATATGCAAATTATTGAACTGACACATTCCTGTAGGGGGAAAATGTCCAGTTGATTAGTGAGCAGTGAGGTGCTGGAAGAGGTTGCCCAGAGAAGCTGTGGATGCCCCATCCCTGAAAGTGCTCAATGCTAGGTTGGAGGGAGCCCTGGACAGCCTAATCTGGTGGGGAGCAACCAGGCTATAACAGAAGACTGGAACTAGATGATCTTTGAGGTTCCTTCCAACCTAAGCCATTCTATGACTGACAACCATCTTTTCAGAAAATCCACCTTCCACCATGTGTTTATCAAATACATTTGTCCTTTCCCTTGGATAAATGTGACAATGTTCTTCTGTGGATTTGCTGGGTCATGGTGGAGATACAAGATTCTTTTAGGTAATACTTCAATATTACTTTTGTTTGTGTTTTCTTATACCTGGCTTCTCCATGGATGGATTCCAACTTAAGCTTGACAGGCTTCCAGGCAAAGGCCTTTCTACACCTGGATTTTGTGGGAAGTGATCTAATAAATAGGAAATATACAACATTCAATTTATGTCTGCAGTTTTATGACAATGTGCAATATAATCAGCTCTCATGATTAATGCTGAACTGGCAAGGAAACAAATTGCTTGCATGCAAATATTTGGAGGAACATTTCTTTGAGTGGCTTCAAGGCTCTTAGACTCACTATCCAAGAATTTCAAGTAAATATTTAGGCCTTTTTAGTTTGTCTATTTTGCAGCCAGAAAGCCAGTATTTACCATTCTGCACACTGTTTGATCCTTCTGTTAATGTCTTACTATCACTTGGCAACATTTTTGCAAAAGCTGAAAAGAGACTTCAGCTACAGCAAGAGCTTTTGCCCCTGGAAATAAATGGTGCTGCAAACAGCAATACTCCTCAGCTGCCCTTCGTGTCAAAGGTTATGAGGACTGTTTGCAGAAAAGTGCATGCTGGATGCAAGAGCACTTTCTTTTCTGCTTCTGCTTTGTTTCCTCTCATAATACTTGGAATTTAAATGCCTCCGTGACCAGATTTTTATTTGTTTTACTGGAAAATGTTCTCTGCCTCAGAAGCCTGTAACTTCTGCAAAACCACAAGTGGCTTCTTTATAAAAGAGGGGAGGCAAAGCTATTCTTATACCTAGGTAAGAGGAAGTGCAAACAAATGCTGCTTAAAATGCTGTTGCAAAACTTGAGATGTATGTGAGGGCAGGACTCAGCAGAGTGCAGACAATTGGGGGAGAGAGCTCCTTAGGATGTCATTGTTATAAGATGTTCCCTCTCCACAGCATTGGAACAGAATGGAGATGCAGCTGTAAGGCATGCTGTCCTTCATCCCTAGTGCTAAAAAATGAGCCATTAAAAATAAATGTACACAGTTCTTACAGGAGTAGAAGTCTGTTTCCAATTGTATTCTTTTATTTAAGTTTCCTTTTAAAAAGTTCAGCACCTTTCTGAAACTCATTGAGAGTCTTTACCGCAGTCTCTCTCATGTTATCAGCAAGGACTTAGAGTCACAGAATCATAGAATCTTTAGACTTGGAAGGAACCCTTAAAGGCCATCTAGTCCAGCTCCCCTGTAATGAACAGCAATGTGCACAGCTAGATCAAGTTGCTCAGGGCTTGATTTAGCCTCGCCTTGACAGCCTCCAAGGACTGAAGATAAGCAAAATCACTTGTAGGATTCTAGCCCCAAGATAAATTGCTGGCATGTGGGTGTCTCCTACTGAACTTTGTGTTTAAAAGCCTGTTCAAGTTAATGAAGCTGGATGGGCTGTGCAGCTGACCAGATGTAGGCTGAAAGGAAGCATCTATCCTGGAGCTTCTCTACCAGAAAAAGGCAGATGGCATTATCATACATGTTAGTTCAATTCTCATGAGATATCTCCTTATTTCCCTTTTTCTCCTTTGTTTTCCTTATCATACAATTGTTTGAGTTGGAGAGCTCCCTTGCAGGCCATCTAGCCCAACTCCATTGCTGTGAACAGGGACACCTATAGCTAGATCACATGCAATAAGCCTTGTCCAGCCCTGACCTTGAGCAACTCCAGGGATGGGGCATTCACGACCCCTCTGGGCAACTTTGTTTTCCGTTTTCATTTGATATAACTTAATTAGTACATAACTGAAATAGATTGGAGGCTTATGAAAACTACTGCCATCAGCTGACTGTATATAACTTTGAAAGTTTGAAGATGATATGACCTTTTCTATTTGCAGTGTGGGTGACACTATGCAGTGAAGGTAATTTACATACCCAGAACTCTACATTAATTTAAAACTTTTGCTTTCTACCAGCCTGTTTCCTTACTGGCACCTGTGAGCGTGTAGGCTGTCATTCTGTAATACCTTTTGATACAGTCCATAATGAGGAACAGTGCAATACAGACAGGTTAAGCATTTACACTGGAGAGAATGGATCCACATGGGACCTAAATTTAGACATCTGTTAAGTATTATTACTTGCTTTGCTTACCAGAAGCACAGAAGTACTATAGAATCCTGGAATATACACCCCTCAAGACAAAGTGCTCTTGAAGTAATTGCAGCAGCAATTTATGTATCCTGAGGTTGTTCATAGAATCATAGCTAGCATAGCATCATTGTTATATCTTCTCTCAGTCTTCTTTAAGTTAAAAAGCTTTTCTTTCAGCTGCTTCTGACAAGCCTTTTTTCCTTGGGCTCTGATTATATTTGTTGCTCTCCTATTGACATGCTGATTGCTTTTTTTTTCCTCTCTAATTGTGGTATCCCAGACTGGAAGCAAGATTCCTACTGATACCTTGCCAGATTTTGAAGGAAGAAAAGGATTACTTCATATTTTGCATAGCATAAAACTCAACTGCTTCTCCATGCCAAATGACCTCTGGAGGTCATGTAATAAAATTCTTGTGCACAAAGCCAAGTTGAAATTACATAGGATTTTTCATGTTATCGTGTAATGATGATATGATTTGGATTGGAAGGGATCTTAAATATTATCTAGTTCCATACCCCCAGCAATGGACAGGGACATTTCTCATCAGATCAGGCTACCCAACACCCCATCCAACCTGGGCTTGACCAGTCTCAAGGAATGGGGAATCCAATGCTTCTCACTGCTTGTTGCTGCTGATATTGCCCGTTCTGTGCTGTTACTGTTAAGTCCTCAAAAATTGATTGAAAATGTACCTCTTAGAAAATGTCTCACCATGAAAGTTAAGGGCATCTTTTGACTGAGGTATTTTAAAGCTGAGGAACACATTTCAACAAAGTTCTGTTTTTTTTGTTTTTTTTTTTTTAAGTATTGCTCTGCTAGTTCTTAATCCATTCTAATCTACAATATCTGTGTCCTGCTAGTTCTTAATCCATTCTAATCTACAATATCTGTGTCGTTATTTTCCTGGATTTACTCAAAGCAAAAAAACACTACTCCCACCTTTCATTAGATTAGTTATCTTCAAGACTGTCACCTTTTGACACAGATAGTATAATACCAAATGTTGTTTCTATTAGTTTGATAAATATGGTGGAAAAGTATGTTACAAAGTAGAGTTTGAAAGCTCAGTTTTGATCTGTTTTAGAAAGAAATCAAAATAATTTCTAAGAATTTGGTCTTGAATAAAGTCTCCAGGCACTAAGTTCATTCATGAATCATTGATTTTTTCCCCAGGAAAGAGGAAAGCTGACATACAGACTGAACTGCCCTGGTTATCTTGTGGAAATGACACAACTCTTGATAGTGTGTGTGCATGCAGAAGAGAAGAGCTAGCTAACTGTGCTGCTGGCATGAAAGCTGAACCAAATACCATGAATAAAAAACTCACACCTAGATTTTATAGGCATTAGGTGTCCAAGTGTTTATCCGTATGCTGTTCTGTATTTGACTGCAATTTTTAAACTCCAGAGTTTATCAAGAATCCATCAAGTCATGCTAACAGTGCATATTGCATCATACCAATTAATCCTGCTTTTTGACTGGAGAATTGCCTTGGAGTAGAGCTTTGCTGTCAGGATTGTGCATGTGCTGGTGCTGGGAATGGCTGAGTGCTGGCTGACTATTTTGCTCTGCAGCACTGTGTAGTGCAAGTTCATTGGAACTCAACCAGTGATCACAGAGAGTGAGAGCTGGAGACTTGCAACTCAGATCTTGGAAAATGTTCATTATTGCTTTCTGTGAGGCTTGTAGCTGAAAGCTTCCTTAAAAGATGTAGATTCATTGCAAGTACTATTTTAAAAGATTCTGAATTAGGAACTTCTTGAACCTCTGAAATATTGAGTGTTTGTAAATACATATAACAGCACTGCCTGTTCGTGAGATGGAGTACATGAGTTTGCATCAAATATCTCTTCAGTATAGTTGTGTTCAGAGATATATTTCCATGTCTCAAAACACACCAAGGTATTTTCTATTTGGAACAAATAACTTTCTGTTACACAGGCATTCAAAGTAATTTGCCTGTACCATTGTAAAGCAAATGCAATAAATACATTTGTCTTATATTTAGATTCAGATCAGTGAAGATATTTTCTCTTCATAGCTAAGAGGAAATATGAAGTGTGAAGGAAAATAACTGAAAATGAATGTTGCAGTATTACAGTGTGCTGAATTCATTCAATTTCAATTTTCTAAAGTGAAAATATTGAGACATCAGTAATCCAACTCAATGCTTTGGAATGTCTTCTAGTCTTGTATAGAATTTTTATTTTTCTTCTAAAGAGAAAAATGCAGCTCCATTCTGATTTTAACTGTTACAAATCTACATTTTTTTCCTTTCTCCTTTTCCTTATTCTTCTTCCCCCACTTTTGTCTCCTTTCTATCCTCAGTCTTTTTTTTTTTCTTTCTCTCTTAATTCATTTTTTTTTATGAAATGGAATATGTGTTTGCTGGTAAAGCAAGCAATAAAGGGAAGCAAAAACACATATAAGCATCTGAAAAAGACTGCTTCTGTCAAAGAGCAGCAGCAAAGAATTCCACAAGAAAAAATTACCACTGAGGCAGGAGAGTGAGTGGGTGGCTTACAAGCACCCTGGAAGTGCTGTGATGGCACTTTATCTGTATAAAATATTGCATATACTTAAACAAATATTAGGTTATGTTTTTCTTTTATATTCCATGGCACTTTCTCCCCTTCGCTCCTTCCTAACCCTAAAAAGTGTCAAATTTTAGACCATAGGGCTTCAGCTATTCCAATTTTAAATGTTGATAAAAGTCTCAAAGAAAATATAAAAATAAAACATCATAAAGTAAAGCACCATAACATTTTGTAGTGTAGAAGCATTATTTTGCATATCTGAAACTGACGAACACGTGATTGTGTAGTGGTCGTGGAACTGTGCAATGTCCCAGAACTGTGCATTTGAGGTCCTGTATTTTACTCAAAACTATGCAAATTATATCAATTGATTGGAGATCATTCTCACTTTTTTCAAGGATATAGTCAATTTTTGGAAGAGTAATTGTTCAAAAGTTTCAGGAACTGTGTTTGGATGTACTGCTCTCATAAATCATGCAGTTGGAGAAATTAAGGTTGAATCTTTGCCTCAAGGTCTTACAAATACTTGAGCCTATGGCAAACGCAGTATTATTTAGCTCCACTATGAGGATTGTGGAAAACTTCTGCAGCTGAAGGAGCCTTTGAAATACAAACCCCAATTCTTCCACTTCAAAATATGAACAACACTACTGATATTGAAGAGTGCCACTCATATTGTACAGTAGGAGAGTAAAGTGATATGATTAAAATGAAATAGACTAGCTTTTATTTTCTAATAGTAACATAGTGATCCAATTGGTTCCTATGTGTGGGAGTACAATGATCAGCTGTTCAACTAACTATTCAATCTAACTTTTGATATATAAAATTGATTTGATTTTGGTTTTCAGCTTGGCACTTTACAAATCCATGCCTCAGGCAGTGAAGTTTTGGAGGATGATGTATCTGTCTTTCTGATTGTTGCTAGAAAAAAAACTGTCAGCTTCCCATTTCCTACATGCCCTTGATTCGGAGGTGTTTTTAATACCTTAGGAAAATAACAAGATTTTATTTTCCCAAATTTTTGCCTTGCTGTAAAGCAAAGGTATATAGCATTTGCACAAGGATTTCCAGCTTTTTTTTTTTTTAGAAAAAAATCCTACCTCTTTTCAAAAGTCATATTCTAATTATAGAAGACTATTCTTGATTTGTATGAAATATTTCCTGTTTTTGCATGTTCAAATGTTTTGATGCAGACTGTGTGTGTCTTATTATTCAGGAAGATTATTGTCTTATTATTCAGTGAATATAATCACTCCTATTCAAAAGTATGAGTAGTTTGTGCATTTTTTATCCTCTCTGAAGTGCTACACTTTTTGTAATTGTTTGGATTAAGGATTAGTTCTTTTTCTCCAGACAAGGTTTTTCCTTGGTTTCAAATCTGTTGTTGAATTGGCAAGATATATTTTTTAATTATCTGTGGAAGAAACTTATTTTTGAATGTCCTGTCTACAGTCAGCTCTGACTGCTGGCAGTAGTGACAGCATTGATAGATACTGCAAGTTTTTCAGGAACCATCTCTCTTGCATCATTTCTCAGCCTCTAGTTTTGCTGTCAAGAGTCTGACCTCTAATTCACTCTACTACACAATAGCATCCGGAAAAAAAATAAGGGGCAGACCAAAATGAAAAAATGTAGTTGTATATACTGGGTGCAAAAATTTTTATTAACCAAAACACAATGCTACATTGGAATTTGTGTGTGAATGTATTTCAAGAAAGTAGTTTGATAAATAATGTGGAATGTGATGTTCTCTTCCAATACACAAAAATTTCCCATGGCAGAGCACTAAAGCTCAATGATCTTTGAGATTCCTTCTATGCTGATCTATGATTCATATAGAGATATTGATGTTCACCACTACAAGTGAGATGCTGATAGATGTTCCAAGCAGATACAATTTACTGGCCACATAAGGTGTCAGTCCACCACATTGCAGATGTTTTGTGACAACTTCTGTCATCTACACTCTGTTTGCATAGGCTGTTATTTAGGAGCAGCTTTTGCATTTTATTTGATGAATTTTGTCTTTATCAGTAACTATCAAGTTTAAACAAGTCCTTGTATCATCGAAACATCAAGCTTCTACTTATCAGTGTGTAACACTAACGTGGATCTAAATATCATATAATCGTTTGAGTTGGAAGGGACCCTTAAAGGTTATCTAGTCCAACTCTGGAATGTATAACAAAACAAGATGAACGTTGCAGGAATAAGCTCAAGTATTACTGAATCACAAACCTTTTTTTCCAGAGATGTCTTAAAATTCACAAATAGCAGACAAGTGCCTCATTCCCAGTGCAGCTTACATCCTTGGTGGAGAGGGCTGCTACGCACATTGCTTTTTACATTAGCTTTTTACATAAAAGGCTGCCTCCCATTCTAAGTCCTGCCCTTATCTTCAGAGATTCCAAGCAGGATTCATTAGACCAGATGTAGACTCCTACATCTGAGTGAATCATCATAGGCTCATGGTACTGTCAGTGAAGTGAAATAGGTGCTTGATAGCAAGAATCTTCTCATCCTGAGGTCAGTGCCTAAAACAGTGTAGACAGATCTTTCCCAGCAGTACTTCTTCCTTTCTCTGGACTATATTTGGGTAAGATGAATGCCACCCACATACTGAACTCTATGTAGCAATGGCAAAAAGTAGTTTGCTGACTCTAAATACCAGCTGGATTATTGTAGAACACATTCAATTGCAAATATTTCTCCTGCTGAGACTGACGGAGTGAACAGAGAAGTGACAAACATGTTTTAAGATCTAATGAATGTTGGAGGAGGTGTTTGTGAAGGGGAGAGCTGTATGTGAACATACACAGGACAAAGCATGGGATAGAATTTGGTAAACTGCCACAAAGCTCTTATTTTATCTGGAAAAAATGTACTTCTGTTCAGTGTAAGGATAATGTTTTGTAAATCAGTGACATCATCTTCCCACTGTTATTTTGGGAACAATAAGGATACTACATATTAAATCAGTGAGTATTTTGTTCCTGGTTATCTCTGAATTCTCCATGTCTGCTGAAGGTAAATAAGTTCCTGGGACATTCAAGATGCTTTCTTAGTGAGAAGTCTTGCTGGGGAGTGATCATTTTCAATTGAAGATTGGTTTTAGAACTTGGTTGAAGTCTAGCAGTTTTCTGACTTCTGATGGAATTAAAATGTGCTTACTGATTTTACTATTTTCTTTTTCTGTGCAGCTTACTATTACTTGCCAAGAAGCAATGGATGTTTCTAGGTCCCCTCAGAGTAAAATTGAAAACTGGTACAGAGGGAATTTCTTTTTATTATTCTTTCCACATAAGCTAAGGCCCTTTGCTGCTGTTTATAAAAACATGTCTATCAATCTAACAATTGAGCAGAAACCAACCTTCATTCAGTATTTAAGAAAAAATGCACATAAGTTGTTCTGAAAGTATTGCCTCCCATTCATTTCCATGTAAACTATAACAGATACAAAGAATGAAAAATAACACTATTTGATGGACATATTTTAGAATTGTAGAATCACACATTTACAGAATGGTTTGAATTGGAAGGAGCCTTAATGATCATATAGCTCCAACTCCCATACCACAGGAAGGTACATGTCTAGATCAAGCTGTTCAACACCCCATCCAACCTGGCCTCAAACACTTCAGGGGATCTGTTTTACTTGTTAAAGGTTGAAACATCAAAAACTTAACACAACCTTCATAAAATACTGATTCCATGTGGAGAGTAGGGAGTTTATCTGTGAGATGAGCTTAGGGTAGGAGTACAGATATGTATGCTAGGCTGGTTTCTATATCCTAACTTAAAAGAAACTTCCGTTAATTTTATTAGTGAAAAAATATAATAAAAATACACAAATTTCTTCTGTTCTGCAGATAACGCCTATTCTAGTTAATCTCTGTGGTGCAATAGCCATAGCCACCAGCTATTGCTGGTAACTGTTGGTCAGGTAAGTTTGGAAAAGCCTATGTATTTAGCAAATATAGAATATATGATGCCCTTAGTAGCTGAAACTCAGATAGAACTTGTAATTTCTGGCTGTGGTAAAGGTATTGTTTCTCATCTCTCAGACCAGGCATACATCTCAGTCATGAATTGATTAAACCCTTAAGCAAGAGGTGTTTTTATCTCCTGCTTTTATAAACTTTTCACTGTTTGACTGGCTGTACTGGCAGGAAAAGATGGAGAGTGATGTGTCAGGCTAAATGTCTGTTAGCAGATATTCCCATAGAGCTTCAGAAATAGCTGGTAAGCATGTCTGCTAATTGTTGTATTTAATCTCTGCATAGTTTCTGATTCTTCTGCTGAGCTGTTTAGCTCATTCTTCACTGTGCCTATGTCCATGGAGATTTGCATCCAAACCTTCACATCCATCTCCTACCTCCTCAATGGCAAGCACAAAAACTGCAGTATTATGCTTGTAGATTTTAAACACTAGGTTTGATGGAGAAGTGTCAGGCATTCAAAGCCTATGAGCAGTAGTTCAGCTCCCATGCCTGTTGGTAGAGGGTGCTAAACTTTAATTATAAAACAAAATTAATTCACATTATGTTGAGGATCTTTTTATAAGAAAACATGCTGACAAGTACTTGTTCTTGCTGCTTTCTGGCAAAAATACTGTAGCTTCTTTTGTCCATCTCTACTGAGTAGAAGATGCTTAGCTAGGTTAGACTTAATATGTCAAACCCCATGCTATATCCTTTAGTGGACACAAGCATTAAAAATGTGATTTAAGCAGAACTGGAGCTAGGATATCCAGAGAACCACACTCAGCTGCTGTCAACAGTATCTGGTTGTAATGCTCTCCAGAAACCCATAATTTTTCCATGCATGTGCACAACAACCTTAAGAGAGCTCATGTCCTTCATATTGGTCTCCATATAATACAGGGAGGCACACAAAAAAGCCCAAACAGCATGAGAGCACACATAGATGTTCTAAGAGCTTCAGCCACTTAATAATATTGCTTTACCTGGCGTCATGGCACTTTCTAAGAAGAGACTTGACTTTTCTTGATGAATTGTTTTGATTCGGTTATGTTGCTTTCCCTATCTTAACTTGCTTATTCAAAGCCCAAAAGGAACTTTGCCCAACCAAGCACTGTGACCTGTAGTCACACTCTGGGGTTTTCCTCACTTGTTCTCAGAAGAACACAACCAACCTTATCTAGGACAGAGTACTCTGCAGAATCCTGTTGCTGCTGTTCTGCAGCATTGAATTGGGCCTAAAGTCTTACTGAAGAATATTTTCTCACCTGATACAAAGGAGCATTGTCTACTGCCTTCAGTTATGTTAGTTTTCAGTTATAGAGACAGGTAAACGAATCCTCTCTTTCCAGACAGTTTACTCTGAAAGTAGGTCAAGTCCCACTGGAAACAAAAGTTGCTCCTAGGAAAGTCTGTAATTAGACAACCTCAACTTCTCTGCACAAGTTCCTCATTAAAGTTCCACTATGGTCAAATCTGCTGATGTATAAGACAGACACAAACATCTTATCTGAAAGCTGTATTTAATGTAATTCATTCTCTGAAGCAAATATTGCAGAATATTTATCTCCTTAATCCAAGAACATAGCTGGTTTTCTTCATTGATAACCTAATCAAATGTCTATTTTAATGGAAAGCATATTTTCCAATAATTAAGATGAATGCAGTCATTTTGATGAGGTCCTGAGAAAGGCTCATGTAGGGCCTACATAATAAATCCCTCATAGTTCATCTTGCATTCAGCTCAGACAGTGCTGTAGCTTGTAGCTGTGCCCTGTTACTGACTCAGCTAGATTTCTGTTCTAAGTCTGTGTCTACCAACTGATGTTGAGTCTGATACTTTCAGAAAGTAGGATCAGAATGAATATCTCATTTAGGATGAAGCGGCAGGGAAGAAGAGCACATGGAATAATTTTGTTCATTTTCCTCAATTATTGAATAGTTCCCCACTGTCCACCTTTTTTTGTGATGCAGCTGTCTGCATGTGAAACTCAAATTCTCTCTTGTGAAATATACATTACAGTTTGGTACAAATCACTTTACTTACACTAGAATCTTAATATTCAATACCAGTTATTTTCCTCCCCACAAAAATCCATACACCAAATCCAGTCAATGCTTTCTGCTGGGCACAAGAGCACAAGGTAGCCCTAGTTAACTTAGCTGCTGCTGTGTGATTTACTGTCAGATTAAAAAATCAATTCTCCCTTTTTAAGAGTGATAGTGTCAACTCTTTCTAGCATCGTAACTAGACTGTGTCTTTGAACTGGAAAAGGCAAGCAGAACAATAATCTGTCTCCTTGCACTTTGGCCAAATAACCAGCAATGCTTGAGCAAATTTGCTTTTCAAGAAAGAATTTCTTGGAGGCTAATGACATGTAGTTGAGTAGGATTTACTTTGTTCATGTTATATCTTTTCCTAAGCAGTATAACACCTCTTTGGAAAGAAGCTGAACCTTATTAAAGTATACTGGGGAAGATGAAAGGGAAAGGTGGAGTCTGAAGGTGAAAATCAAAAGTTCTTTTAAGATATCCAAAGAGAAAACATGATTTTGATGTGAACTAATACCACTGAAGGAGATTCAGAGAACAGGAATGAATCTGCAGCTGAGAAGGAGAAACAGGAAAGGAGGCAGGCTTGTGAGGCTATGTTTTTCCTTGGAAACAATTCCACATTTTATTTTTATGCAGTTAATTCTACATGGTTTGTAGACTTTTTCTTCTAGAGATTTACCAAACCATTCTGATATTCAAGACTTGTTTGAAGCTACCTGTACTGCATTTTGCTGTTACAGATCCTGGGGACTGACAGATGCACTGATCCATCTTGGTGCAGTGCCAACAGTGGCAGCAGGTAGTGAACTACACTGAGTGTCACCAGCCCATATGGCATGATCAGACATCAATTATTTCTCAAGAGTCAGTCCTCCTGAGTCCACCCATTTGTTGCTTCCATTGACTACTGCCACATCTCATTAATCAATATTAATTTCTACAAATCTCTGCTGTACTCAATAAAACTAGAAATGCAGTTTTTGCAGCACTGAGATTCAATATTCAAAGGCCTGTGAAGTAAGGATGGCTTCTTAACTTTTACAGATAGCACAATGGATAACAGGCTTAGAAAATGTTTGTATGGCACTGATGTGCTGAAACCTGAGTACAAGACAGAGATACTCCCAGGCACACGCTGTCTGTCCACTCTAAATGAAGTTAGCTGGCACAGATTGAGCTCCTGTCATCATATCTTAATCTGAGCTATAAACCCTAGTAGGATTCTGGGGGACACAGAGCAATAACTGCTCATTTCCCTCTTATAAAGCAACAGAAATTATTTCTGTGAAAAGCATCCCATTAAATTCATCAACCCCTTTTCCCTTTTTTTTTTTTTTTTTTGCTTTAGTTGTATTCAACTAAAATAAAATTTCCAGAAGTGGAGCAGAGGAGGGAGAAAACTCACCAGTAATACTGTACATCTGTTCAACAGGGAAGAGAGCATTGAATGATGGAAGGAAGCAGCTCTTAAATGGAAAAATAAATAACTGTCAAGGCAGATAAGTACTCTGATATTTTGCCAAATTAGTTGGGTTCACTGCAGACTAATGAGAGTCTAAGAGATTTTGCAGGTGGTCCTAGGAAATGGCAGAGAACCAAGATAGTGGCCAGGGAACCAGATGAGCAGAAGGTTTGGGAATTTACTGTGGTCTGAATAAACATACTGAAAGCTAAACTTGAACTTGAATGTGCTCTGACTTCTTGAGTTCCACATGTTACTGTGGTGATAGGCAACCAATGAAGCAAGGCATTCAGAGACACACTTTTAAGGAAAGAAGTGTTTTTAAAGCTGAGTGTTTTTGCAATGCTGTGAGACTGGTACTAAGTGCCAGCTCTAGATTGGATTGGGAAATTTGCAGTCCAGAGTTGATTTATTTGAACTGTAATTAACCTCACCTGAAAATCTCAAATCCTTGTTTCTGCTTTGAGTTTTCTGAGCTTCAGTTTCATCTGCCAGCCGTTGAATCACACTGCACTTTTAGTTGGTTTCATACATATCCTTGTGTTTTTTTTTTTGGTTGAAACAGGCTGCCCAGGGAGGTGGTGAAGTAACTGTCCCTGGGGGTGTTCAGGAAATATGTAGTTGTGGCACTGAGGGGCATGGTGGGGATGAATTGAGAGTTGCACTACATGACGTTAGAGATCTTTTCCAGTCTTAATGATTCTGTGATTGTATGACTGCAAGATTTTGGTTTGTTGCGGGGGTTTTTTTCTGTTGTTTTTGTTGTCCAAATTAGACTCACGCACAAGATTTAAACAAAATTATTTCCTCCTTTGGTTCATTTCATATGTGACTTAGTGGCACTTGTATTTACTCCTGAAAAGCTATTTTGTTCTCTCCTAAAAGTAAAAGTTTTTATATCTCAAAAGGTGAACAGTTCTTCAGCATGAAGCGGGGAAGCAGAAAGAGACTGATTATATTTTCATATCTGCTTATATTTTTCATATATCTCATATATCATATATCATATATTGTACATTCCTATATCATATATTTCATCATATCTGCTTATATATAATTCATATCTGATTATATCTTTCATATCATATTAACATATATCACAAGAGAGTAGGTTCTGTAAAAGTGGCTGCTTAGCTTGGCCAGGTCATACTCTGCTTTACTTCCTCTCTTCTGTCCCCAGAATCCACACCTGATATCTCTTGCATCACATAAATCCAAAGAAATAAGAGTTTACATCTCATCCTGCGTTATGGTTCATGAACAAAATATACACCATGATATGGAAACGGAAGCAAAGACTTCTGATTTCATCTGGATAGCTTTTGTATTGGGGGACAAAAGCTTGGCGAGTTGAATGTATTTACTTGCTGAAAGCTGTCTGCTGAAAGTGATTTGGTGTTGAATTGTAATTCCAGGTTATTACTGCAAGTTCTGCTATAGAAGGAAGTGGAGATTGACTACTTGTTTTTCAGTCGGTATAGACTAAATGAGAGTGACAAGCTCTGAGAACAGAAAAAAATATTTCTAACACCAGGCAAAGCAGAAACATTTAATGTCTAAAAGTGAATAGCTCATTAGAGTGAACATGTGTGTGAGAGAACCTGTGCATGATCAACAAGATTTACTTAAGTCAGAATTTTTTTCTGTTTATAAAGGTATCAGCCACAAACAAAGTAGAACTACACTGAGACCAATGCCCCAGGCCACCCCACAGGTGAGAAAATTTTGTACCAAGTACTTCTTGGGAAGTAGATTATGGCAAGCTGCCAGTGCTATTTCTGCCATTCCTGTGCCTATCTTTCCACTGAGACGACTGCTCATTGAGATGGAGAAGGAAATATAATCTTGTTTTGCCAACCAGTGTTGTTTTTTACATTATAAGCTTGTTTGTGACTGAGTACTGCTCTATACCTGCCTCGGTTTTCTTTCATGTCCTTTTGAAATGTGTACGTCTCTCAGCTGCCTGAAGGCAAGCTGTATTGAGTGAGCAGTAAGGTTACCATGCCATTGTAGATCAAAGCATGCAATCACATTATTTAAAGCAAAGAGAGGGGAAATAAGTAGATATGCTTACATAAATTTACAGACCGTTTTACTTGATGCTATGAGGGATCATCATGGATTGGGAACCAATTCTGGGACCACAGTTACCTGACACCAGCCTCAAACCCCAGCAACCAGACCCCAGGAGAGAATGAATGCTGTCTGGACCTTAAATTACCTTTCCAAATGATGATGAGGCAGTCTGTCATGCTGATATCAAGCCAGCGTAACCAGTAAGTTTTGCTATTGCTTCAAGTCAAGGAAACAAAGACAACAAATCTATGCAAGAGGTGCAGCTCTCACACACCTTGACACAGAAGTGTCTAGGCATATAAACCACAGAATTTGGAGGCTGCTCCCAAACAAATCCAGCTTAGCTCTGACCTGGGTGGCCCCACAAACTTCTTTATCCTATAACCTATATGCCTATAATGGCATACAATTACTCTTCTTAATACTTTAGTTGCCTTCCCACTCATACATGCATTTTGAAATCCAAGAAAAGATCTTGATCAGACATGTCAGGCAGTACAGATAGAAATTAGTAGTCTGTATTTTAAAAGCTGTTGAAAATACATTATGCAGGTGGACAAACAAGCACACAGAATCATGATTGCTCATTATTCTTCAAGGGCATTTATTTCTGCAGAAAGGTGACAATTCAGTCAGCTGTCTCCCTTGGCTTTTACTTTCAGTAATCATTGCAATCAAGTTTATTTTTGAACTGTTTCTGAATTAGATGACCAGGCACCATGTAAATAGATGCTTTCAATTATACTTCTGGAACCATTTTATGATGACTTTTATGAAGTATTTGAATTTTAACTCAAAAGGATGGTTGTATTTGCTCTTTGTGGACAAGACAAATAAATGGAGACACCTCTTTGCCACCTCCCTAAACTCTATCACCAGATACAACTCCACTTTCTAAGATGTTTTATGTAAGGACAGCAGGAATAATTTAACTCTGAATTTCTTATTTTGAAGAAAATTGTGACATTTTGAAATTTGTTTCCTTCTGAGGCATAATGATTTGTAGCACCTTTGCAAATCCTGAAAAAGTCTGGGATATATTAAAAAGCATAATTCCATATTTCTAGGAAATCTTTCCCTGCATAAGTGAAATATATTCATTTAAACAGTAAAGTCAAAGTGTCATTAACTTTTAGGTAGTGCTTTTTCTATGCAAATCACCGCCCAACAGGGTAAACTTCCCAGAGACAAGCAGAGTGGTTTATCTACAGTTTTCTTCTCTTATATCACAAAAGGGACTGTGGCATGCTGCTGGAAGAATTGCAGCAACTGATGATTTTACTTTACAAAAAAAATTCCTAGCTTGGAGATAGAGAAATGCTGTTTATTTTTCCTGTGTTGAGGATGCTCTTTTTATTCCCTTTCTCTTGCAAGTGATTCTGTCACACTTCTGTTCCATTGAAATAGGTGTCATGAAGGTTCAAAAATAAAGGAAAAAAAATCAACTTCCATAAATAAAATAAAATAAAATAATAATAATAATAATAATAATAATAATAATAATGTTTGTTTGCTTGTTTGAGGTTAGATGGATATTTCTCTGGAGTGATCTCTCCAGGATTTCTCTGGTTCTTTTCATGGAACTCTGAACAACTCTGTTATTCTGCTGTTGCTGGGGAGAGGGCGAGTTGTCCAGAATTGTGTTCAAATTGGCCGTATATAAGGTATGTTGTTTGTTATCTTTCGTAGAGTCAGCCATTCTGAGATGTCTGCCTCTTGCCAGGAACATGACAAAAACAGTGGCTTATTTCAACAGGATGGAAACGAAGTTAGAACCGTTTTTGTAGAAGTGGGTAACTAGGGAGGTGCTTGGTTCTTTAACATCCCTGAATTCATTCCTATAAATTGCTATAATTATTCTCTTAGCTTCTGTTTCTCTTGAATCTTTACTTTTCTGCATTATGGCTTTGCAGAGAAGCCAATTATCTTTGCCTTCAGATGATATGATGCCATGTATGACAAAAATTCTTTCCGAGAACAGTTCAAAAGGAGAATGTCAGATGGGCTCGTTTTATGGTGTCTCAGTCACTGGATTCAGAAAGTATCACAAAGCTGTTTATGATGAGAACTGAGAAGGCAGACAGAAATTAGAATTTGGTATACTCTTTGTGATCTCTTTGTGGTTGAAAATTATGGCCGAAAGAGCATTTCTACTGTGCTTCCAGTTCACCTGTTCTTAAAAATTTCACATCTCTTTTTCAGCACTTTTTCTATCTGCTGTCTGAAATAGTTCTTTATAATTTTAGAATAGACCTATGCATATCCCACACGATGATCATCTTGGCATAATTTTTATGTATTCTTTTTTTTTTAATTTTTTTATTTTATTCTGGCTTGCTCTTCAGACCAAAAAAATTTCTTCTTCCTCTTCCTTTGCAACTTTTAGTACTGTCGTGTCTGGTTCTTGCCATGAAAGTCAGTGATGAAATAGCAATTACAAAAAAAAACAAACAAATCTCATTCATTAATCACAGTGACATCTTATATTAAGTAGTTAATGTATGAAGGCCTTTGGTCATTTATGAATCTCTCATTTCAGAAAACCTAAAATGAGGCAGCAGTATTTCAGGAAACAGAAGAAAAATTCACCAAGGTTAAATTTCATGTTATGTAACTGTTCCAAAAATATTCATTCTATACATGGAACAATACGCTTTTAAAAAGTAAAAATCAAAACACACCAGAGAATTTACATATGAAAAACTAGCTGCTTTCTAAGCAGAATGTCAGTTCTATATAGAATTCTTATCATTCTGAGTGCTTCTTCCTTGCAATCAGAAAGCCTTTTGAACAAAAGAGGAAAACATACTTACTAAATTTCTTGGAAGTTTTTTACAGGTAGTATGTATTTCTACTTGCTGGTGGTCATGTTATATGATAGTGATATATGATATGAATGTCAATAATAATTTTACAATGCAGTGCCTGCAAGATGGCTTAGCCAATACTTATGCCATAGATTTTAAGGAGTTTTGAGGTATTTTATTTGAGTGATTCCTACTAGTAAATGGGCATGATATTCTTTGATTCTCACAAGTAATTTGTCACTATCAGTAAGTGAAATTCCTTTTAATATATTTGATACACAAATATAATACAGTATACTAATATACTCTACTGCAACAACTCTTATACTGTGAAAGAAATGTAGCTGACAAACTGAAACAGCAACAGCAGTGCATGGGAGTAGTGGAAATAAATTAGTGATCTCCAAACAGGGCTATCCATATGCAGGTTCACTAGGGCTATTCCTTGCCTCTGCTGTATTTTTCTGAGCAGTCTGATACTTGTTCAGGTGCATGTTGAAGAGTTCAGTGTGGTATTACATGTCAAATTAATTATTTATTCTGTGTGAGTCTGGAATTCATTATCTTATATTTCCGCTGAGCACTAGGGTACAGCTACATGAATAAATTACCTTGAGATGAGGTAGGTTATGCACTCAGAAACAGCTGCCCCATGGAACTTGTCAACTTGCATGCTTTTATTCCTGAAAAACACAAGAAAATTTGAGATAATTTCATTTTCAAAGCATGTAAACTATCTGTATTTCCCTTGTAGCAAGAGAATACCTGGAACTAGTTAACGAAGCAACTGACATGATGTAAATCCATGATGTTTTTAGTGTTTTGATAACTGTGCAGTGACACCAAGAACATGGGAATGAGATCTTTAGTGTTCTTACCCCAGTTAATGACATGGTACTTAATTTGCATATGATCTATCAAGTAATTGAATGTTGCTTAGGAGTAGGACTTTGGCAAATACTTGAGATGTTCATGATTGTAAATCTTGTATAACTGCGGTTAACAAGACTGAAAATGACCTTCAAAGGTCATTTAATCCATTCTTTACCCAAGGACAGGATTGGTAATACATTTACCACTCTTTACAGATTTTTGTCTAACCTTTAATATGACCTCTGCGGTGGAAGCTGTACAATTTGCACAAGCAATGAACTGAAATGCCCTATAAATCAGTGCTAGTAATTTAAAAATTTTGGTAGTGTCTTATCTGAATGTTCTTTGTCCTGACTATCACAGATAAGAGGAATACTTTATAACTTTCTCTTTTTGCAAAAAGAACTTGAAAGTTTTCTTGTGAGACTTTAAACTGTCTTCAAAAACTCAGATGACTGACAGTTCCCTGTCAGTCTTCCAACAACCTGATTCCTTCAATTGTTCCTCTCATGCAAGCAGAGGCAATATTTTCCAGACTTCTACATCACAAGGCATTTCTTTGGACTTTCTTTCTGTACTCTGTTTTTGAAAGACATACCTGCAAAGCAGCTACACAGTCAGTTGTTCCCAGTCCTACACACTTGATTGCTCTTCTTTATCTTTGGAACCTTGCAATTGTTGAATTTCACATGCTGAATTTCATCCCAGTGTTGGACCATTTCTCTAACTTGTCGAGATCATTGTTCAGTTGTTACCCAATCCCATAGCCTCTGCACAGTCATTGCTAGCTTTGTATTATCTATACTTTTAATAGCCATACTGATCATCCATCATCCAGATTAAAAATTCAAATACACTCAGAGAGCCCTGCTTGACAGGGCTTTCAATTTTGTCAGTGAATCCAATTAATTACTGTCTGGAAACCAGAAGTCAAACTCTTTTTTAGCATTTTCATTTAGACCACATTTCCCTGGAAATCAGTCCCATAGCAAAGTTAATAGGCTTAGCGAAACCTAAATATCTGACATCTTCTTTGTCTTGCAATCCACAGAAATTATTATCCTGATATAGAAGAACTATTTTTAGTAGAGAATACTCTTGACAACTCTGTGTTAGTACTTATTGTTTCCTTGCTAAGAAATAGTTTGTTAAACAACATTCTCTTCAGTTTCTCTTCGTTGCCTTCTTTTGGAAGATACGTATGGTCATCACTTTCATATAGTATTTCAGTGCTATATCTCCATAAGTTCATAAGTTCATAAGGTTGGAAAGGACCTACAAGATCATCTAGTCCAACCATCCTCCTATCATTATCCCTACCCAACTACTAAATCAAATGCTTTAGCACCTCATCTAAACGCTTCTTGAACAGCGCTAGGGATGTTGCCTCAACCACCTCCGTAGGCAGGCCATTCCAGTGCCTGACCACTCTTTCAGAAAAAAAATGTTTCCTCAGGTCTAATCTAAATCTTCCCCGGCGCAACTTGTGGCCATTCCCTCTCGTCCTGTCGTTATTTATCAGGGAGAAGAGGCCCACCCCCTCCTCACCACAACCCCCGTTCAGGAAGTGGTAGAGTGCAATAAGGTCTCCTCTGAGCCTCCTCTTCTCCAGACTAAACAATCCCAGCTCCCTCAGCCGCTCCTCATAAGACTTGTGCTCCAGACCCCTCACCAGTTTTGTTGCCCTTCTCTGAACACGCTCCAGGGCCTCAAAGTCCTTCTTGTAGTGAGGGGCCCAAAACTGAACACAGTACTCGAGGTGCGGCCGTCTATCCTTCCTGGAGCCTTTTAAACACCACTAATTATTTCGAAATAATTTATGCCAATTCCAGACAACCGAATGCTCTTCTGTGAATGAAATTGCTCCCCTTTATTTAGGCACATCAAGCAAACTGGAAAATCAAAATTTGTTTTCATTTGGGTGTAGCCTTGATTCTGCTTAAAAAAAAATAAATTAAAAAAGCATTATATAAATGATAAAGAAAAGATTATTCATTTTCAAGATAATACTGAGATAAAATTAAAAATGGAACATTTATTCTGCCTTTCCCATAATGGCTTTTCCTGGGGTAATCTTGTTTTTTTTATTTCCCCTGGATGTAATTGATTGCTTTTTATTTACAAACTAGTTTGACTTATCTCTAACTTGGAGAGATAAAGATTTGAAGGATAAACTACTTGGTGAATAAAGGATTGGTTGGAAGGTAGCAGCCAAGGGGTCGCTGTAAATAGGTCTATGTCCAAGTGAAAGCCAGTGACGTGTGGTGTTGCCCAGGGATCCATCCTGGAACCAGTGCTCGTCAACATCTTTTTCAATGACACAGACAGTTGGATTGAGCATAATCCTCAGCAATTTTGCAGATGGCACCAAGCTAAGCAGTGCAGTTGATACAACAGAAGGAAAAGACACCCTCCAAAGAGACATGGACAACCTTAAAAAATGGGCCCATGTGAATTTAATGAGGTTCAGCAAGGCCGGTTGTAAGGCGGTGCATGTGGGCAGGGGTGATCAAAAGTGTGGATACAGACAGGGAGCAGAATTCACTGAGAGCAGCCCTGTGAAGAAAGACTTGGGGGTTCAAGTGGACAAAAGACTTAACCAGGGCCAGCAGTGTGCATTTGTGGCCAGAAAGCCACAGTATTCTGTGCTACATCAAAAGAGGGGTGCTCAGAAAGGCAAAGGCAGTGGTTGTCCCCTTCTGCTCTACCCTTAAGAGGCCCCTTCTAGACTATTGCATCTAGGACTGGGGATCCCAGCACTGATTTTTCTTCTACAACACTCTTGGTCAGAAGATATAGATCAAGAGTTATAACACCCAAGAGTTGATTGTGGTATATTTAAGCACTTAAGAGGTCAATTTTGGTAATTGAATTCAGTGAAGGAAATTTTGACCTAAAAAATTGCTTCTTTTACATTCTTCTGATTTTTAACACCATAACAGAATAGAAAGTCTGATCTTACATGCTGCTTTTGTCCCTTTTACTTAGCCACTACATTATCTTCTTGCATTACTTCTTTTTTCAGATATTTGGTGATTAGACTAAGCTGAGGAATAAAACTCCATGACCCATTTCATTAAAATTCTTCTTGTTTTCTTACTTTTTCATCTATTCTCTTTGATATACCTCAGTATTTGAAATTCAAGTGATTCCTTCAGTGTGTTAAAACTCTTGTGCAGTTAACCTGGAAGTGTTACAAGTTGTTTGCACTTTCATGGTACATTGCCTTATTTCATCTGTGCTTGAGCAGTGAATGTTTTTCCTTTAATCATCCTTTTGGTTTGAACTATCAGAATTTCTCATAAATTTGGCTCTTCCAAGTATCCTTTAAAATGATGAATGCCCTCTCTCTGGGACTTGTTTAAGATGACCCTTCCTTATAGATACATCCCTATATTTACACTCTAGGGACTTTTTATTTGTCAGTGTACTTGGAAACTAATGCAACAGTCTACAAAGGAGTCCTTTTCAATTTAATTCACTTTGATGTGGTGGTTTCACCCTGATGGGCAGCTGAATGCCACCACAGTTCTGTCTCTCTCCCCCTCCTCAAAGTAATTGGGGAAGAAAAGGTGATGATAAAGGCCTTAAGTGTTGAGATAAGGACAGGGAGATCACATTAGCATCTTGTGCACATATTCGAGAATCTCTGCCTCTATACTTATCACATCTGAAGCCTTCCAGTCCTCCCAGTAGCTGTGTTCAGCTAGAGCAATACAGAAATCTGTTTTCTCAACTATAAGTCATAAAACCTTCTAGGAGCTGCTTCTCTCAGCATCTGTTCTTACATACTGTGATTCCAATGACCTCACTTCCATTCTTTGTGGCTGGCTCACAAATGGCTATTTTAATTTAGACCATCCTTCTTCAGCTAGAGGCTTTTAGTTGATATGTACTTCAGCTTCGTACATAGGGAGGTATGGAACTGTTTTATGACTCAGGACCGTGTCTTGTTTATCCTACCAGTATGGGTACGTGAAGATTGAGAAGGGATATTGTTGTCTTCTATAAATACATTAAGGAGGGATAGGCAGGCTGTACAAGCAGTAAATTGTAGTTGTGCAAATGAAAGGCTATTTAAGCTGAAAGTAATGTAGATATTGATGGGTAGATGCGGTCTGTGCTTCCACTGTGAGTATTAAAAGAAGGTTATAATTGTATGATTCTGAAGTGACTTTTGAGCAGAAATATTGGAGGCAGAGAACAAAACTGACACATGCCAACACATCTCTTTAACTAAGACTTAATCAGGCTGATCAGTATCTCTGAAAATTTTACTAACATGACAAGTTGGAAGATAAGATGACTCTCCTGATTTTGTATTCTTGCTATTTTCTCACTTGGACAGAAGTCCAAAAATTGAATAAAAATGCAGTTTGAGGAAGATGATGTAGCTCTGTTAGCAAATGCGGTTCTTGTATAGCACTGACACAGATCAGATATTGTTACCATCTACATATTCTTAGCCCAAGCTGGAGCTAAAATAAGCATATCTAATAAATGGTCAGATACAGATGCATCTTTACACTACCAGGCAATAGGCTAGATTCAATTAGTAGCTATCATCTATGATGAAGTTTTTGCTGAAGTGAATAAAATATAATATGATGTTATATCATAAAGCTTCCATGGAGCAGTGATTATTTCAGCACTGGAGTTACATGGCTGTTCTAGCAACCTCAGGATCACACAAAACAATTGTACTGAAGGGCCAGGGGGACCCAAAGCAAGTTATGGTCCTGTATCTTACATAATTATTCTTAGGTGCTGAGAAAGTGAACAAAGATTCTCCTGAATATATTTACGATAAAGTTTCTTGAGGAATGTTTTCCTGGTGGACTTAGCAACTGGTACTTTCTGTCTCGTGTGTGACAATGAAATTAGTGCCTTGAGATTTCAAAATGTATAATCAAGTCAAATGTTAATTAGAGATGAACTCCTCTCATTTATTGTCACTGTTGTAACAAGAACATATTTTTTTCCTGAAACTAGAATCATTCAATTTTGTTTTTGCTGCTGCTCATCTCTTTACATTTGGGAAAACTTTACATGAAATAGTATTTCCTTCTTGGATGACAATAGGTTTTTCTGTAATGACTTGGCAAGTAAACAGCATTTAATTCCTTCTGCACTGTGTGTTTTTCATCATGTTAATCTCCTGGAAGTACAAATAAGCATGAATTCAGCACTGGAAAATAATATGCTGAAAGACTGTTCCTTTTGAGGTATTAAATCAGATTCATAGAAAATTAAGAGAGATTTGCATATAACGCACCTGAATTTTCAAACAGAGTCATATTTTACCAAGGACAGAGTTAGCAGACCTAAAGAAAAATGTGTTTTTAAAACCAAGCAACATCTTATTTTTTTTTCTCACCAGTCGATTATCAAAGGAATTGAAGTGTTGAACTCTTTAGAAATGTTTCGTGCTCCTTCAAAAATTGTGCCCAGAGTGTACATTCTTTATAGCTTAATCAATTTTGTGTCACACCTGTGAATTGCTATTTTCATAGAGATTCATAGTTGTAAAGCTGTTCTAATGCAGAGCTTAATGCTTTTGAAATTGCATTACTGCATGAACAGATGTGTCTGAATAAGGGGCCTGGAAGTAGAAAACTTGGTATCTCAAGTATTCATTCTCACTGTGTCATTTTCTTTAATGAAATCCTCTAAAGACTGATAAATTCTGAGATAAACAGCAATTAATAATTCACAGTGGACAGAGGGAAGCAGCAGCCAGTTGCACTTCATTGCACAGATCTAACAACTAATGCATGGCTTGGATGCTGAATTGAAGGAGTTGGCCACTTGCTGATATTACAAAAAATCAACCTCAGTGTGGATAAAATAGGTCTGCAAACATGATTGCATGCTTTCCTACAGGAGCATGAAGAATACTTTTGTCTAACCACTATCTTATGATTATAATCTAGAAGCAATTTTGTTCTGCAATGTATTTGTATTCTACCTTGCTAAAATTTGATTCCTTTTATACACCTGGTGTGTAATAAAGAAAACGAAGCATGTCTGTTCTTTCTTCTCAAGACTCACTGTCTTCAATACATATGTATTAAAGCCTCATTTTTTCCCTATACTTTGCTGCCAGGTGAAGAGATGATTACATCCACATGGTCATTGCATGCATGAATGTCTAAAACCACCTCCTTCTTTTACCTTTGAAACCTTTGTCTTCTTGGCTGTACTTTGGCTCTCACCTGCTGACATCTTCCTATTCTCCAGTGGCTGACTAAAAAAGTATATTTTACGGGACACAGGCATACACCCTGTGCTCAGTGAGCTGAAGTCACAGTCTTGCATCTGCTTCTCAGAAAACCCTTTGAATCCATTCAAAATGTTCTGGTTAAAAATTGTTACTGCTCAGACTGCTTTGGTCACATCGTGCTCAGATTTCTCCTGTGTCTTTCACATAGGATGTCTTTCACATTAAATCCAGGTGGCCACATTTTCCAAATCATTTTCATGCTTGATAGAAAATCCTACCAGAACAAGACAGATCTGAGATAATGTTGCTGCAGACTACTTTTCATTTCCAGTAGTGTGTATTTTTTTTTCTTAAGACTTATTAATGCAGATTGCTTTGATGAATTTGATGGTCTCCTCTTAAACCAGGATAAAATTTTAGCAGTTGTGATACTCTCTGACAAGGAGATCTCCAAATTCAGATCATTTTTAATCCTACCATCTGATTTTTACATTTAGTCTTTCTTAATCTTCTCATAGGAGGTGGCAATGAACAACCATATTCAGTTTAATTTTTGCCTCCCATTTCAAGTATATTTTTGTTGTATATCTCCTTAGTCATATATCCACTGGTTTATGTATTCGTGACCTATTTAATCAGTTCCTGTGCAGAAAAAAATTAGACTTTCCCTATCATTGTGTTTACCTTAAATTGGAACATTCTGAGTTTGTATATGCAGTATGGATTGATTCCTAGAAAAATCTTAATGTCTATATCTGAAAATGTTGGCTATTACCTTCGGACTACCCTTCTATCCACCCTAGACTGTAAACCCTATCAGCTAGGTTGTAGATCGTAATTGCAGTACATTTGCATTAATACTGAATAATTAAAGATAATTAAATGTGGAACTTGTGTTTAAAAGTTTCTACCATTCTGTAGACAGCTTTTATAGAAAGAAGGTAAAATAGAAGTGAACAACTTTTACAAAGTAAAAATCAGCTTGATTTCTTTTCAGAAATAATTTTAAATTACAAACGATTAATAGATCTTGAAGATAACACATCACTTTCTGGTGTTTATCAGGAATTAATCAGGAATTAATTTTCTCTAAATGCAATGCTTCTTTTTGTCACTCCTTTTTTAGTGTGTCATAAGAACTATCCCAATTACTGGGCTATGAATATTTTGTGACAACTAAACTTACAGTATAGAATCATAGAATCATTTGAGTTAGAGAAGACCCTTATATGTCATCTAGTCCAACTCCCCTGCATTGAACAGGGACACCTACAGCTCCATCAGGTGATCAGAGCCCCATCCAGTCTGACCTTGAGTGTCTCCAAGGATGAGACATGCACCACCTCTCCGGGCAGCATGTTCCAGTGCTTCACTACCCCTCTTGTAGTGATTTAGTTCAGTCTAAATCTCCCCTCTTTTAGTTTGAAACCATTTCCCCCTATCCTATCACGATAGACCATGCTAAAAAGTCTTTCGCATAGCCTCCCTTTAGGTACTTATCTGCAAATATTTGATAAATAATCTTTTTCCTTTTTTTCCTTTGGTCAGTTTTTTTCATAAGCCTGGTATTTCTTGCTCTACATCTTTCCCCTGAAACCATGCATTATTTATTTTTATTTGGCACAAATCATCTTATCTTGCACTATGCTGAATAATAGATACAGTGGAAGGTGAGGTGAGTTGCTTCAAAGTGCTAAGCAATCTTAACTATTCTCCTATTTTGGGAAAAGGAAAACAAACAAACAAAGACTATTCTCTATTTAGGTAGTTTTGGTGAAAACTCAGTCAGGAGATGCAATTTTAAAAAGTTTTGTTTTCTTTTTCAGTTAAGCCTTTTCAGAAATCAATTGTTGTATGTGACGAGTAAAATAAGATAGCTTTAGCTATTTCAGAAATAGAGAAGGTCTGTAACCCCCAAATTAGCTTGTTTGCTTGTGCTGGCTCAGGTAGCAGCTTTTTCTCACAGAGTCCCTGAGAATTCTGTTCCACAAAAACCATAGGTAAAAATTCCATGTGATGTATTGAGTCTTCAGTTGTGTTTATATATATATATATATTTACTCTGTAAGCGTAGGCTTAAATAACGGTGAAAAGTATACTGTAAAACTAAAGGTAAATATTCTGGGAATAAATTATTTTCAGTGTTGAGAATGTAAATTTGCCCCAGTCTGAGTTCCTATTAATAAAATACAGGATATATCAGAGCTTTTCTCATGCAGAACTATACCAGAGAATTCACTGCTGAGATTCATTACATAAACTCTATGGAATTTGACAAGAAAGATGCCATGAAAAGGGCTTAAGATTGTGACTTTGATTGGAGTATTGACTCATTTTCTACATATCACACCATAAGCATCTCTCCACTGAAGTGGCATTTTGAAAATGGAAGAACAAATGAGTAAGAAGTAGCTGGGTCATTTTGACATTTTCAAGTTGCTGTTAATCAGGAATTTCCAAACTTGCTATACAATGGATGGCATCTTAAATTATTTATTTTGTACACTTATACCTTTGGAAACACTCAGTTATTTACAGCAACTTCAGGAGTTGCTGTTGTATATTATTATTATTATTTTTTTAACATAACATGGAAGCACATTTCTTAAAAATTATGTTTTAAACCTTTTCTTCAGTCGTCACCCCTCTGCTCTATTTGTGTCTTTCATCTATTTGTGTCTTTCATAAATGCTCTACTGCCATGTGGATCATTTCTTATTCTATCTGCTTCTGCACTTTGAGTATCAAGCTTCTATCTCTTAATCCAACTTTTTTTTGCACTAGTAGTTCCTATTTTCCTGTATTTGTATGACCATCTTGCATCTCTCCAGGAACAATCCCTGTGTTCATTGTTTTTCATTCTCTCATTCCACTGTCATCTCTCCCTCCAGTATATTACCTCTCTCCAGGGGAGAATTCTGATTTCTCTTGCATTTGCAAACATAAGAATATAGCTGCAAAAGGACCACAAAGATAAACACATCCTTTTCCCTGCAACTTCAGGATGCCATTCACAGGGCATGTAACTCAAAATAGTGCATTAAACACTCAGTCACAAAATCAAATTGCAGTGTTTGAAAGGGACCTTAAGAGATCATTGAGTCCAACCTCCCTGCTAAAGCAGGCACCCTACAATAAGTTGCAGAGTTTGGCATCCACATATGTCTTGAATATCTCCATAGGAGTCTCCACAACCACTCTGGACAACCTGTCCCAGTGCTCCATCACCCTTACCATTCTTCTGAGGGTTAGTACAGGACTTCCTATGTACAGGTTTCAGGCTGTTACTCTTCATCCTATTGCTTCACATGACTGAGAAGAGCCTGCCCTAATCCATTTGCCTTCCAGCTAAGTATTTACAAGATTTTGTAATAACTTCCAAATACAACTCCTAAGCTACCCTAGGTATAACTCTGGCAGTGTCAGGGAACAGTGATTTAATCATAGAATTATAGAATGTCTTGGGTTGGAAGGGACTTCCGGTCCCAACCCCCTGCTTTGAGCTTGTTGCCGTCATCAGATCAGGTTGTCCAGGGCCCTATCCAACCTGTCCTTGAGTGTCTCCAGTGATAAAGTGTCCACAGCTCCTCTGAGCAGCGTGTCTCAGCACCTCATCACCCTCTGAGTGGAGAATGTCCACCTAACACCTAACCTTCATCTCCCCCCTTTGAGTTTAAAGCCATCTTCCCTTGTCCTATTACTATCAGACCATGTAAAAAGTTGAACTCCCTCCTGCTTATAAAATCTTCTCAGATACTGGAAAACCACAATTAGGTCTCCCTGGAACCTTCTCTTCTCCAAGCAAATAATAATAATTAATATTTGTAGATTCTGAAGTTCTCTTTGTAGAGCAGAAAATCTGGCACCTATCATTTTAAAATCAGTATATACAAGAACTTACAAGCAGAAATATGGATTAATTATCCTTGACACCGATGATAATTAAGTGTGCAGCAGCAGTTCTATCCTGCAAGGCAGCCTGATGAATGTTTTCCCAACAGGTGACAGGAGGTTCTTCATCCCTTGATGGTGATAGGAGTGAATGTTGTTCAACACCTCACAGAAAAGGATCTAGGGATTTTCCTGTAGTTTTACTGACTCTCTAACCATGTTTTGCCTTGAGCTTACCTTCTTTATTCATTTGCAGTGATTCCTAGATGGCAAGTAAATCATCTTTAGATTATAATTAATACCACTCCATTCATTATCAGTCAGTACTCTCAGTAGTGTTTCCAATCTTGGTTGTTTTGAAATATTTCGAATGCCAGTTATACAGGTATATTAATTAAATGGTGAATATAAACCATAATGCAATTGATCATTACAGTGAAATTAAAAGAAAAAAAGAGAAAAGAATGCGGTGAAGAATCAGCCATTTCTAAATTTTCTTTTTGGTTTAATAAATAACTGACATAATCCATCATGTGAATGATAGCAACTCTTAAATCATGTATAACTTTCAGTCAAATGACATATGTGCTGGGGACAGTGTCTGTCAGAAGAAATGCCAACACATCTGCACCACTTGTCACGTTTTCTGTTGGATCAGAGCCAGTGCCAGCTGGTATACCTCTTGCAGTAAGTGTGCCTGCACCATGCTTGTGAGACCATGTGCTCAGAGTAATTTGTGGCTATATATACTCTCAGGTGCTCCACGTCCACTACTGGGGCAGCCCTACAAAGGGCTCAGCTTCTCTTGCAGCCCATGCACTGGGGACACCTTTCCAGAAGCAGCAAAGCTTGAGAGTTCCTGCTGCAAACGATGTCACGTTTGTATGACCCTGAAAGCCACTGAGCTGTGTGCCTTTGTAAATGTACCTCAGTCTTTCAGGAGTATTGATTCAGAGACATTATCCAGCTAAGGAAAATGCTTGAATCAAAATATGAGCCTTTGCACAGGTTTTCCCTGGACATCACATTCTTATTATTTTTACAAACAAGATTTCAGAATATTGACTTCTTTGAATTCATCTTTGTTCTTACTTCTAAACTTCAAAGTGATTAGTTCATTCAGATTTCTCCTAAAGAGAAAATATATGCTAAAATTGAAAGATTATATTTGATAACAATGTAATCAATATGTAGTTTAGATAGGTTAACTTTTTTTTTTTTAATTGTATGACCTCCATATGCTTTAATTGGCTTTGTAGCTAACATCTTCAGTGTCCATTTTATTTATTGCATTTCTTTATTCACTCTACTTGTTTCAATTTCATCTTTTGCCAAGAGAAACACTCTAAAATTTGTTCTGGATTTCTTTAATTATTTTTAAGTATTCGCATTGCCAATGCAAGTCTACATTTGCAAAATATACTGAGAAACTATTGTGAATTTGACAGAATAGGCATCACAGAATGAAAATGGAATAAACTGTAGTCTTTACTGGGGTTGTCCGTTTCTTTTTATTGAGGGTTAAGCCTTTTACAGAGGACTTCTCAATTTGTTTATAATAGCACAAGCTGTAAATATGTAGAAACAAGATGATTGGACTAGATGACCTTAGTTGTCATTTCCAACCATAATGACTCTGATTCTGTGAACTCCTTGAATCTGCCTATTTACAGCAAAGAGTCTTCAGATTTCTGGGGCAGAGGCTTCAGTATGAGGTGTCTCATTATTTCAACGCCCAATTGTAGCTGTAGAAAATGTTTCTTGAGTCAAATCCCATGGTCCTAGCACTGTTGTCTCTGACCTTTGAAGACTGGGAGTTTTGAATGTTTAAAAAAAGTGGCGTAAGTACATTGATTTATGATTAAACAAAAAAAAAAAAAAGAAAAAACACCTTATTTTGGTTAAGAGGTGGAGTGCAAGGCAACAGTTAAGAAAAGGAAGAGTAAATCATTAGGAAAATATTAATCACTATTCCCTGTTTTTTCTTTGAAATAAAAAATATACAGGTATTGCCAGACTTCTAGTGTTCTAATCAATCATGCTTATATCTCCAGTTTAAGAAAATGTAAATGTATTTAGCAAGATGTGTTAGAAAAAATTAAAAAAAAAAACTTTCCAAGAAATCTAGTCCACATTAGCACTAGAGAGGTTTCACATGTTGGGCAGCTGTTGAACTAGATGCATTGGCTGGATAATAAGATCAGACTCTTATTAGTTAATACCCTGAAATAAAGTAGCAATTTTCAGCAGGCAGTGAGAACCATGTTTCATTGAACTATGTCTTCACTAGAAGATGTTCTGGACATGCAAGTCCACTTGCACATGACCTTAGGGTCCCACCCTTGGATCTTAGGGACTAATGTGAGATTTTAACACTCCTGGAGACCAAAAGAGCTTCTCAAGCTGTGCAGAAAACCTTACTGCTATTTAATGAAAACTCTGACGTTATTTTTCAGTGGTTTGCTTAAATGTAGGTGTTCTTTTGCTTTGAAAGAGTGAATTATTCTGTGAGAAAATTATTCAGTACAAAAAACTAGAAGCAATTTATTTTCAAATGACATGAAAAAAAAAATAGCTAGAACTATAAAAAGGTTTTAAGAGAGTTAGGTGCTCTGAAATTAAATTTTGCACTGTCCTGGGTTTTAATTTGCATTTCTTTGCCTTCCAATTTAAAAAAAAAAAAAAAAAAAAAAAAGTACTTTCATTATAATGCCAGTTTTGTTCATTTCTGTTCGTATCTGAAACCTGCCAGGACTATCGTGATCAGCTACTCTGATTTTATGTATAAAATAAATAAATAAATAAAATGCAGGCGACCTTTAGCAAGTAATTCCTGTATCAAGCTCATGGACAGCAAAGGTTTTATTTTCCAGAGAAACAGATTTAATCTTGAGCCTAGCAATAAAAGCTGAATGCATAAACCAGGCTAAAAAAATGAATATTATAAAAAAATGAAGACTGTATTTACTTTTCCTTTGACAAAACATTATGACTAACTCATTACTTCCACTCCATTATTTTCAGCTTTAAATTGTTCTCTCACTGTCCATACATTGTAAGTGTACATAAATTATATTTCTCCTTATGACATGAAATATTTTGTCAGACAAAAACTCTCACTCTCATTCTCCCAATGCACTTTTGCTGCTAAGAAGTGTAGTGAAGGAACTTATTCTACTAGTGCTAATTTTTATTAAATTTCTTATGATGAGATTATTTCCAGATAGCATATTCCGTGCTGTCTAGAAGGAATATTGCTTGTTTTTATAAATGGCATTATTCGTTGATTAACACTGGTTATGATGTTTGAATGAGGAAACAGACATGGATAAATAGAACTGTACACTGGATTAAGGATAAAATCTGATAAAAGTGATAGATATTGCAGAACCTCAGTTTCATGCACCAACTCCATAGGGAGTATCTTAAATCCAGAGTTAGAAAGTATCTTTATATATGTAATATACATGTATGTCTATATACATTTATATACATAATTTTTAATTGAGGTGTATGGTTTACAGCAAACCTAGTTCATCTAAAATCCCCATGGACCAGGAATGAAGCTGCCTGAATTTAGACTGTGAAAAAATTGTAATAGAAAGTAAAATCCTTTATTTTGTTAGGTACAAACTTAATTAACATCTTCAGACATCGATCCTGAGCTCTCTGCCACAGGAACAATAACCCTAACTCGTCGTTTGAAAGTAGTAAGAATTGGCTTTACTGTTGTTGTTTTGGGGTTTTTTTTGTTTGCTTGTTTTTCTTACAGTGTCTCTCTTTATAGCCTATGCCATCTAATGGAAGTCACTCTTAAAAGCATTTGTGCATTTACTGTCCTTCTTCTCTTTGGAAGAACAAAACTCCACAAATGCAGCATCTCAGAATGACCAGATGAAAGCTCAATTTATGGGTAGCAGAATTTCCCATCTCTGGAGGTTATGTCACAGCTGATAAAATAACTTTGTGTGTAAAGAGATGGAAATTTTTTTTCTATTTTTTTGTTGCCTTTGTTGTTTTTGGAGGGAGGTGAAGTAGTAGCATTCCTGCTGCTGTGGTGAATGTGTGGAGCATTGTGCCTGTTGGATAGGATCAGAAACAAAGCTACTACAGCAATCTGCCTCTAGGTATCAAGGATGAAAATACAGCTAGGTGTCATTCCAACAGCTGACATGCTCACCAGAGATTATGGGGCATTTTGAATATAAGTACTTAACTCTTTTGAATAGAACAGTACTTGCAAGATAGTGAGACTGATTTGCTAGGTTTTATTAAAACAACGGATCTTGTGGAAATCTCACAGGAAGATTTTCTATAACATTATAAAAACCTGCATCAAAATATGGTAAACCAATTCTTCTATATAATTTTGCTTGCCTCCTGCTCAGGAATAAATGACAGAAGTATCTGCTCTTGTGGTACACTTACCTAAGACATGAAAATGAAAGCGCAGGTTTCAATATACAAATTTGTTCCTCTTCCCTTGAAATCTGAGCAGTTCAGTGTGTTTATTTTCTCTCTGAAGAAATTTGAGTCCATGTAGTATTACATTAAGTATAATGATAAGCTGTTTAGGAACATATATCATTATTTACAGCTACTGAGTTGTATCTTGTGTCAGTGAACCCTGCAGAAGAAACATGGAAAACCAAAAAGTGTCTGAAAGTCCAGTGATAAATATATTAAACCTCTCCAGTCTGTTGCTATGTGTCACTGACTCCTCTTACCAAGCCAGAAGAAGAACTGTTTTCCATATGTTCATGCCCATTCTCAGATGAGTTTCAGGTGGTTTACTTAGAAGAGCTAGCACAGGAGCCATAGGTACCTCCAGGGCAGGTGGCTATATCCAATCATACAATTTCATTGGCTTGATAAGGATATTGAAAACTATAGAATGCCAACAACTAGAAGAAACTATACAATTTATTTTTTTAATTTTTATTTTTTAATAATGAGGATTGATGCATATAAGAGTGGGTACATTTCCCAGAAGTTTTGCATCCTTGAGATGGACCCTATCAGCTTCTTTCTGATGAGTAGAGGACAGTGTTTCCAAGCCAGTGTCAAAGGCAGTCAGAACTTCCAGGCTTCCCCCAGGATGACATACAGCATGCTGTCAAAATCTCTAACAGTGAAAAGATTCAAAACCTTTCCTTGACTGCTGCAATTTGGAATAGAGCAACCTCACTGTGACTGAATAGCCTAGATAAGAGCATCATATTATTTTCCTCTTTAAAATATACTCTTTTCAAGCAATCATAATTTCTTTCAGAAGTTTCTTTCTTTCTGATTTCTTTCTTTTCTAGAAAGAAATTATTTAATCTAGAATCTCTCTCTGCCTTTTTCTTTCTACAGAAAGCATTTAAGACACTTAAGGTCCTCTGCACTACAAGTGGATGCTCTGAGTGCCATCTTGACAGGATACACATTGTTTTTAATTTTATTTTGATGATCATCTTGTGTTGGCTTCATTATTAAAGTACACTGGAAAGCTGGAATTCAGGAACTGAAAAATATATTTGTGCCTCAAATATAAACAAATGCTGCTGAAGCTCATGCTTCTGAGTGATGCAGGCAAGCCAAGCTCCTGCCAAGATTGCTTGCTTCCACCTGATCACAATGTGAGTCTGTCTGGCTGTTTCTGCTGTAAATAAAGTTACTCATTGGTGAGCAGCTTGGGGAAAATGTTGTGTATATGTACAGAGAATATAGATCCTCAAAAAGGTACACAGAGGAGAGAAATAGGTGATGACTGGGATGAACAGTATTAACTGAGCATGAAATAGTAGAACTGGATTTTATTTTACTCTAGGACGATGTCCAATTCATTAGTAAATTGAAAAACTGTATTAAAGAAACAAAATACAGTAATATCAGAAAATGAAAAGCAACAAACACCTTCTCAATAGCTACTGGAATAGCACATAGTTCTTTTGGATTAATGGTTTGAATAATAGTATGTCTTGTAGCATCTGACAAATTATATTATCTTGGGAAAAGAGTAAATAAGAAGCAGCTGTATTTTACTGGATGTGAAGTACTTTTATAACTTCAGCTGAAGCACCACTTCTGTAGATACTTCACACCTATCAGTCATTACAGTGAATTCAAAAAGTTACTTATATGCCTTACATAATATGCTTGTGCCTTCATGAACAGGCTTAATTTTTCTGGGTTTCACTCTAGCCACAGAAAGAAAATTTTCCCCTTCATGATTACCTACAGTAAGTAATCTATTAGTTATTCACTCTGGTATTCACTGTGCCTAAATTAGGAATCTAGGATGTGGAGGTAGAGAATGGAGAATGATACGTTCCTGTAAAGCATGATTCAGAGCACCTCATTTAATCACCTAATGATTCTCTAACCTACATGCTCTGAATCTTCTCCTGGAGATGTCTGTCTGCTGTGAAAGGCTGAGCACATCACAAGCTAGAGATTACCTGATTTGCTTCCATAACCCCTTGGCTCAGCTTAGCACTGGGGCAGTTCAGTCCTAGTAGAGCTGAGTTTGATGTGAAAGAGCCCTAGATAGACTCCGTGTCTGTTATATCTTTTGAAGTACCTTTTACTTTTATTTAATATCTTGTTTGTATGGCCTTATAGACCTCATCCCTGTTTCTGTCTCGTAATATGTCACCAGACCTGCAGAATTCATTTTTAGACTCAGAATCTAGATTCTGCTTCCTCCAAAAGGAATCTCTAGCTTCATCTGAGGCAGTCACTGTATTCTCCCTTCAATACAGGAAAATAGTTTGGTTTATGATGATCCTATTTCATCTTGGCTCTGTGCTGCCAATACACCAAGTGGCTTATTCAGTCTTCTCTTTGCTTACCTGCCAACTTCCTGCTAAGATATGTTAGCTTGGCTGACAGCAAACCACACATATTTCACTGAGGTAGATAAGGGGGAAATCTTTGAAGGAGATGTCTGGGAACTAACAGAGATTCTTCATTTGGGCTTTGTTTTGAAGCTCTTCAGTCCTAGGAAAGCTAGGTCATACAAATTCAGTGGGCTTCTGAAGAGACATTTGGCTTGTGGGACAGCACTTACCTGTCCAATTTCCCTGACGCATTTGCATCTTTGTACCTATATTTTACTTTGCTGCATGCAGCTGTCTCTATTACAGCATCAATCCATTCACCCTCATGAGTGGACTCGGTTAATATCAAAACTACATTCAGCCACTGTATACTTCTATTACTCAAAAGTGTTCTAATAAACCAGTGTGTGCACCACCCAAAGAAAAAGCTGTACGGTGGGAATTAAACATAATAGTGATCACTATTGGGAAAAATGTAAACAAGGAGAGGCAAAAATACTATTTTGACAAAAAGTTCCTGAGGTCACTGCCTGTAAATCTCTGTTATGCTGGTGAATTATATGGCAAGACCCTGTCCTTTGGAGTCTATAAAAAAAAAAAAAAAGAATTAGAAGCAAAACAAAAGAAAGAAAAAAAGAGCTATTTTTGAACTAGATCTAAATAATTTGCCACAGCAAAAACTTCATTGGTGTCTTTCACCTCAGATAAGTGCTAGAATTTCGAACTTCTCAGTCATTGTATCTGCTGTGCCAATTGAAGCTGTTCAGTGAGGTTTTTATTGATGGATCCAAATTAAAAAAAAAAAAGAAAAAAAAGAAAAAAGAAAAAAAAAACAATTTCAGGTTATAAAGAAAATATTGGAAAAATCCAAATCCTGACCTGTCATTCAGCCCATTATTTTGTAAAATGTTTACACTCAAATTGAGCTGTGACTTTTAGCTAAAATTCACATTAGTGTTCATTTCAAGGTGACTGCACTTTTATTCTGAAAACTTCATTCAGACCTATAAATGCTTATGGAAAACACACTCTAAAAATGAATTCCTTTTGCTCTTCTCTCATTTAAGTGCTTGCAGGAAAATGCTGATATCAGAAATGAGGCACTCACATCCATATGTTTAAATTTATCTCAATTCTCAGTCACTTTCCTAATGTTAACTGGGAAATTATGTTATTTGAAAAACCTGTAATTACTCGCAAAGTAGCACTCAGATCCAGTGCCAAGGCACACAGCTGAGACAGACAACATAAACATTTAAATGTACGGGAGAGCAGGCATCACATCATGACAGGTGTGTTCCCACTTCAGGAGCACACATTCTCAATTTGTAGCAGATACCTTTAGCTCAAGAGTTCTTGTCTTAACAGGGTTTGTGACACAGAGAGGTCCCCTTGCCCCAGACACTTATTGGGAAACATTATTTTCCAGACATTCATGCCAATAGATGGGGTTGAATGGGATGATACATCTGTACCAAATGCTGCTCTCATGGTAAGCATTGCTGGTGGCAGCTGTGTCTCTCACAGATGTTGTCAGATGTGTGATTATGCCCTGATGAGTAATTGGTGGAGGGGGGAAAATTTGAAGCTGCAACAATTTTTGTAATGGAGAATTGAAATGATTCAGTGAAACAAAATCCAAATCTTCAGCTGCTTGGAAAACACTCTCTTGTCAAACATTTACTAGCATAAATAATGTCTCCCTCATTCTTCTTAGAAAGAAACAGATTATATTTTGAAATCTAGATGCCCTCTACAAAAATGCTCACCATTTAACATCTTTCTCTGGCTAACTGTTGTATTTTTTGTTGACTAATTTAACAAAACTCTTGGGCAGTTATGATTGGGCAGTTATGATTGGGCATCTACCATCCATCTACCACCAATATTGCCCACTACATCATGTCTCTCAGTGCCATATCGCCAAGTTTCTTGTGGTGACTTCACCACCTCCCTGGACAGCCAGATTCAATGCATTACCACTCTTTCTAAGAATAATTTTTTTTACCAATTTCCAACCTTGAACCTTCCCTGGCACAACTGAAGGCCATTCTCTCTCATCCTATTATTGTTCAACAGGAGAAGTGACCAACCTTTACCTTGTTTCTACCTCCTTCATGGAGTTGTAGAGAGCAATTTGGTCTCCCCTGAGCCACCTCTTCTTCAGACTAAAGAAACCCAGTTCCCTCAGCTGTTCCTCACAGGCCTTATGCTCCAGACTCTTCAGGTACCACAGGGACATGTTCCTCCATGAAAGTATGTGTCCTGGCGCTCGGTATGAGCAGCAGCTTCCTCGCTAGCTTGATGAGGCCTCTCTTTGTGTCCATAAAAATATCTGTAATAAAATATCTTACCATGCACGCCAGATCTGTATAGAAATCAAAATCGTTTACTGAAAATCAACAAGACATACAAATTTGAAATTTAATTATTCAGTTAGAAGAAAACAAAGGTTGTTCTGATCACTGCTAGTTCTAAAAAGAGTGTTTTAAATATATTTTGAATTGACTAGATGGTGTCTATTTTTTCTTGATGAGAGATGTCTTTTTACAGTGCTAAATAGTAGCTTGTTCTTGCTGTAGAACTCATGGGTACATAAGAAATATGAGGTAGTCACCTAATTACAGGGCAGGTAGTGTTATTAGTGATGCTTAGTTCAAAATTGAACCATAATTATGTATGAAGATCACTCTCAGAAACACTTAATTGCAACACTTTTTGCTAACAATGTATAGCTACCAGCATGCTACTGGGTGATAAAAGCAGTTCTTCCCCACACACTTCAATACACTAAATCTCTGCCAAGACAGAAATTCATGAAAAGGGTGTACTTGCATCAAGGCCTCAGTCTTTTGAAGAAAAGATCTTGTCTTAAGGTGAGTGGAACTGTCTACTCATTTTCCATTGCTGAAAAAAATGTCCTCGCTTAAAAGCAGAACTTCTCTCAGTAATTCTTGTTACTCTTTGTTTTTTCCTCTGTCTTCAATTGTGTAGCAGACAGAAAATATGGATTATAAAACAGCTTGTACTCTTAAAATATTTTTGAACATTTTATTGGAAATGCACACTTGTGCCTTTGTATTTATGTTCTTACAGTTTAGTGTAAGTTTACTGTAATTTGCTAAGATTTACATTAAAAAATAAAAAGATCATGTATTACATTTAATGTTTCTGTAAAAAAGTCATGAACAAAGGAAATCCACATTTAATTTTATCCCACCTTGAAAAATGTCACAAATATTTCAGTTTGTGTTTCAACAAGTTTCAGTTTTAGGAAGCATCTTAAGCTTTGTTACGAACAAACACTTGAGGCGACAACATAAAGATATGTGCAGAACAACTTGTATATGATTTCCAAATTTATCATTTACAAAATTTTGTATTTTAAAAATAAAACACAGCAAATTTATCTTATATAGTCTTGTTAAAATTGCTAGTAAAAGTGAGATTTCATTTTTGATTGAAAATGTTGGGTGTGCGATATTAGAACTCCATTTTTGTCTTCTTGCTTCAGCTCGATATATTCAAACCCATGAGAATGAGGGATGCCTTGTATGATAAGCTGAACTTAAGTTTTCACATTAGAAATTAGAGACCAGGCTTTATATCTGATTTAATTAGAAACAGTAGCTTCCTTTTTTCTTGAGTTTAAGCTAATAGAATAAGCATGACCCAGTTTTTCCTTTTTTTTTTTTTTTATGTTTGCAGACATTGTCTAGTACTAATTTAAAGTCGTCCTTTTGCTATACAACTGGAGAAAAAAATAAAGGCAGAGCTTTCTGCCTTTTATATTTCCAGCACAAGGGAACTGAGCAGCATTCTTGCTGTGAACAGGCATGAATTAATCATCAATTGCTTTTCTTAAATGGTCAAGTTCTAAGTCTGAATCTCCCCTTCCCAGCCATGAGTTAAAGCAGAGGACTTGTTCAGTTCATCTTGGTTCATTCCCACACTCTCACGAGAGAAGGGTAGTGAGTCATACACAGTGGTCCACACATGGGATGCTAACTCCAGGAGACAGGTGTCCAGCTGTGGAAGATGCGTAGGACATGGTGCCTCTTCCCTAAGGAATCAGACTAGTTGCTGTGTTTATTGCTTCTAGGCGTGCCATAGGGATGTCCTGTCTTCCAAATTTCCTTTTGCTTAACTGTTTCTTTGTTTTTAACTCACATTCCTGTCTGTGAGAGGAATGTAGTATCCACTTTTTGGAATGGAAAACTTCAAGAATTCTTTTGGATATATTCAGACATATTTACCATCTCTGCACACATAGACATATACAGAAGTATTTGCAATCAGTCCCATAACCACTCTTGTCAATTTATTTCAGAAGTTAAGCACTGTCTTTAAGGAACTGCCTGGGAAATATCAATAAATAAAGAGAACCTTGATTTCCCTCCAGATGCCTTCTCAAAGAATTGTAGCAGTGGGGAGGAACTCCCTACACAGCTGACAAAATAAATGATCTGGTGGTGGGAGATACACGCTGAGTTCTTACTTACATCTGGGAAAGTAACATGTGCTGTGAGGCCCCACATGCTGCAACCTAGTGTCTCTTCTGAGGGTAAAGACCTACCTGGTGTGGGGAGAGACCTTTGTTTTCTCCCAGGCTGGAGACAGTAGACTGGGAAAAGAGAGAGCTAAGGCAGGGCAAACCTCCCTCAGCCTCTTCCAAATGATGTACAAAACAAGTGGGAAAATTTTGAATCACGTTAAAGAAAAAACATGTACATAGAAAAAATGATTTATAGTGACCCGTGGAGTTTCTTCTAATTCAGCAGAGAAAAGACTTGATAACAGCTATCAGGAGGTTTGAGCATCTCTGGTAAAGTCCCTAGAATTGAGTAGTCAACAAGTAATGAAAATCTCTGCAGGGAGGAAGGAAAACACAGTGTTTTTGGTTTACATCACTCTATGGAGAGGAGGCTCTTGATGCACAATGAAGCCCTTATATATCAGTGATCAAAGGAAAGCTGAAGACTAAAGGGGGTGGAGGAAAATGCATTAAAATACTAACAAATGTATTATGAAATTTCAGTCCGTCAAATGTATACAAATCTTTATTACTTAAAGGACTTCTCAACTTGATGATGCGGCCACATATTTCTTGTCATTTTCACAAATGGGAAAGTGCTGCTTCCCGCACTGGCAATTGATCTGCTTCCCAGAGTTAACATCAACATATTTGAGACTTGACAGCTGTTAGCTTGGTGACTTTACAATTGATATGAAATGTTTTCCATACTGTCTTAATCATGTAAACCAGATTTTGCCACCATTGGTTGTCTTGCACAGCATCAGTTTAATAACATGGCATCCAAATTGAAAGCCTTGCCTCCTATACTCTGCCTGGCTGACTGTCATTTAAAGTATGGGTGAGCCTAGCTTCTTCTGGCACTATGAGGGCCAGGATTTACAACATGCTAGAACATAGGTTAACATCTCTTAAGGGGTAAACTCAGCTTTAACCAAAGTCCAGGTAATGCAGAGATGCAGTGATCTCAGTCCAGTTCATGGGAGTTAATTTCTGCTTAAATATACATTAACTGAGCAGGAAAACATGCACTTTTCAATGTTATTTAAGATGTCCATATTTGACAGACACTCATGGTAATTCTGAGCTTTCTCTTCCTGTTTTTCGAAATTTCAGAGTTAATTCTCCAAACCAGAGAATGAAATAGCAAAACCAAGAAAATAGGAAGACTTCTTTTTTAACTCCCTACTCCTGTTATTTTACTTGATTTATCCTTCTAAATATTTTACATGGTTGCCTAACAAATTGTTGTCATGCTACTTGTCTCTCAATTCCATTTAGTAGTTCTCATTGGTTAATTTCAACTGAAAATGAAAGAGAATGAAAGAAGTCTTGCCTATAGTTATATTCTTAGTGGTTCCGTACAAAGTAGCAGCTGTGTAAGGATAGATAACCTAAATTAATGTCAGTGCTGAGAAATGATGTGCGAAAGGTATCCGTGCCATAGACAGAAGCTCCTTGTATAAAGAAGGCAATGCACTCAGGCTCAGTATGAGACTGAAGCAGCTCTGCAGCTGCCAGAGATTTAAATCCAACAAGAATGGGCCTATGCACATGTTCATGTTGAATTGCTCTGATGTTACCATGAAAACACAAGAACTTCTAATATGAATAGGTGAGGGAAAAAAATAGAAAAAAAAACCTGAATTAAGAAGTATTATAAAAGGAATATAAAATTGGCAGTTATTTTTAAATGGAAAAATGTCAGAGAAGAGAGAACATTAAAACAGTAGATATTTATTTTCTCTCTTCATATGGCTATTTTCTAACAATTGATTTTAAAGGACTGGCATTATTTTCGTAAGTATGTATGATTATTGACAATGTCTTTTAGCTGCCCTACAACTTGTAATCTGTGAACAGCTAATAGAAACGCAGCATGCCAGAAACTGGATTTTAGATAACAATTGCTAAGACTCAGAAGGATGTGTCCGTTATTACAGCAAGAATAACAGACAGAAAGGGAGTAATAACAGTAATAAAAATCTGAATTATAAAAAAATGATATGTTTTCAATGGAGGAACTACTTTCCTCAGTGTCAAAAGGAAGGATATACAAAGAATTAAGCAGGAGGTGATGGTATATATGGGAGAAAAAGAAACTACAGCAATGCTTTTCATAGCGATGAGGAAATGCTTAAGCAACACAATGAACCAGGTGGTTGAAAGGTCAAGATCTGTAAGTAATGTAGGTCAGACCCTCAGCAGAGAGATGTATGAACACTCTTCTGTTCAGTTTTATGGAGGCATTCAAGGCGAGGTTGGATATGGATCTGGGCAGCCTGGTCTAGAGGTTGGCAAACCTGATCATGGCAGGGAGGTTGAAACTTGATGATCTTAGAGGTCCTTTTCAACCCAGGCCATTCTATGATTCTATGATTCTCTTTCATGTAACATGTATGCTCTTAGCAATCAATAATCTGATGAAGATAGAGGACTGGGAGGAACCTACTGCAGCCAAGTGAATGTCCTGGAGACTCCATAATACAGTTGCTATAGCTGACCCTCAAAGTCATTACAGTCAGAACACTACTTAATATCAATAAAAAAAATAAAAACATTTAGCAAGGAAAGACAATAGCCATAAAGCTAAAAGGATAGATGAGGACTGTAGATGGACACCAGTTTCCTTTACCTATATTGTTGAAATGAATGAGTGAACTCCTGGAGTTCTTTAAAAAAGATAACATAAAAATGTGCTTTTCTGAGATATCTCGTGTATACTGATTTTTCATGAAATTCCATTTGATTTATGCTAAATGTAGCAATGATTTTAGGGATTCTATTGTTTATAATCCCAGCCTCAAGTGCATTCCTGTGAGATGCTCAGCATTTGAAATATTCACAAAAATTTCTTCATGTTTTAAAAATTGGAATTGCAGTGTAATAAAAATTAGGGCATGGTTTCACAGAGGAAGTATATAATACTGAAATACAAGGGTTATTAAATATTGTAATTAAAAGAATCTATGGAAAAAATGCAATGAGGAATTACTGTTCTGAACTTGGAGATTAAATCCAGTAGCAATTAACATATTAAACAGGTATGGGTACTTCTGTAAATGGAGAGCACAGTGCCTCTAATTATAGCTCATGGATACAGCTGGCCAAGGAGAGAACATCTCTCAAGCACAAATTGAGGTTTCAACCTTTGTCTTGATTTTGACACATCTTGAAAATAAATACTTTTTTTTTTTCTTTATGAGAAAATGGTAGAAGACAACTTCACCTGTAGTATTGATTGGGACAGATAAGTGAGACAAGTGATAAATCCTTGACCTAAGTCAGGCAGAGTAGAAGTTTAAATCAGTTTCTCTCTCATCTTACCTGACAGTTCAGTCCCAGCAGGGCTGGGAGAAGGTGTTCTTTCTGCCTAGGAAAGACAAAAATAGAAAATCTTGATGACCTCCTTGCTTGAAAATCATATCAAAACAGAGAAAAGCCTGCAAATAACTTTGGTTTAGTGAACTAATACTTCCTAACAGTCACAGAATCACAGAATGTTTGAGGGCAGGGACTGATGGGTCCATATGGCCAAACCCCTGCTCCAACCAGAGCAGAGTGCCCAGTCCCACATCCAGGTTGCATTTGAACATCTCCATGGAGGGGACTCCATAACCTCTCTGCACAGCTTGTGCCTGTGCTCCATCACCCACACAGCACAGAAATGCTTCTTGATATTCAGACAACCTTCTGTGTTTGAGTCCACGCCTCCAGGCCTTCCACCAGGCACCACTGAAAAGAGTCTGGATCCACCCTCTCTGCACCCTCCCTACAGGCATTTATGGACATTGATCAAAACCTCCTTCTCTCCAGGCTGAGCAGTTTGGTGCTCCAAATCATTTACAACCTTTATGATCCATCATTAGCCTCTCTCCAGTAGTTCCATATCTATCTTGTACTGGGGAACTCCTAACTAAATGCTATCCCAGGTGTGTGGCCTCACCAGTGCCCACCCTCTTCTTGCTGCTAGAGTGATACAAAGGTAAGTTGGTGAAAATGTGAGTTAATTACATGGACTGTACACAGATGATGAACCACCACATGATGTTAGTTATTAAGAGACAAAGTTCTTCAACATGCTACTTTTTCTTAACTCTAAATTTTGACTTCTTACTTTCATAACAGCAGAGGTTTTCAGTCATATAGCTGTGCTCTGCCACAATTCTGACCTTATACGTAGTGTTTTCTGTGGGTGATATTTCATGTTTGTACCCTGTACTAACTTATGCTGTTCATTATCACCTCTGAAACACATCCCTCACTGACACACAAGTTTTGGAGGATTTTTTTGTTTATCTTCTTTAACAGGACCACTTAAGTTATGGCAATCTTCATAGGTACTGCAGAGGAAACAAAAGCACCTTTGGTATAGTTTTGTTGTTGTTGTTTTTCCATAACACTGACCCTACTGATTTATTATCTGTGTTCACAACAGATGGAAAAAGAATCCAGCAAGAGTGGCTGCTTTTATTCTCAAGAGTAAGACACTAATTTGAGTGGAGATGAGTCCAAGATCCACCTTACTGATAGTCTGATTTCTTTTTAGAGCATAGATAGAGTCCTTGATTAGAGGAAGTTTAGGAAGAGTAGCATGCAAGCATCATTGTTTCCAAGTCACAACAGAATACCAATGCAAACTGGGTCCCTAAATGCCTTTGTAAATGTAAATGAGACTGTAAGGTTTCATGCTTAAAAATGACTGTCTTTGAAAATTACCCTCATCACCAATTTAATATAAATGTGTGAAGGGAATACTGAGGATGTTACATATTTAGAGTTCAGTAAAGCACTTGGCACTGTGTTTCATGAAGTCTTACTGCTAAATTAATTCTAGTTGGCCTGGATAGCTGCATACTCATGTGGGCTGAAAGCTGCCTGACAAACTGTAGATGTGGCAGTGATAAAAAGACCTCCTTCTCCAGTGTTAAAGGTGCGTGTCTAGTGACATATACTGTAGCGACTCTTCAGAGGTTTATTAATCTTTCTGAGGTGTAGAGGCTAAAAATCCTGGAAAAGTAGAAATACAAGGCTAAGAGACTAGAAATAAAATGAAATAAAAATTAAATAAAAATAAACTAGTAATAAAAAAGAACACAATGGGAGGTAGAAGACTGTAAAAGTGTAACAGTTTATTGACAATTATTCAGGAGGGAATTAGATAAAATTTTGCAATATGATATAGGAGTAAAATAACCCTGTGATTTCAGAGTGCAAATACAATTCCATGATGTAATGGATTAACTATGTTGTTATGTTAGCTATAAACTATGCTTATTTTTTGCTGCCTTGTTTTATTCTTCTCATATATTGCTTGAAGTCACTTTATTTCTTCTATAGAACATTAATCAAAGAACTATTTTGTGCATTGAAGCAATGGGTGTATAGAGGAACTCTGAGCCATCTCTTGGCATGGAAGTAATACGATGAGTAATAAAGATGCTTTTTTATCTATAGTTCCATGAGTATCCTACAGACTACAATCTTTACATTACCTGAAATACATCCAAGGGAATTTAGAGAAGTAAAACAAACAAATTGAACTATGTTTGATTGCAAGGGAAGATAGAAACAACCAAGTCATCTGAAGTTTCTAAAACAATTAAGAGGTACTAGATGCTTTCCTTCCTGAAAACATTTAGAGGTATTTTGTTCCACAACATCACTGCTAAAATAAACTTTAAGGGTGGGCTCTGTCATACTGTTGAGATTTCCTTAGTACTCAAAATGTGTGAGTACTCTGCAAATACAGACATGATCCCTGACCTTGGGAACATAAAAGTTAATGACATTTCACCATTTCACCATAGTTATACCCCTAGTAGGCCAGCCCTTTCATAGAACTCCACCAAATGCTAAATCTTCAGCTTTTGATACAAGTGACCTCTTCTTCAATGAAAGAGGAGTTATTTACTAAAATCATTGCATAAATAAACAGGTACCAGTGATGATTAGTAACTCTATATTATGTCATAAAAGAAATATTTGACCTCCCATTAACCTTATTTGAACATTTTGCAAAAACCTGATGTTACGTACATATCTTGGGAACTGTGTAGCAATTACATGCAGCCTATTACCAGTGAATGGGCCAAGTGGGTTCAAACCCAAGGTAATGAGAAACACCATAACTAAATGATTGTTTTGAGTTATTATGGCACTGTTTGTCACCTTCTGACTGTTAGCTGAACCATTCTGCACCTAGCTCTCCACCAGCTCTTTAATAGGGAACGGCGCTTACCACTATTAGGTACAATTTCATAACAAGTCTCCAGAGTATTACACTTGACAAAATGATAATGAACCAGTTTTGATACTGAACTTTGAACAAAGCAAAAAAGAGAGTCTAGATTTGTTCATTAAATAATGCAACATACACTTATATAGCTGCAGGGCTACTGCTCCTCATTTCTGCAAATATGTGGAGGATAAACGCATACATTGGCCAAATAACCAATTTGCTTTTAGGCTGGTCTGGCAAGGCAGAGTGGTTTTCTTGTTAATAATCATCCATTAATGCTTAGCCAGCTGAAAAGAACCCCGGATATGACACCCATTGCTTTCAAGCCTTAATGTTATAAAGTGAGAATAATTAAAGGCAATAAATGGTGAGAGAACTAGATGCTGGAATGATGCATTTTACTCTCAGTACGGCCAAATATATACACTCCCAGAGGGGAAAAATGACTTAAAATACCGTGCGTTCTTTATTCTGTTACTTATATCACCCAAGGCCAGAGGACAAAGCTAGCAAATACAGTATAAACCAAACTGCAAAAAGATAAATGAAATGCAAGTAAGCCACTAAAATAAATAATGTTAAACTGGATCCCTTTAACATTATTTTTTGTAGTTAAAAGATAAGTTTCTTTCATACCCAATGCTTTGGCTATAAACATCCTTATTAATTTTGTTTTCATATTTATTTGATTTGATTTCTCACTTAAACAATAGAAAATAGAAAAACACAATTTCCAGTTTAACCAGAAACAATGGATTTTCCTTGCCTGTAGTCCTATTTGGAAAAGTAGAGTATGCACTTAGTCACTCTGATTTAATCTTATTGAGTACCTTTGGGAATCAGGAAACTGGGGCTTCAGCAGGGCTGCTGGCCTGCTGGAAAACAACATGGCCAGCTGAGACTGAAAGGGGGAAAGGGAATTGGTATGTGTCAATCACCTGCCTACTAGAGAAGAGAAAACACTGCTCCCAGATCTGCACATTGTTTTGCTGTTAACTGCAATTGTCAGGAATTTCACTGGAATGAAATGTGCAAAATTGTACCAAAATTTAAAAAGAAATGAAACAGAACTTAAGCTTCAGGAGGCCTTCAGAGATCACTGACTTTATTTAATTAATACTAGCTTTCTACCACAGCATATATGGTTTTAATAGATTGTAACTCTTGTTTCTGTTTCAATATTACTCCCCATAGCTTGCACAATCATCTTGTGTGTCACTTATATTACAAGATATTATCTGAAGATTCAGAATCTCCAGTTGGCCTGATTTCAGTCATTACTTTCATTAAAAGACTACATTTTTTTCTTGAGTGATGAAATAAAATTATCAGTTCTTATTTATAAGCTAGTTTTATATTACAAAAATCAATCTACATAAAAGGTAATTTTAAACTGAGAAATACCCTCAAATGTTCTGGTTTTTTGCTTTTTTTTAATTATTATTATTTTTTTTTTGAGGATGCAATGGGGTATTAGTTTTGAAGAGAAGTTTATAACTTGTTAGTCTAGATCATTCAATTATATAAAAATATCACTGATGGTTTTTTTTGACAGAATGTAAGAATAAATTATCACAGCTCTTCTCTTTATTTGGTCTCATGCTGTATAAATCCACTTAACATATCTTGTTTACTGATTTTTGCATTAGCTAATTAAAAAAATACAGCACAGCTTTCTAGGTAATTATGTCTTTTAAGCTGTTATGCATAAACAATTTAAAGCTAAAGGACACCTTTTCAAATACTGTTATGTAAAATAATCACAATGGGATAGCATATAATCTCAAGTAACATGGAGGATTTTATTAAACAAGCTTTAAGAGCTGATCCTAGTTCATTTGTAATAGATATAGCATTCAATAAGCTATGAGAAATGCATAGATGTCCTGGTTACTGAGGCCGGCAGCTGCTTCTGCCAATCAATTGTCAGGGTCAGTGATTACTGTTCTGCAGCAGTGCCTGTTCCCCATGTCCACCATTAACTCCTCCCTGACATCTCTCCAAACCATTCAGTGCCCAAAGGCTATGCTCTGAGCTCCAGCAAGCAAGATGTCACTTGTTGTTCCTAGCAAAACCTATCCTCACTGACCTTCATGGTGTGTTCTTCCCATCACTGGCCTTATCTGATCACGAACACAAGCAAAGACAATGTCTCAGTCTCATAGAAAATTGTTTTTAAAGAATTTGCATATTTCATATGTTTCTAGAATAATCATAGCAATGACCCCAGCACAAGAAAAACATGGACTTTTGGAGTGGTTCCAGTGGAAGTCCAAAGGTCCAGAGGAGAGCTTCTCTTATGAGGAATGACTAAGGGAGCTGAGCTTGTTCAATCTGAAGAGATGGCTCTGGGAAGACTTTATAGCAGACTTCTAGTACTTACAGAGAGCCTATAGGAATGGTGGGGAGGGACTCTTTATCAAGGAGAGTACTGAAAGGACAAGGGTGATGGTTTTGAACTTAAAGAGGGTATATTTAGATTAGACAGAAAGTAATTCTTCTCTATGGTGTGGTGAGGCACTGAAATAGGTTGCCCAGAGAAGCTGTGACTGCCCTATCCCTGCAGGTGTTCAAGATCAGGCTGGATGAAGATATTGTCAGCTTGATGTCATGGCAGATGTCCCTGACTATTGCAGGAGGATTAGAACTATATGTTATTTAAGGTACTTTCCAAAATAAGCCATTCTATGATTCTACAATGAATATTGTTACGTTCTGTACTAGTGTAAGTCAATTCGATAGTAATGCATCTTATTTATTTCCATGGAAGCTACATCAGATACAAAGAGTACAACAACATTTTTTGATAGAGTAAATTCCCTGCTACCAAACACTGATCTTCAACAGAGTCACCACAATTAGCTATGTATTTTTGCAAGTGATGAAAAAGAGCGTGTATGCTGTGCTCACAAAAATCAGCACCGGTGAAGCTGAGCCTCAGTGTACTCACATTGGCTGTTTGGTCTTCATAAATGTTCAGCAAGTGTTGATGAATGTCAATGAGTGCACTTTTTCTGCTTGGAGGAATTCGGTGACACACCTTTGCTTTACATGGTCTGCCATGTCAGACACCACTTTTTCAGAGTGCCCCTCTGCTGCTATCTGTCACACAGAAACAAAGCGTAGAGGAATGTTGGTGGGAAGGTTCAGCCTCTATTATCAAACTACCAACATCTGTGTCTCATGTCATGGGTAAAAAATAGGAGACATTACTTTTGGAGTAGCCCTCATATAAGGAATATATACTGGGATGCTTCCCTAGAGTGGATGCCTCATAGACAGTGTTTAAACACCTACCACTGCCCATAGATTTGATCATGTAAATATGAGATGAGATGCAGCAAATTGTTCAAGCGAGAGAAGTGGGAGTTTTAGTAAGAATGAATAAAGAAAATCAGTCAGTAACAAAAGTACGAAATGATGTTTGTTGATCAGGAATAGACAGAAAGCAATTTTGTTAGACATTTCAGGTTGTTAAATTTGTTTGTCTTCAACATCAGAAGAAAATGAAAGTGAAAACATTCCAAATGTTTCACTAAACACTAGAGAAGAAACAGTTGCCTTCTGTTACCCAGAACTTCTCCCCAGATTACTCAGGTTACATGAAATGTGTAAGCTATACCCAAGATTTTCTCATCCTTGTAGTTGAATCAACCCAGCTAGTGAGTGTTTTTCTTTCTTGAAGTTGCTATATTAGATAGACTAGCAGCTAGGCCTTTATTGAAGTGACAGGGAGAGCTCAAGGCAGATGTAGTCACCACTATCCAGAATGGTTTTATTTATGCAGTGTAACAGTGTATTTTTACTTGCTCAACTCGTTGTACAAAACTAGATGTTAGGCACAAAGCTCTGCTATCTGTTTCCAAGACTACTGCTATGTCATTGAAAATAATCATCCAGGAAGGAGACAAAACGTCTAAGTGACCTCAAGGGGCTTGAGAATGAACATAATTACCAGAAATAATAATTCTGAATAAATTCATACTTTTTAATGTAACTCCAAAAAAAAAAAAAAAAATCACAGAAGCTTCACAGCTACAAAACTCTAGAGATCTCATCATAAAGTGTAAAAAGAGGCCATTCTGAGAAGAATTGATTTGCACTGAGCTTTGAAGTGAAGTTCAGCTACAACAGAAAGGATGTTTTCTGGCATGTCTGAGTAGCTGTGCCTAGACAGGTACAATGAAGAACTTCAGCTGTATTTGACCTCCCAGAACTTCTGCAGAGAAAAACACATCATTTCTCTTGACAGCATCTATGAAAGATGCATAGATGTCCATTATCCTCCCTCAAGACCAAGCTTTGAGGATTCACCATGCAAAAAACTATGTGGCAAACAGTCAAGAGCCAAGCCCAAGGGTCACTCTGCCCATATTGCCCTAGACATAGCAGAGGTCAGGGCAAGGTTAGTCCACTATGATGTTTTGGAGCAGAGAGACTTTTCTCTGGCCTTCTATGGGCAAAGGAAGATGTTGAGCTGAGTGGATTTAGAGGTCCGTTGTTAACAATATGTTGTATATTGCTGTGCAGTTCTGAAGAGCTTACGGATTTTGGTAGCATTACTTTTGTGGAGGAGCTCCTGTCAGGACCAGAGACTCATTTGTTCCATGTTCTCCAGCTGAAACTCATCACAAGTAAGGCTGAGTGAGATCCCGAGAGGGGAATGATAGTCTTCCTTTCTGTACTTCTGACAGGAGACTGAGTCTCTCTTCCTGACTAACTGGAGGGGATGATTTGGGGCTACATGCTATTATTGTTCCTAAGCAACATCACTTACTTGGGAACTCCTGCTATGCCAGTGCAGAGTTTGTTTTACACAGCGTCAATTTTTTCCTGGCAGCTCCCTGGTTTTCTTTGTTTCTGCCCTAATGAAAGGAAACTTTCTGCTTATATATTTTTTTAATACACTCAGTGAAACACAGTGGAAGGTTAAATGAAAGGTGCATGATAATAAGGACTCTGAGATAGCTGTGTGTTCACAATACCCTGTGTTCACATTTAAATGTCTTACCCCCAGAGGCTTTTTTTTTTTTTTAATTTATAAAAGCAGCATAGCACAGGCCTATTTATTACCCACCAATTCCATTTCTTAGAGTGAACTTGCTTCTGAGCCAGAGTTTGGTTTTTTTTTCTGCAAATACACGTTCCTGCGTATGGATGTGGGGGTGGCTGGAATGGTGGGTAGGCAAGGGAAGAGGATGGGTGTGATGGGAGGACCATACTTAGATATTACAGAATTGCTGTAGAAAATATCTTGCTATTTATTCTTGCAAGCAGATGGTGCCAGTTGATTACCTTCACCAATAGAAGCTGTACCTGATAGCGGGGGTGTGAAGAAACCTCTCTGCAGTAAGAGCTTAGGGGAAGGCAAATTACTGCTTAAAGTATTCAGTCAAGAAACTGCCACAGAATGAATAGCGTGAAGGTTAAAGGGCTGGGCCAGGGGACACAAGGATCAGTTATGTACAGCAGAGGATGGTGGTTTAGTTGTTCTGAACTGTGGGACTGATCTGCTGCATGTGCATGGGGGGATGGGTTGTTTGACACACCTGCCCCATACAAGGGGCTTTGTAGAGCCAAGGGGCACTGTGCAATAAAACAGGAGCAATTTGCTCATCAATGGATGCTCTGGCACGTTTCAATTCAACCCAAGGAGACTTGCCTGTCCTGCAAGCCCAGCTCTTTCGGCTCCTTTGATCCAGAGTATCTGTTTGAACTGTTCCTGAGCAAACAGTTTTGCAAACAGTTCTGGATTGAGTGTAAGCAGTCCTTCCTGTGCAGCCATTCAAAGGGCAGGTGTGTGCTGTGTGTCCCTGCCCCATGCAGCTCAGCAGTGATCTCCATCAGACCTTCCCTTCAACAGCAGGAGGTGGGGTTAATGTTTTCTTGTTGTGATTGCTAAGAGTGTTTGTAAAATAAGTAACTAGAACGAAAATGAAAGAAGCTTCATACCTTTTACACAGTCTTGATTACTTTCACTTACGTTGCCTTGGTTTACCCAGTGGCTCTAAGGGATTTGCCTTGGGCTTGCATCAACCCCAGGAAAGCAGAATCAAACCTTCTGTTAAAGAAGTGTGAGGGATTCTGAGCATGTAACACAGAAAAAAAGGAAAATTTCTACAGTACAGAAGAAGAACACATGCTGTTTTTTCTGATGTTGGCTCCTGAAACTTTACTGCAACAGTAAATAAATTGCCTCAGCAGTTTCTGAAAAATGCCATTTAATGTTTGCTGGCCCCTGGGAGTGCTAAACATTGTCACATTTGTACAAAATGCCAGTAAAAGACTCCTGGGAATTTCATCCACATGCCTGCAGCTTTGATAAGTTTTATAACAAGCCAGTATAGTGTAGCACTGTTGGTTTGAACCATGGTGCTTGTGAGACACTGTGGAAAAATTGCAGGAAAAAAATGCACATCAATCTTGATTCCAATCAGATTAAAATGTATCTATATACCAAATCCTTAGGAAATACATGAAATAGATAAAAATAGAAGGAGATTACATGTTTTCTCACTTTGGGATTCAATAGAAATCCACTGACAATTTTACTTTTTCTAAAGACTGCAGAAGAAATCTACATTTGCAAAATGAAAAATTCTGTTTGTCACTCAAGTCTTGAATACTCCATTAAATCTGTGGACTGGTGGAGCTGGGGTTGTTCAGCCTGGAAAAGAGAAGGCTATTGGGAGATCACATTACTGACTTCCAATATATAAACCTCACTGCTGCCTTCCAGTATTTAAAGGATAATTATAAACAGAGGAAAATCAACTTTTTTTACAAAGGTAGATAGTGATAGGAAAAGGGAGAATGGTTTAAAACTAAAGGAGGTGAGATTTGTATTGGATGTCAGGGGGAAGTTTTTAGCTGAGAGGGGTAAGATGCTGGAACAGGTTGCCCAGAGAGGTTTGGTTTCCCTATACCTGGAAGTGTTTAAGGCTACACTGGATGAAGCCCTGGGCAGCCTGATCTAGTACTTTATCCAGCAGTAGGTGGCCCTGCCTGTGGCAGGGGGGTTGGAACCTGATGACCCTTGAAGTCCCTTCCAACCAAGCTTTCTATGATTCTGTGATTCTAACCTTATAGAAATAGTCTGAGGAGATAGTCCAGGTATTTTGAAGAACCTCTCATTGGGTTATGGAAAACAAAGTTTCAAGTTTCCATGTCATTTACTTGAGACAGCAGTATTCCTCTATCAATATTTCAGACCTGCGTTATAGTATTAAAGCTGTTGGTCTTTGTAGGCAGATAGTGTTTGTTTACCACCTGACCAGAACATCACTAAAATCAGTCTATTTTGCTGCTCAGTACAACAGGTGGTGGGTTTTTTTTGTTTGTTTGTTTTTGCATTCACATTTTTTTTTCAGAGTACTGTAGGAAAAACATTCAGTCGGTTTTATTTCAAAACTGAATCTTGCAATCCAGAATTCTACTTTTATCTGCTGACTCACATTGTGAAAGATGAACACAAAATGAACTGGTAGGAGAAAGAGAAAATATGGGCACATGCTCCTATCCATTTTTATAACTTTATTTCAATTGAAACTGGTTTGAATTCTGTGAATATTTTACTATTTTTCTTTCATCCTCCACTACCTACTTACTTCCATTTCCATTAGGATACATAAATAATTGGTTATTGGTATATTTATGTTCTACAATCCCTGACTTCATGACCTCAAAAATAAAATATTTTCTGCTTGAGATCAGATTTCGTAGACTCTAGGAATATATCTAATTAACATCAACACAGATATCATGTAGAAGGTTTTTGTGAGTGTGTAGTTTTGATACAGTCGTGAGATTATTAAACTGTGACATTTCTCATGGTAATATTTAAGCAATTTTCAAAAAATTTTAATCTGCAGAACTGCTTCATTGTTGAGATTCCTCTTTATTTTGTTCTCTGTTTGTAAGTAGTTATGATAAAAAATACATGCTTTTTAGTTCTCCTTTTTTTTTTTTTTTTCCCTGTGAAGTAGAGATCTATAGGAGGAATGTATAAATCTTTGTTTGACTTTATTCCATTTATGACAAAGATATTCCACAGGTAACAAATGTGCTCACTGGAATTCTGCCATGGGAACAGTATAACAGAATTGTACTAAAATGATGAGTCAGGCTTTGCCTCTCTTCTGAAGAAACTAACAGCTTGTCAGTTATTATATTACTACTTTCTACTTGCTTATTTTTCTTATTCTACCATAAAAAAATGAAAACTCCATTACCCTAACAGATAAGGATGCCCTGATTGTTCAAAGACCCTCTAGTTTAGATCATAAAATGTACGGTTGTGGAAAAAAAAAGAAGAGGAATTTTAACAAAAAGGAAATAAAATAATAGAAAAATAGATTTCTATTTTCTGCTGAGACTTAATAGACCAGAGAGCTTAGCCTTCACTAAATCTTCACTAACTAAAACTGATGTAACAACAATACCACAATCACTGCCATCATGGCCATGAGAGGTTTTTTTTTTGTTGTTGTTGTTTTTTCTGTATGTTTATTGGAAACAGTAAATGCCAAATCTGTTTTCAGAGCATACTGAAAAATCTCATGGGTATTAACCAGTCTTGCTCACTTATGAAATGGGGCATTTTTTAGCAAGTGACCTGTGAGTGAAAAACTTTGTTCTCTACATCAGTTCTGTGAGTCATTCCATTTTCCCCTCTATTAGTTAGTATAATTCAATTCCCCTCTCTTCACCTATCATAAAAAAGCTAGGGAGAAGAGTTGCTCTTCTCTGTACTTGCAAAGTATTTGATGTAATTTTTGAGATCTCCTTCAATCATGGTGTTTTCTTAAAATTAGAACCAAATTAAATGTGCTCCTAGCCATTACAGAGTACACTGATTAAAACTGAATTATACTCAGTTGTGATCTACAGTGGAATTTGCATGACATGTCTCTCCTGGTGTGAAACTAAAAGCAAATTTGAATTGTACCCTATTCCTTTCCAACAAATACACTCCATTAGCCATCAGATCCAATAATTTGTGATCAATATTTAGAACAGATAAATCTATAGATTTAATGAATGATGTATCTATTAGAATACGTCTCAAGTACTCTACCTAATCCCTGATAACTGTTGAAGGATAATTAACTACACTTGCTTTCCTTTTCCTTATTTTTGTTACAGCAGTCTCCAGAATTCCCAGTTTCAATCAGAACCAGCTTCTTGATTATGAAAGTAAACCCCGTAAGAGCTTGTTGGGAAAACATGTGTTTTACATGACCTATGAGAACATTTCCAGTGATTTAGACTTACATATGTCTGCTTTCATGAGTAAAGGTAGCCTGAATATGTTTTCAGAGGCTGAGGTGGAAGATGCCTTCTTCTGAAAAAACACAACAGCAAGTTCAAACATTCTGGACTCAAAACCTGAACCCCAAACTGAAAGGCAGCTGATGTGGGGTGTTTTCTGTTGGTGCCTGCAAGTGAGGAAGGGGCAAAACAGGACCCACATGCCACAGTAAGTCAAACGTATTTAACTTTTCATATTGTCAAAGGTCCACTGAAAACAAAGCATACTATTTGAAGGGACCATACTATGCACTCTTTCACCGTATGTATTAAAAAATGCATGTTTTTTGTTTGTTTGTTTGTTTGTTATTGTTTTATTTTTTCCCCGGCTTTCTTCTAATTGCCACCACATTTTTCATATTTTTGATGTGCTATTTTTCCATTCATTTTCAGAAACCAGTCTTCAGTTGAAAAGACTTTATTTCAGAAATTATGTGTGTGTGTTAAGCAAATAGAGAAAGAAAGAGAGAAGTTGCTTTCTGTCTAGATCTAACAGGAAATAGCTTCTCCGGTAGCTATCACAGTAAGAGAACAGTGCATTTAGGTTGGCTCTGTGTTGATATAAAATAGCATCTACCCAACCTCACATCACTGTTCAGACAGACTCTAGTCCCAAATGGCTAACATAAAAGCTCCATAACCTTGTGATCATATTAAATGAAAGGTAAGTCATAGATGGGTTCTGACTACTGGGAATCTTACTAATTACTGCTATGGAAGAGGGAGCAATTGCAAAACCTCTGTTCTGTATGGATACAGCCAGCTTCTGCCATGATGGTTCAGTTCTATCTGATCCTTTGTGTAGTGTGCTTGGCTCCTGCAGTAGTTGCTTCCCTAATAATAGAAATGAAACAGCTTAATTCTTAGAGAACTCTCATGGTTTATAGATTTTTTTCTCAATTTTTTACACAGATTTTTTTTTATGATTCAAGCATAAGCACTGTCAATGTATCTGCTCTTTCATAGCCTAGTAAATGACAACTTTCTGCTCAAAGAAAACATTTGTTTTCTGTCCACCCTGAGGAATTATATGGCACTGGTTCTTTTCCAATAGCAAATCTCATGTCCTGTTGCTTTTCTCTTTCATGCAACCTTTTCAATTAAGGCCAGATCCAAAATTTACAACTGCTGTTGGAAAAAGAAGCCATTGCCTGCAGGCTCTTTCTTGCAGTTTTATGTACAGTTATTCACACAGTGGTCACACTTGCGTGACAAGACTACATTGTAGGAACAATATATACCACACAACATTTCCTTAGGATATTAGTGGTCATTTTAGATAGTGGGTGAGCTACCTTTTCTTCATGTCAGTTCTGGCAATCAACTGTAAAATATGACTGTGATTAGATGTGGCAGCTTATTACTGTACCAGTGTTTTATGCATATAATTCATTATTTTTTTTTCACTTTCTGAGATAAGAAAATCTTTAGGCATTAGCCATGTGATCCAGTTCCATGACAGGTGCAGAGGGAGAATTTCTGGACTCTCTTTGTCTTTTCAGCTCTTGTCACAATCTGGTAAATGTTTCTCTTCATCTTACTGTCGTGTTAACACATCATCGAAAGTGTAAAACAGTATGAGAAATATTTTAGCTTTCTGAAGAATGTGCCAGTACTAACCCAGTGTGTGTATTTGCTCAGTCATTTGGGGCTTTCAAAGAGTCTGAGTTGCCAAAGTGAAGTCTCTATCTAAGCAAGTTCCTTCCCATTTTGCTGGCTGATGGGATCAGTGTGAATATACCAGAGGGAAGCTGGAATTCCTCAAGGTGCTGTGAAAAAATAAAAAAGGCAAAAGAACATAGGGCAAGTAATCAGACAGAAGGGAGGAACGTTCCAAGGTGCACAGACTCTAGCTTTTCTACAGGTTCCAATATTGCCGGATACAGTCGGTGTGCTCAGGGTGTGTCTCGGAACGGCACAGCGATTAAACTACCAGCAACTCGCTGCCAGCTTTGATCCTTTCTGAGCTGCGCATCAGCGGAAAGTTGGATTTACTGTTGCTCTCTCCTCCGGTTCGGGAGTGGATCAGACCGACTTCGCGATCCCTGCCTGAGCCTGTGCCTCACAGCTGCTCGTCTGCGCATGAGTCGCCGCGGGAGGCTCCGCGGCTCGAGTATTTCAGGGGCTGGGCACCGGGATAAGATGCTCAGTGCTTGACGGAGGAGAACGCACTGGCGGGCCATGGCCATCACGCCGGTGCGAGGGGGACCCCGGACCACCGCCTGAACGAGGGGAGTGCTATCATTGGCGCAGCACCCGCTTCAGCACCGCGGACAGCACACCCTGAGCTCCTCTCCCGACTTCGGCTCAGCGGCTCGGTCTCCCGCTGATCCCACTCCCGGGCTCCCCCGGCTGCGGAACCGATACCCCTCTCCGCTTCCCCCCCCCTCCGCTCCCGGACATCTCTTCCCCGCTCTGCCTCGGCCAGCTCCCAGCCCGCACCCCAGGTCCCTCTCTCCCCGCTCGATCTCCTCGCTGCCCCTCTCCTCGCACCCCTCTGCCCACGGCTCCTCTTCCCGCTCCTGCGGCTCCACTCCCCCGGCAACATGCGCGGGCGGCCGCGGGCGGTGGCTGCGGTGCCGGCTCGGATGTCCCCTTCCTCCTGCCTTCGCCCGCTCCAGGCGACCCGCTAAGAGATGGACTTGGCAGGCGTGCTGCTGGCGTTGCTCCTCGTGTTGGTGCTGGTCGTCTCTCTGCTCTCCAACCTCCTGGTGCTGCTATGCTTCATCTACAGTACGGAGATCCGCAAGCAGGTGGCCGGGGTTTTCCTGGTGAACTTATCCTTTTGCAACCTGCTCCTCACCGTCCTGAACATGCCTTTCACGCTGCTGGGAATCCTAAGGAACCAGCAACCCCTCGGGGGCTGCATCTGCAAAGCGGTGGGTTTCCTGGAAACTTTCCTGACTTCCAACACGATGCTGAGCATGGCAGCACTCAGCATTGACAAGTGGATTGCTGTGGTGTTCCCCTTGAGCTACACCAGCAAGATGCGGTATAAGGACGCTGTGATACTGATGGGCTACTCATGGCTCCACTCTCTCACCTTTCCCTTGGTGTCCTTGTTTTACTCGTGGGTAGATTACAGCAGCGTTTATGCTTCTTGCACCTTGCACCTGAAGGAAGAGACAGAGCGGAGAAGGTTTACAGTGTTCACCATCGTCTTTCATTCCACCAGTTTCATGCTGTCGCTGGTGATCCTGTGTTTCACCTATTTAAAGGTGTTGAAAGTTGCCCGGTTCCACTGCAAGAGGATAGACATTATAACCATGCAGACTCTGGTTTTGCTGGTGGATATCCACCCCAGGTAATTCTTGCCTTTTCGTATCCACCACCCCGGGGTTCTTGCAGTAGGTACCCTCGTGCAGAGAGGTGTGCTGTCTCTCCAACACCCCTCCCTGTGCTCCTTCCCAACAAACCCTCTTGGCTCTAGCTACAGCATACGGTGCCAGCAGACACTTTGTGCATCTGTAGCCTGCACCATTTAAAAATGAGACCCAGGTAGCAGGGAGCTGTTTTGGGGTAAGTGTCCCTCTGGGGTCTGCAGGGCCAGGACTGCCCTCCCCCCAGTGCCAGGACTGCCCTCCTGTGCCCTACTCTAGGGCTGGGAGCAATCCTTCCCCTCTCCACCGGGCTTAGCTGTCCCCTCCTTGCTCTTTTCCTTAACCCCTTAGCTGCTCTTTTCCCTTTGCAGTGTGAAGCAGCGCTGTCTCAATGAGCAGAAAAGAAGGAGGCAACGGGCTACCAAGAAAATCAGTATTTTTATAGGGTCATTCGTGATCTGTTTTGGTCCTTACATTATCACCAGGTCAGTATCTCCTGCTGGGGTGGATGAGGGGACTGTCTGTGACACCAAAGTGCTCATGGATGAGCAGGTGCTGGTGTGGGCTGGGGAAGTCTACAACTAATTTGGGCTGGCAGAGCCTCCTGGAGACCTGGGGCCATCAGAACACACACATTTGCACAAGCTCATATATGGATTCACATGCTACTGCCTCAGGAACTGTGCACTCCCCGGCAGCTTCTGTCTCTACTTTCCTCATTGCAACCAGGTCTGGGTGCCTCTGCCAAGAGCAAGAGGCATTTAGGATGAGTACCAAGAATTAATTACATGCCACTGGGAGATGGAAGCAGTTTAAAACATTTGACACCCTTTGTTCTTAGCATAACCCAAGCGATAGAGGGAAAAACAGATAGCTTCTCCTGATTAGCTCAGGTCCCAAAAAAGCATAAGGCCAAAGCCAGCAGCAATTAGAAGCTGAGGTGACATAATTTAAATTTACCCAGGCCAATAATTTGGTAGGTAAGCTTTGTGTCTGGAAACATTAATGTCTGTGAATTTATATTAATTATGAATCTTGGCCTTGTGATGTGGGAGTTAGCTTCTAAGGAAACCAATAATTAGTCTTTAAGAATGTATAGGAAACACTATGCTTCTCAACTGGCCAGTCATTTGCATCCACCCTGGTGATCTGTGCCTTTTAGAATAGTCAGATGTCATTCTCTACTTGTAAGGTACACATACAATATATGGTTATTATTTTTAAAGCTTGCATAAATTGATGAGCTGGAAGCCAACATAACTATAACAAATTGCAGCACCTCAGGATTTAGCCTCTGATCTCTAAAATAAATGGGCCGTAAATTTGACAAAACATTATTTATTTTATTTTTATAATAGTCACCATTCAATAGTGCTTTCAATAGACTTTCAGAAAGAACTGACTTCTGACTAGGGAGATGCACTACTCTTTGCAAAACCACACTGATGAAGGCTCTCTCAAATTTGTTTCCAAGTTGTCAGGGTCTCCATTCACACCAACTTTCAGAATTTGGCCACGCTGATCTTACACAGTTTTATAATTGTAGGCCATTTATGATCAACATTGCTGTTCTTTTCTTACATAGGCAGTGGGACAAATTGAAGCCAGTGCACAAACATGACAATATTTTTTTAACCTTTACAATGACATTTCAGTCCTCATTTAGATGTTAAAATGGTCTGACTGTCTGGATAACTACTTTTTTTTTTGCAGTTGAAAGGATTATTACTAATACTAAACTTTCCTCACAGAATTAAAAGGTTAACTGATCATTATTTAGTACATTCTGAGTCATTTTATATTCATTTTTTACCATAAACAAGAATGAATTTTATTGAACCATGTGGATTTTGCCATCTCAATTGCATTTGAACACCGCCAGTCTCAGCAAATTCCAGAAGCATATTTTTCAGGGTGGAGATAATTCTTACAAACTTCTCAGATTATTCCTTAGAAGGATGTAAAATAAAAGTAACTTCCTTCCCTAGACCTTACAATTGGCAAAGATGAGATAGATCATTTTCCTTGTGTGACAAATGGGTACAACATATGTCATTAAGAAGAAGACTGAGGCCTGGATTATGGGATGCGTGTCTCAAGGTGCATTCACAGTGACCAAGAGGTTCAGTAAACACAAAATGGGAAGCATTTGAGAAGGACATCCTGGAAGCTCTTTGGCCCAAAGGTAAAACAGTGTCCAGGCTGCACAGGATTAAAAGCAATAGTGGCAGAGGGTGGAGGACTTGCTATCATATCACTTCTACATTCTTACCCTATTTTTAGCAGGGTTGTGCTGAAGTAATCTCAGTGATGGCAGTGGCAGAGATCTTCACTGTTTTCTTGCTTATTGGCCTGCTGACTCAGGTTGTGTTATGAGCTCAGAATTTGCTCCTCATTTCAGAGATGTGAATGACATTTCAATCATTAGCAACATATTCATCTGTTCACTAAAAGCCTGCAGATTAATTTAATCTTTGCTGTAATGTTACTGAAATCATGAAAATTATACTAAAGTACATTCAGATGTATGTTTATAAGGCCGACTTGTTTAGTTCAGGTTTTTTATCATGTTAAAATTTGGGTGATTTTTTTCTTTTGTTGGCTTCAAGGGAATAACATTTAGGCCCGTAAAACGTTAAAAGGGACACACGGCCATTCATCTATTTTCATAGCAGAGAGATATCTTCCTCTCCTTATTTAGTGTGTTTATAAAAACATCAGTTGTGTAAATATCAAGTGTTTATTTCCTTATTATACTGAATTGCAGGAGGAGATAAGGAAAAACATGCAGCAAGTGCCTGTTATTGTATATTTATTTATTTCTCACATTCTATGTCTGATATATTCATTCATTCATTCATTCATTCATGTTTTGTGTCTGTTTGGAATTCACTGGAATTTTCCAGAGTTGGATTCCAGAAGTAATCTGAGTCTGAAATGTCCTTTGGTATAGGAATTACTTCATTATTTCAAATGAGAATATTTCATTATAAAGTTCAATTGCTTGTTGCAAACTTCAATCCTAGTGTTGGGAAGTCAGCTTTTTATACAGGGGGATCAAAACACCCTTCAAGGTGGGAGCTCTGCGCATTGGAAAGGGGCCAGAATGTTCTTCAAGCCTGGAAAAAGCATCTAAGTTTGAGTCTTGAAATTGGAATGTCTTAGGGTATACAAATATATCTCATGGTGTTTTGTTGTTGTTTTTCCTTCTTGAATAAATACAACGGCATATTCTTGAACCTCCAAAAGATTTCACAAAAGATACACAGATAATGTAACTTTCTTACCCTGTTCCTTTCATCTTTGTGTAGAGTTTGCCCTATGTAGATGAGCTGTATGCCAGACACTCACTGGAATAGCCTGAAGGTTTGTTCTTACTTCTGTGACAAAAAAAAAAAAACAAAAACAACTTAGTTTCAGTTTCTCTCCATGTGATTAATGCACCTCTCTCAGCTGTGGTGCTGAGGCCACTAATCATCCATGAAGAACAGGTCAGGAGACACAGGTCTGGAGACAGCTGGCTGGTCATATAATGATGATAAAAGTGTTGTCTCCTTGTTTTCTTTGGCAAAACTAACAGTCAGTGCAGACAGAAATATTCACAGGTAAGTAGATGCTACTAAGCACTCTTACCTCAAACCTCTATGTAGGTTGGCAGACATGACAGTGTGTAAAGGAGACCCCTAGCTTTCAGGAGCAATAGGCTGATGCCATGAATGTCATGCCCAAACATTTGAAGAGCTGAGTGAATACAGATGCTCCAATGCATGTTTCTACCTCAAATTTGTCATGTGCAAGGGTTAATCAGCTACATCACCAAGATTTTGATCACTGTCACTTACCAGCACAAACCTCTATATTCAGAAAGCATAGCAATGAATTGAAGTAAGTTGTTATGTCTGTTTCATGTAACACTGAAAACAAAATTTTCCCCTCTTTCCATAGAAGGAATTATTGTTTCCCAGTGGCTTTGTTAAGATAGTTCCCTTTGCCTTTATTGAATCCAAGGAGTTAATTTGTACAGAGTGCTTCTCCTGCAGGACGGTGTGTTGTAAGAAAATAAGTGTTACTTTAATGTTTCATGAGGCATGATTTGAGCACTGGGCTCAGTGTGAATATAACACTCAAGTGTTTCCATCTCTCTTTAATGTTTAACAGGTTGATAGAGCTCCTTCCTTTTGTTACCATAAACTACTACTGGGGAATTATAAGCAAGTGCCTCACCTACAGTAAGGCTGCGTCAGATCCATTTGTTTACTCACTTTTACGTCAACAGTACAAAAAAGTTCTGATCAACATTGTCAATAGGATACTTAAGAGGGATCTGTATCCATCATCAGGGTACAACAGCTCTCTCGACACTGAAAATGATTACTGCTTGCACAGAACAAACTAACAACGTGACAAACACTCCCCTTCAAGCGAGACAGGTGATTGCCACTGCTGGAAAGCTGCCTTTGCCCTCTCTTGCTGAGAGTGGTGACAGTGTCTCCAGGGGATGGAAGCTTCATTAATGTGATGCACTTCTTTGTAGACTTTCCCAAAAAGCCCTACCCTGGTCTGCAGCCAGTGGAATATATGGCAAAGCCTTGTCCCTGAGGGAATGGAGTAGGCTTGAGGGGTTTAAGAGAGACTCTGGAGGTTTTAGAGAACCTTAGAAGGAGCTTTAATGTTTCAAGGCTGAAGACTTGATATTTCTCGGAGCGTTCCATACCAGAGGTGACAGCCCACCATTTCCTGGGAGCATGAGAATTCCTGGCTTGGAAGGAGAGGCTCAGCATCCTCTGTGCAGCACATGCCCCTTGGCATTTCTGAACCTGCCCTGTCAGTTTCAAACATTAAAAATAAGTCTTTTAATTGATTTATTGTATTGGTGTCTCAAGTGATTGATATGGGTCAGCACTTTGAATCTGAGATTGTCATTCTTTATTACCAGGCATCATGATTGTAACATAGCCTTTAGGAAGTGGTACATATATTCTATATGCCAGTATTCTATCAAGCATAACCAAAGTCCACGTATCTAAGTTACTACTGTTTAGCACTTCAGTGGTGTGTGATTACAATAAATGCAGCAACAGTAACAAAGACATATATGGAGTTTAGTTAAATAGCACTGTAGTTACATCAATGAGCTAGTCCTATTCAAACAAGCTTATATTCAAGATAACAAAAAAGAGAAAAGGTCAGTTAGATGGTCAAAATGACAGCTACCACTGTGTTCACGGAAAATTACTTTGGAAGATATTTGGTTTCAAAGAAGAGGATGCAGTATGTTGATTCTTTTTTAGGAACATACAGTGTGTAAAATATTTCATGCATTGACTATATTTGGTGGATTGTAAAAATATTGTATAATCTTTTCTTATATATTGATCAATTAATCTGATGATTTTAACTAATACCAAGAGATGTCTGAGAAATATTATAACAAACCTGCTGCCAAATGCCCAGAAATACAAAGCTGCTTTATTATTATATGTATTTTTCTCATTTATTTATTTTTAAATCAAAATAGGCTTTGGAAAATAAAATGTAGGAGTTATTTTTGAACAGTATTCCTTTGATGATATAAGACACGAATAAAAATATTCTATAGCATTCAATAAGCTACTATTTTCTAATCAAGCACATGAGGGGTAAATTAAAGCAATTCTAAAGTATATTTTAGGAAGGAAAAGAAGACAGTAATGAACACTTATTTTTTATGTATCAATAAACTTGACCCCATTGAGCACTGATAAATCTCTTCCTGGTCGAACTTAGTATATAAGCATGTGATTAGGCACAAATATAATTTCTTTTGAAGATAATGGCTCTGTCCCCATGTTGAAAATCAAGTAGATGCTTAACTGTTTTGAAAATCAGTGTCTGAGCGATCGTGGAGAGAGGGTGGTTGACATCATCCACAACATGGAAGAAGAGCACCTTACTACAAATCTAATGAAGTCAAGGAAAGTTGATTCTGTGTAACAAATACAATGTTCTCTTATCTCCTGCCTTTCTGATGCTATTTTTTTTAATTTTTTTTGGTCATGCAAGAACCTTAGGCCTCTATGCTTTGCACCTATGGATCTGCCTGTGTTTAAAATGAATGTATTATAATGGTTTTGTCTTCTTAGTAAAGTATTTGTACTCTCTCCAATTTTGTGTACATACAATATTTCTGGAAAAAAAAAAAAAGAACAAAAAAAAACTTGTGAGTGGAATCTTTCCAGTTTCACTATCTTCCTGCTGCTTCCACATGCTTTCCCACCCCATCATGCTGCTACAAAAGCCTATTGCTTCCCTTTCTCATGTCAACTCCAACACTATGATCAGATACCCCTGCTAATTTTTCTGTTCTTTTAGAGTCAGTTTTGTGCCAAAACTTTTGTTAGTCTAGACCAATTCCCTGTGAAGAAAGATGAGTTTACTGATACCTGCAATTTTTAGCTGATCTTTGGTTTCCTGAACACTTCTTCCACTTTAAGAAAGGAATATGTCACATATAGTTACACTTATTGAACTGACAGATCCAAGACACACAAATGATAAAAGTCTCTCAGTATCAATAAAGTAGTGAGTGAAAATGTAATAATAAATTTTTAAAGCTATTATAACAATAAACTTCTAAAACACTTAAACTAAAAACACATTTTAAATATATAAATCACAACTCAGCCTAGAAAAAGAGAAGGCTTCAAAGAAACCTGATAACAGCATTTTGGTATTTAAAAGGGGGCTGTAAGATAAAAGGAGACAGACTTTTCAGCAGGGTTTGTTGTGACAGAGCAGAAGGAAGCAGCCTCATACCAAAAGACAGGAGATTTAGGCTGGATATAAGGAAAAAAGTTTTTGACAGTAACGACAGAGGCATTGGCACATGTTGCCTTGAGAGGTGATGGATGCCCCATCTCTGGAGACATTCAAGGCCAGGCTGAACAGGCCTCTAAACACCTGATCAAGCTGTAGGTATCCCTACATTCATTGCAGGAGAGCTGGAATGGATGACCTTTAAGGATCTCATTCTACTCAATCAATTCCATGATAGTAAATCTGCATCTGCTGATTACTTAATTGTAAAAGCTGATTCACATCAGTTTAGGTGGTTGCCATACACACACTTCACAATACGACTGTGTCTTGCAAAGCACTGAACATTTCTGGAGGTGCTTAGGTCTGTCTGAAGAATAAAAAGATCTTAAGTCTGTGTTGGGTGATACGGAATGTCTTTTATGTTTAATTTCTACATTGAATTACGGAAACTGATGTCAACAGTATGCTCACTCCTTTAGTTTTCTGATGTAGGAGAAACTTCTACTAGCTTAGTACTTCATTCATCACATTATTGGTTATTCTGGAGTAGGAGAAAATAAAGGGAAAAATACACTGTGCTTGAAAGAGATCAATGTTGTGGATTTTGTCCTACCGACATTTTAAATAAAACATCCATTGGAAGCACAGTCATGACAGCAGGGCTTAGTCTGAACCAGAAGACTTCCAGAAAAGCTGAATTAAAATATCCAAATAGCATCTTACACACTCTTTTTAGTTCAAAGATAGAGCTCCAGAAAAGCATATCTGGATTTCTCTCCCAGGAGCTTGGAGCAGTTTCTGCTACAAGATGGAAGACCAACAAATACCTTACAGGTCTGCTGGGGAGCTAGAAATGCTATGATTTGGTTCCCTAGTGGAAATGTGTGGTCAGCAGGAACTGACCAGTACCGACTTAACCAGTGTGAAGGAGCTCAATCCCACCTGCATTTGATTAGGGCAAATGATGGTGCGTTGCTAAAGAGCAGCAGGAGAAACAGCCTTTCCCTGGAGCAATAGTTATAAAGTCAGCACCTTCAGAACAACATTCTCCTTGAGTGACGTTCTCCTAATGCAGTTAGATTAAAATCTCTGAAGGACAATTTGACTAGTCTATGCAACTGAGATGATATTCAGCTTCAGTTTGTTTTTTCTTCACACATCTTCACCAAGGTATTTCCAAGCCTGATGAATTGGGTACTTTCTGGCAGAACTTGGGATGGAATTTGAACCTGTTATCAAAGAGGAAGGAAGCAGGTTTGCCTGCACCACTTCCTAGGTGAGTGATTTAACGTTTATGGAGAGCTGCCTCACCAAAGAAAACAGGAATTTTATTTTTTTGTTATTGATTTTACTTAGATCCTGTATTGCAGATAAGCTCTTAGTCCATCAATCAGGCTGAGGTTTTGAGTCAATAAAAGTGAAGCCATACTTACACTGATTCCTGAAACATGTAGGCATGATCTGGATCCCAGCCTGCTCAGTCATAGAAGGATGGGTGTTCTTCTGTCTAACTGCAATAACAAAACTTGTTCTCTTGGGCTGTGATACTGAAAACTGATGTGTCTCTGAGCTGAAATGGTGACAAAGACCTCAGCTCTGTGAATTTTTACTCTTTACCCCCATTGCAGAGCAGGCAAGTTCATCCTGGTTAAATTAATGTCTAATAAACATTTGCAAATAATGTGCAGAGTTTAGTAATTACTGAACTCATTTATTTTATTTGAATGTGAGTAATTGTGGTGCTGAACTTAAATTTCAGATCTGATGTTAGGCTTATTATGTAATCAAGCACGTGGTAATCAAATGTCTCTTACAGCTTCTTATACTGATCTTGCTCCTTGCAACCATAGGTTGCAAACTCTGAGAAATTTAGCAGTGCTGACTGTGGTTGAACAAGATGTTTAAACTCGCTCTGCTGCCGTGCTTAAATATATATGTGTATATTTCTACTTAATGAGAACAGAACAGCTCTCTATGAGCAGAAGGGCTTGACCAGATCACACAACAGACATGTTTTATGCTTATGTATTTAACTATTTGGAGGTTATTTTGTTTGTTTTCCCAAAATATGTACCACTCTGCATAGAGAATTGAACAAGCATATTTTTCTCGAAAACACCTAGCACATTTTGAGATTGTGAATTGCGAATAGCTTGTTTAGCCTCGTTCAGGAAGACACCTGGTTTGTAGGAGGTGTTAATTACAGAAGTAAATTAGATATTCTGGTTTTTATTTTTGGAAAGGAGGTGCAATTAATATTTAATGGCTCCATTGGAGACACAGCAGAGTTGACCTTAAGAAAGGTTGTAAACACATGAGCATCTTTCTGTGCCAGAAGCTTTGGAAAGTGAAATGTCACCTAGGAAAATGCATGCAAACAGCTCCACGGAGCTGAAGCTGCTTTTTCCTGTGGCTTAAGGATGTCAAGCAGGCTAAGTAACTGCTCCCATTTCTGCATATGCCTGGTTCTTTTCTCTCTACTAGCAACTTTTTCTTGCCAGGACATGTAAGTGCATGAAGGTCTCTAAGGGTGCATAATGAAAAGAGCAGGGAGCACCTAGTTTCCTGTAAGTGAGAAATAAATAAAGTGTGAGTCACTCCCAGATAGGCTTCTTGTAGACTCCATGCAAATGAAACATATTGCAAAGCATGTGTGATAAATGTCACAAAGTCCATACAGTGAAAGGTATTTCTAAGTGACAAGAACTTCACTCACTCAGTGACGCTTTTTAGATAGGTTTCAAAAACACTATGAAAACTGACTGAAGCATCTTCATCTCAGAGTCCATTCTACTATCAAATAGAGCAAGTTGCTGAGCAGCTTTTTGTGGACAATTCAAGCTTTCCACACAAAAACAAAGTTCTCTTTATGATATAACTGGAGGATTTTATGTATGCTTCATCTGTTTCACTGTATCTTTCCATTTGCACATGATATCTACATAGATTGCATTCAGCAAATGTGAAGAAATCTATCATGTTGAAACTTCCAAATTTTCTTTTGTAAACCAAATAGATTGAAATCTTGAAATGCTTTCCAAGATCTCTGCTCCTTTGGCCTAGCCCTGAAGTATCTTCAGTTAACACATTCTCTCACATTGCAACTTTTTTTCCAACACAGGGCTTCTCACTCTTAACTGTGTTCAAGTGAAGCTTGACCTTAAGTGGCAGTCTCATTACCACCTTTTATACACTTTTATAGTTCCTGTTGTTATTTGTCCAACCACTCTGTTCTTCTCTCTTGCAGCTGTCAGCTCAGAGGAGTGTTCTTCTCTCTTGCAGCTGTCAGCTCAGAGGAGCATGCTGAGAATAGTTTGCTGAAACCCAATAAATAACTCAATGCCCTTGCTCAAAGGCATGAGGCTGGATACTGGGCTTGCGTGTGCATCCTCACAGGAATATTTAAGCATGCTTTAGGTCTACTTCTTCATGCTTGTCCTTATTTCTGTTAAAACAAAATTTAGATTTGCAACATGTGGCCTATGTTTTATGAATGATTGCTGATCACACCTTATAGGTCCATTTCATAGACTGCCTTTCAGCACTGAATCTTGCTTTTCAGCTATCAAACCGCTTTTGATGAAGCCTGCCTCAGGCATTTAAAATATCTCTTTGGGCTCCTTGTGAACTAGTCCAGGTACTTCATTATCTTTTTGTTCTTACCCTTCCTAGAAGGCAGGGAAGTACTCGAATGGTACTTATGGGACCTGAGGAGCAGATGAAAGACCATTTAGCCAAGAAAGAGTCAAATTGCCCGCAACACAGTGCGGAAGATACCAATAAATAGAAGAATAACACTTTCATCCTGAATTTGTTTGCTGGTATTTCACTCAAAGTTTCTGGGATGTTTGAAAACATGCTTTTTATTATGGCCAATGCTGACACTGGAACTGAATTCAAAGAACGCTGTTGCTATTTAGAATGCAAACATAGGATCCGTGTATCTTTATAGGTAAAGGGCAAACAGCACTCCAGTCATCTGGTAGGAGCATGCAACACTAAAAGACCCTTTTCCTAGCTTTCTCGTAGCATTTTGGTGTTCTCTGTGATGGATACCTGGGCTTATTGGGAAGACACAGTCACTCCAGTCTCTTGTATGCTCCTTTTTATTTATTTATTTTTGTTTCTAGAGTAAGAAGTGCTGAAAATTGATTCAAACCCTTCTATTCCTTCCTTCTTAAAAATATTGTTTATTGCTTGAAAGGTATTTGTCACAAAGAACAAGTAATCATGTACCCTCAAACTGTAAGCTTTGCCTGTAAGCTTTTCTGTAAGCAAGTTCTCTTCTGTTTGGTTATGTTCATCTCCGGATTTACAAAGAGCTGTACAGACATATGAACAGCAGCATTTTCTCTTTGAATCTCTGATAGCCTGTGTTCTTGAGTACTGTTCAGCATTTGAAACCCTCATGCTTTTTCCTCCTTAAATATCGTGTGAAGTTTCTCTCAATTCTGAGGTTTCTCATGTCACCTGAAAAACAGGTTATCCAGACTGTTTCTGTTGTTGGTGTATTCCCACAGGATCACAGAATGGTAGGGGTTGGAAGAGATCTCTAGAAATCACCTAGTCCATCCCCCTTGCCAAAGCAGCTCTCTAGAGCAGCTTGCACAAGTAGGCATCCAGGTATGAACGTCACCAAAGAAGACTCCACAACCTCTCTGTGCACCATCATCCTTACTGTGAAGAAGTTCCCATGAACATTTGTGTGGAACTTCCTATGCATCAGTTTGTGACCATTTCCCTTAGTCCTATCACAGTCTCCCCTCAGACTATCATATTTTTATTTTCACTTGTTTTTATTCTTCTTTTCCTGTGAATTTTGTTGTTTTTTAAATTAGTCTTACGTTAAGAAACTCTTCTGTTTTCATTTTTGTGCAGCTAAGCAGGATTGTAATGTGCAAATTAATTAAGCTAGGAAGACCACTCTTTCCACCCTCATCTTTCCTTCACACATACACATCTGCTTCTGAGTGTATTTGTGTGCACTTTAGAATGAAAATGAGCAAACAAAACACAGAAAAAGTTTTACTGAATCTTTTTTGTCCTTTGACATTACAACCTACCAGTTTCTGTAGTCAGTGGCACACAGAAGTATAATATGACTATTGCTGAATCTAAGAGCTTATTTGGTTTCAGATAGAATTATCAGATATCCTTTTATAGCTGAATTAAGGAATAAAAGATGTTCAGCATGAATTCCTCAAAAAAAAAAATCTCATTTCATTTTTGGAGTTTCAAGATCTCTTACTGCCCCAGCAACCCTTGCAAAGGGAACATTGGATGGAAATGCAACATAATGAGTGGAACAGGTTATACTCTAGGTTATATACTAGGTTCCTCTGGGCTTGTTCTACAATGGCTAAATGTCCGTTATTATGCTACCAACTTAATAGCCACTTCTTCTAATGCTGATTCTCCCAGTTTCACTCTTTAGAGTGTTAGTCACCTTTTGGCTTTCAGTTGTATGTAATATGAAGCAGAGAAATGGATCACAGCACCTTTTGCCTTGTAATTTCACATACTGCAGTTGTGCTCATTTGATGAGTCTTGAGATTAGCAGTTGCTCGGCAACTTGAAGCAAAACAGGTCCAGCATAAGGTCGAGTATGTAAATGGCTTGCTCTTAGCTATAGCAAAATTTCTTGACACCCTGACATCTTTCTCAAAGAAAGTTGGAGGTTGGACTTGCATCCTAGTGCAGTGTAGCTAAATTCAAGAAGGATTTATTGAGAGCCATGCCAAGCAAAATAATCAGTAGGAAAATTGAGAAATTCAGCTTCTGCAGTAATTTCTCTGGATTCCTATGTCTAAAGGTGTCCTGTTTGCCAGACCCTTCCTTTAAACCCCTGAATAATCAGAATTTTGAGTCACATTGGCATCTTAGATGAGTCAGTGTTTCTTTATTTTATTCCCTAATCAAATCAAAACACAGAAATACAGATCCCCAGATGTCATAGAGAGCTCATGGTCACCACTGTGATCAGGGAGCAACAATGATGTGGCTAAGACCACTAATGACAGTTTTTGAGTTGCTGGAGATCTTGTCACAAAGCCTTGTAGGCTGAAAGAATGAATAAGGAACTGCTCCCGTGGTGTTAAGTTTGATGTGTGTGTGATGCAGCACTTTTTATATCTGTACAACTCTTAGCAGTTGTGTATCAGGTCTTTAACCAAGCAGCATCATAATGTTAATACCCTAAGATGAATTTACACTGACAGAGGTTTAATCTGAAATACCGTCCTTCTGAAAAGCAGGAAGGAAGGTTTGACTAATTGATGGAACCATTCCCAGAGTTTAACCCGTAGCTGGAATTTCTCCCACTGTAGCATATGCTTGGTATTGCACACCCCATAGCCTTGCTTTTACTCCTCCTGATTATCTTGTTTTTCTTCACCCCTCATAAGCGTGGATTGGACTGTCCTGTACAAATTATTTTTCAGAAGTGCTTTACATTCTTGAAATACTTTTCAATTCTTTCTGAATACACAATTAATCGTTAGTTGGCCCAGACAAGCCCATAGCTCAAATCATTGCTCAAGATGAGTCAATGCTTAACCCTCATCCTACTTGTTATTTATCTTCAAATTCCTTCCAATTTGTTAATGCTTTTCCTGAAATTAAAACACCCATGCTTTTAATATCACTGGATGAAGAATAATGTGGTAGAAGGGTGGTAGAAAGCAGTGCTGTGCTGGACTCTAGTTGAACACTGGAATGAGTCACAGAAGACAACCCTGAGCTAGTGACCCCCACAGATACTTAGATTGCATCAAATATAAATATCCACATCTGGGTAACAATGAGTTTCTTACAAATAATACAGGGAGCTGAGTTGGTGTGTACAGACCTGGCTCAAAGCCTGTGGTTTACACTCATATAGACTTGGAAAAACTGGAAGAACAACATTGAGGTCAGCTTGCTTTCTCTAGAGTGGGCAGGCTGTTTGGGATGCACTTGTAGGGCTGAGCATTGTGCTGCTGAACGTGCTGGCTGTACACGAACCTGCATGATTGTAAGTATGATCTCCAAGCTGGATTCTTCACCTATTTTGGTATTCCTATTAAGCTGTTCCTTTGGTCTTTGAAGATATGCTGAGTCACCCACAAAGAGCAATCTGAACATGGAAAGTAGTGGTAAGATGAAATGTCTTTCATAGCTTGTCTGAAAAAACATAGGCCTTAAAATGGCCAGTGGTTTTATGCTCACTCAGAGAGACTCTCTGTAGTTTCCACCATTGTTTACAAATTTTTTGAGTGAAGAAAATGAAAACTGACATTCCTTATCTGTTAAAGAAGAACCCATATTTGGGGGAATTTTCTGCAGCACCGTGGGGCCGTGACACTCTAAAAACTGGGAGTATTGTATACAAAACTAAGCTTAACACTTCTTAAAATGATCATGGCTCAGATTTTTAGTTACATGTATGCTGTCAATATACTGAAATGTAGATTTTAGGTGCCTAAATACCTTTGAACCCATTCAGCTTTGACTGAATTATCAAACTATTTATCTTGGCATTCAGTTATGCCTGGGATTGGATTTCTTAAATTTGAATCAGGATTTTATTCTAAATGTGAAGCTGGAAGCCTCAGAATTTTCAGTCCATTATGAACTGAAATGGCTGCTGGTCTAAGATTAGCATTTTTTTTAATTTTTGTATATTTATTTATTTAGAAATTGCTGGGTGTCTGCCTTCAATCAATTAGGATCTGTTAAGTGTTTCCCCATCGGGTATCTGAGAACTAAAGTACTCTCACTTGTTCAAAGCTTCTAGCACCTCTGAGAATATGCAAAGTAAACCTTGAGTACTTTTTTTGAATGTTTTGGCATGAATGTTTTGTGAGACAAGGAAGAAAGACAAAGTGAAATGAGTCTCAAAATAGGACTGTCAAGTTCTTTTCTGGAAAAGCTGGTATTAATTTTTAATACTCCATCTGTGATCAGAAGAAAAAGACCTTTAGTTCTCAGCACAAATCTTTTTTGAGCACATTTATTTTTCCTTGTAGTCATTATATATTCAGCACTGTGATTCATGGACTTGACTTTATTATTTTCTTGCTTAATGAGAGTCAGAAAGAGTCACCTGCGGGTCTCATCTTGCACTGACCACGAAAAGAATTAGCAGCAATCCTTCTTTTCTACTTCACATTTGGGAGTAATAAAAGAATCCTTAGAGAGGATAATAAAATCCTCATGTCAGTTCTATCTTTTCTAATGATGAAGTTTAAATAATGTGCCTGGATGGTGAGGGTTGGTGATTGGTGCATGCTATTTGGCACATTCTTTCCTGCATATCAGATCATATTTATTACTCTAGTTCCTTTATGGTCTTGTTCTAACATCTGGTGCCATGTTTCCTTCCAGTTTTTGTTTTTACCTGTCATCAAAACAATCTTCTTCAGTTGTTCCATTTCTTATCACTTGTGTGATTTCTGGATTCACTTGGAACAAAAGGTGTATTAAAATACAGGCACGTCCTCAATTGAGTCTGCCTAGGATGACAAGGTCTCCTCCTATTTTAATTGCATTCCTCTGTATTATGATAGGATCAGTTCTGTGGATTACCTGGAAGTACTATAAGGAACTAATTTTGTGGGTCACTGACTTAGTTAATCTGTGACAAGTCAGATAGAATATGAAAGCAGGCTTTGAATATTCCTGGCAGTACTTCTAGTGAATTTAAATGAGTTATTTTTTTTCAAGAGCACTCTTTTCTTTTTACGCTTTTATATTTAATCAAGGGGGGAAGAAGTATCTGTAATGATTATATTAATGGGGTGAGAAAAACTCAGTGCTTGCTTTGTTTTCTAGCATATAATAAAATCTGGAGAAAAAGCATTTAGCAAATTGTGCTAAAGTGATATAAATAAAAAGAAAAGAATTAAAGTTCAATTTTAGTGCCATTACAAGAAATTCAGCTTAAGAAGCTAAATCTAGACTGGCTCACTCTGGAATGGTCTACCAGAGGTCTATTGTTTCTCCCCTAATGTGCTGGTACAAATGTGGACTTGGCTGATAATGATTAAATATAACTGCTGGAGGCTAAAGAGAATTCATGGAGTATTTGAGGCATGGAGAAAGCTTTAGTCTGTGAGCCACTCTAGGTTAAACTCTTAGAATATAATGTAGGAGAACAAGAAAATTCATGTGGTCTTTTTCTTTGCTCTCTACTTCTAGTATTTCCATAAAATTTCTGACTCTGGATATTTGTGGCATTTTCTAAAGATGATTTAACCTTACGAGTCACAAAGGGAACAAACTGAAAGTTGAGATAAAAAGCACTGCTTAAAAAGTTCTGTGGCAACTTTAAAAGCTCCCAGACTGTAATGTATATAGGCCACTCTAGAAGTGTAGCCTCCTATTTTTTTTCCCATAAGAAAATGCAACAGAACAAAGAACAAAATAGAACTATTTAATACAGAAAATTCTAAGCTACAAAACACTCTTTAAAAACTGTTCACCACCATTAGCTGTGCATTTTCACCAGTGGTAAACAACTCTGACTGTTGTGCTTGTTTTAAAAAATAATTAAAAAAAAATCTATATGACATGCAGAACATGGCTTGTATTTTGCACCACTGTTGCCACTGCTGAAATGCACCACTTGCTCCCTCGCTGTGCTTGCATTTACTATTCTACATTTAGCAGGTATTGGTGAGTGTCAAAGCGTGCCATTGTTTCCTGCATGAGGAATTCAGTTCCACACCTTTGCTCTATGTATGCTTCCATGTGAGGCACCATTTTGTCAGACGGCCTATCTGCTGCCATCTGTCACAGGTCAACAAAATAGAATACTTGTGGGAAGATTCAGCTGCTACTGCTCTACCACCAACATCATACTCTGGCATCTTGCACCAACATAATAAAATAGGAGGCACAACTTGTACAGCACTCCTCATAGATAATCCCAATGGACACAGGAAAAACACACTGTGTATGTATGTGTGTGTGTATATATATATATATATATATATATATATATATATATATATATATATAGTGTGTATATAGTCAGCTTAACAAATGCAAAGTTCAGAATATCCTTTGAATTCCCACTGTAAAAATAGCCATTTTCCTTAGCTACAGACTAACTTGCATGTGGATGAATTATGTTTAGAGAGCAAATGCTTTTCCTTCTTTCAACTTAACATCTAGGAGCCCTAGTGGACTTTTCTACATCTGTGCTATAGCATAAACCATGGTCACTTCAGTGGAGCATAAGTTCTTGCTATTAGGGATAGAAAAAGGCAAGCATTGTGGAGGTTTCTGCTTGTTCATAAAGTTGCTGTGGCTCTGTAGAAAGATGCTAGTTCTCTCCCTGTCTGTCCTCAGAGCAGATTCCCCTTTCAGCCCTAACTGATGAAGAAAGGAGAAAAACAGGAGATGGCATTCTGCATTGGAAACTTAACTAATGTAAAACCTACTAAAACTAGATCTGGGCCCGTTTTCCCTTTCTCATGATGTAGAAAGAGGTAAGTTCTGACAGGAAATTCAGGAGTATCTATCCCTTCTGCTCAATTCTATTTCTTCTTCTAAGGAAGCCAAAAATAGCATCAAAAGAAATAGTTAGGTGTGCATGACTGTACTTTGGTTGGATATAACCATGGATGGATGAAAAACATCTCCTCCTGTCATCCATTTTGCTGGTCCTCCAAAACAACTGAGTAGTTCTAAATAACATCAGCAAGAAATCTGAGGTGACCCATGGGTGTTTGTACCATGTTTCAGCTGTGTGTAGAATGGTAGCTGCACTGAGATCAAGGAGTCCTGACCCTCAGTGAGGTTAATTAGGCTGAACTTATGGCTTTGATGATGAGAGACAATGTCTTCCTTGTTTCTGAGTGCATCTGGGTTAATAACTAGGTCATACTGCCTTATGCAAGGCAGAGGAAATACTGTCTCCATTTGATTTTGATGAATGAGGGGCCAAAATTTGGTTGAACTGGAGGGGTGAGAAGAAATCCATACACATACATATGAACAATGCTAGATGGATACAACAACTTTGAGAATGAAAAATGTCAAACAGCATTTCTCCCATTTACCCCAGTCATTTAATTCAGGCATATAATGAATAGTTGTTCCAAAATGACTCAAAGTTCCAAGTGTGATGGGACTTTGCCTCATAGCTGAAATAAACTATGGAGAACAACATGGATGTTGAGTATCATGGAAGGGCTGATACTGCTGCTAAGGCAAGTGTCATTGATCTGCAAAATGCTGTGGGAGATCCTGATAAAATGGACTGATATTTTGTTTGTATTATATGAAAAAACAATGTCATTCTAACGTATGCGGTATCTAAATAGGCTGGTGGGCTGAAGTGCAGTGGAGAGAAAGGGGAACTCATGAAGGTACAGAATCTAGGCTGAAGGATGGGAGACAAGGAGGAATTGTAGGACAGAGAGAAAGAAAAGGGGAAAGCCTACTAGAATACAGCTACTGAAGGATTAGTTTCTACAGTGGAGTTCATCTCAAAGAACAAGTGGGTTTATGGGGCAAATGTCATTCTGTAATCATGAGGATGGCAGAAAATTTCAGGGAAGGTACCAACGTTTCCCAGAGCTGTTGGTCAGCTTGGTTTCTAGGCATAATCTCAGCAGCTTTTTTCACTATAAGGAATTTAGGTTTTGGCTGCCTGAAACTCTCCTTCTTTTGTTTTAACTCAAAATGCACAGCCCAGATAGTCAGGGCTCACGTGCACCCTTGCCTGTATCTGAGCACATCAAGTATGTATGCATTAGATGGGTCCTCAGAGCAGCCAGACTGCAGGCTGGTTGGGAGCTAGGCAGAGGTAGTTATATTCTACCCTTCAATGTTGTGCTGGTGAGAGAACAGAGATGCTGCTGTATGGTAAGAGGAAAAAGGAGCCAAGTTATATTCTTCTTAGAAGTTTGTTCCTTGAATTCAGATGGCCTTTGTTGCTGTTTGCTCTCGGGACATCTTCTGTAGTCTCTGGATCCAGTAGGGAATACTGGAGGCAAAAGAAGTTGAGCTCCTTAATCCTTCCAGCATCATAACCCTTCCAAATATGATGAGACATCAGCTAATTTTCAAGAGGCTTATAGCTTTCTCCTGGCCTGTCAGCCTGCTTTGCATCTTTCACTGCAGAGAGATTCAATTGATTACATTATCATACAGCACCATAACTCCTTGCCGATCTCTCTAATAGTGCTCAGCAGAGTCAGTGTGCTTTGTCTGTTAGGTGAGGTTTTGTACTCATATGTGTAAGCAGGTATTTGTCCTCAAGGGAATGCACACTGTGAGGAAAAACTGGCTTTTTTTTTTCATTCAGATTTTGTCTAAAATTTTCAAGAAAAATCTTTTCCTTTGTGTGTGTGTGTGTGTGTGGGGGGGTGACAACATGTATATATTTTTCCATGTATTTTTTCCATGTTAAAAAAATGCATTTTACCTAAAGCAAACTGTTCCACCATACCTGTTTTATATGTATACAATGCATATTTCTGTTTAAAAATATTAATTTAAGGTAAATTCAACACAGAAAACCTGTCCAGTTAAATCATGGCTTTCATATATTCCTTTCCCCTTGAAATTATTACAGAACTGCAGCTACCACAGAACCACGTATTCTTTCAAGAATAGGTAGAAAAGAATTCTAAATCTGTCTATATAAACTGGCTCTCATCTTAAGCAACTGGCAAGCCCAGGTGGAGCCTGGAGGGGGATCCCAATGGCAGCTTTGTGGCTTGTCACATTTATTAGAGTGCTGGAGGATATGCACCCTGGATTCCCTATGCTGTCATATTGTGTGTTAAACTTGCAGTTTAAGCTGCTTATGAAACACCACTCCTCGGGAAGAAAGTTGCTTTTGATTGCTTCCCTCTCCCTGTGTGTGTGTGTGTTTTCCCTATTTTTTCCCTGGGCAGTCGCTCTCAGCTCAGTGAGACAGATTTTACTGCCGCTTTCCTCACCCTTGGGAAAACTACCGCATGAAGACTGAAGTGCGGGACCCCCAGCAGCACGTTCCCACGATGCTGGGACCCCACCAGCCCCCTCTGCTTCCGAAATGACAAACCAGACTGTACCAGGGAGACCGTGGGGAGGCAGAGGGGAGGGAGAGCTCATCCCTCCTCCCTCTCTGCCTCACAGCCTTTTGCTTTCCAAGCTCAAATGCTAGCTGAAATCTGATGCCTCGACTGCCTTTGCTGTGAGACGTGGGCATGCCCTCGCAGTGCACCGATTTCCTCCGTGCCTTGGAGAGCCAGAGCCGTGCTGAGGCTCCAAGCGGAGAAGCCGCTCCATCAGGCAGCGAGTGCCACATCACTGCACTGCCTGTGCGAGGGCTCCAGCATGGTCCCGAGTCTCCTGCTCCTCCTCACCGGGCTGTTTAGGGCCACCGAGCCAGCACCTCGCTGTGAAACCGGCCAGGAGACCCTAGGTAAGACTAAGCACACCCAAAGGCCCCTTTCCCCTTTTTTTCCTTCTCCTGGAGATGAACAAAAGGCTCTGATTTCAGGGCACGGGAGGTCGATGTCACCCTTCCCTAGAGAAGGGGAGATGGGCTTTTCAGGAATCTGCAGATATCTCTGTGATGAAACTGGAGTTGTGCTGAGAAAGCATGGATAGAAATAAAAATAAAAATAAAAAAAAACAACCAAGCTTGTGAAGTCAGGCAATGTAATGCTTCCCCACCACTGTCTTTTAGGGCCATGTGCAGTCATGTTTTTCTGTCAGTTTTGAGTTCCCAGTCAGTAGGATCCCCTCTGGCATCTGGGGAATGCCACTGGCTCTCCCCATCTCTGGCCTTGCCTTCTAGGAATCTGGCAGTCAGATGATTGCATGAAGGTGAACTTTCGACCTTGTGTGTGTTTTTATGCTTAATAAAATCCCCTTACATTCAGCTTTAGGTCACTTTTTTTTTTTCCAAGTCCAAAGTATGAGAAGAATTATTAGGATGTAACAGCTGGAGGGTGTGTTGTAGCTTGCTATAAACAATATGGAATTTGTATGAATTGATTGGCTGGAAGGACAGACTTGCACATTGGAATAAAGGTAAGATAGGAACATGATGTTGAATAATGGGTTGAAAGCACTTGGTTCAGTAACTAGTTGACTAATAAATAAAATACTGAGTATCTTTTAAAAGTAAGTAGTGGCTTTTCTTTACCAAATGGACTTAATTTAGATTTCTTTTATGTGGGGACACTGGGGAGGTGAATGCAGAGCAGTTCCAGTATAGCGAAAAGTTCTATTCTAGGAAAACAGTAAGGGAGAGGAAGCTGCTTTCAGAGGACTCGAATTCAAAATGATTCAGAGTTATTTTACAGGAATACAGGAAAGGATAAAAAACCTGAAAGTGACCTTATTGTTACCCAAGGAAGTGCAGCTAAGTTTTGGTTCTCAAATATAAGCCATAGTCTGTCAGTGATATTATACTGCTACGCAGCACAACCCGTGTGCCATGCAGTGTATATAATTTGAGAGTGCCGTTCCCACGAACATCAAAGTGAGGTCTACCACAGCCTGAAGGGATTTTATTTTTGGATAAAGCTGCACAAAGATAAGTGTTGTAGACTATTTGCAGACAATTACAGGAAAAAGCTGTGTGGTTTGCAGCATGCCCTTTTTCAGAGAGCTCGGATTCTGCTCCAGCTGATCAAAGGTGTGCTGTGGGGTGTTATTAATCCTGGCAACCATAAAAGCAGGGGATAATTGAGGGGTAATTGTGGAAGGATATGTTTGCAGTTGTGCTGTCTTTAGGGGAGGGCAGATGGTAGAAATATACCTTGCATGTGGATGGCCCTAGAGCAGGGAAAGTGAGCTGGGGCATTACAATATGTTGTGCAGACTGACAATAGGAGTACGTTTAGCAATAACTACTGTTGGATGAGGAATTAAGTGGCAACCTGGGCATCCAGAGACCTGCCAGATTTCTTCTTTCTTTTCCAAGGAGGTAGCATAACTTGTGGTCATGTGGTCAGACCATATGAAAACAGAGGGGACTGCAGCGCTGAACATGTAACAGTGTTCAATATCCAGAAAGATTATGCCTTCAGCTGTAGTGCTGGGATTTTCTCTCTTATTTTAGGATCCCTCATATCAAGGGTAGATTTTAGTGGATCTCAGTGGCCAGAGCCACAGTTCCCTGCGCTGTTGATGATGGAGAGGAAGTGGGGTGAACAAGTACTGTTACCTAGTTCTCAGCAAGCATGAGGCTGGGTTTGAAGGATTCTCAGTAATATTTACTATGCCTCAACTCAGAAGTAGCAGGCTGGAGTCATGTGCCTCAAAGCCTTGAAAGCATCTGGCTTCCCTCAGGGGAACAGGGACAGCTGGGAGCAGGTCCCATGCTGAGGCTGGGTGTCATTGGCTGCTGCCTGTGGGGCCACTGTGTGTTCTCTGAGTGCAGCCTTCTGGGCAGGCAATGGGGTTGGGGGCTTTGCTGGGTTTCAGCTCCTGAAGCTGGAAGGTGTTGTTTATAGATCGAGTTAGCCCACTGGAAGTTGCTTGTAAGGACTGGAGCTGTTGTACTTGGGTGTTTCTCATCTCTCTGCTCCCAGCCTCTTCAGGAGCATCCCCAGTCCTAACCACTGGAGGTGACAAGTAGATCCTATTCTATAACATTGAGTAAGTGTGATCGTTTTATAGAAATTCAGATGGAAAAAGAAGCTTTTCATTAAACATTATACCTTTATCCTCCCCCTTTCCAGCTTTCCAGAAAGGAATGACGTGTTGGAAGGCTTTGCTGCCATTCAGCAAAACCTGTCTGACAGGCTGGGGAGTTGGGCAGAAAGGAACCAGATGAGGTTTAACAAGAGCAAGTGTAGAGTCTTGCACCTATGGAGGAAGAACTGCATGTACTGGTATGGGTTGGGGGCTGGCCTGCTGGAGAGGAGCTCTGAGAATAGGGACTTGGGTGTCCTGGTGGATGACAGGTTGACCATGAGCCAGCAGTGTGCCCTGGTGCCCAAGAGGGCCAATGGGATCCTGGGGTTCATTGAAAAGAGCATTGCCAGCAGGTCAAGGGAGGTGATCCTCCCCCTCTACTCTGCCCTGGTGAGGCCTCACCTGGAGTACTGTGTCCAGTTCTGGTGTCCCTGGTACAAAAAAGACAGGAATCTCCTTGCAAGAATCCAGTAGAGGGCCACATAGATGATACAGGGTGTGGAACACCTCTCGTATGAGGCAAGGCTGAGAGTCCTGGGTCTGTTCAGCCTTGAAAAAAGAACACTCAAAGGGGATCTGATCCATGTCTATAAATATCTGAAGTGTGGGAGGCAAAGAGAAGAGGTCAGACTTTTCTTAGCAGTGTGTGGTGATAGGGCAAGGGAAAATGGTCACAAACTGAAGCATAGGAAGTTCCACACAAATGTGTGTGGGAACTTCTTCATAGTGCAGATGATGGACCACTGCCCAGAGGGGCTTTGGAGTCTCCTTCTCTGGAGATATTCAAGACCCGCCTGGACGCCTACCTGTTCAACCTGGTTAAGGAGCCTGCTTTGCCAGGGGAGTTGGACTAGATGATCTCTAGAGGTCCCTCCCAACCTACAATTTTGTGATTCTGTGATTGCCATAGTTTCCCTTACTTTATTGTTAAGTGACAAAGAGAGAAGTTATTGCTTTCCGCAAGCTTCAGGCTGGCCCTAGTTTCTGGGTACCTGAGTGTTTTAGTTCAGCTGTGGTGCATGCTTCTACCAATTGTTTCCATGTCTGTGCATGCACACAGAGGCAGAGCTTCTCCAGCTGCTTTCCATGAGATTGGACAGTTCCTCCTGTGTTTCTTGCCCCACACTGGGCAGGACCAGACCAGGAACATGGCCATGGAACCCATGTTGGAGATCCCAAAGTCTTGGAGTTTTATTATTGTGCCCAAAGTGGACTTGTCCAAGTCTTGTCAGAACAAAAGAATGCAGAACTACATCATGTGCACTCACAAGACAAGAAATTCCAGCTCTCATAAACTCTGTTTTCATCACCAAGTCATGTGAGCTGTTTGGATTCCCATCAGTGCCTCTAGTATTTTTACACAATTATTATTTCTGCAACACTGATTTTGGTGACATTTAACATGGGAAGTGAATCAGAAACCACCACTTATGTAGGGGTGAAAATTGAAAGTATTGAAAGTATACTTGGTGGGTATATACTTTTGCTGCTGAAATAAGTTATGTATGATTTTAATCTGAATGAAAAATTTTCTTCAGAATACTTGTTTATATGTTTTTAAAATGTGAGTGTATAAGTACAAGTCAAAACCTAAAAAAAAATTCAAAATTGAAATTTCAATCCATTTGTTTATCCTGTTGTAGCTCCATTGATTAAGTTGGTGCTATTTCAGTTTTTTTTTTTTTTTTTACAGGGTTATAAGAGGACAGCCAATTTAGGAGACAATAAACCATGGATTTAAAAATTCCAGTGCTGTTACAATTGTGGTCAAGAATGTTGGATTAACTATCCATCTTTTGTAGCATTAGAAAGTGTCACATTTCACTAAAACTCAGCTACTTGCAGAGGAGCCAGGTGTTTTGTTAATTGCAATGTCTCATGCATCTAAACTAATGAAGAGACAAGGCCATCCTAGAGGGTTGTGTAGACTGAGCTTAAAGAGGGTAGAGTGACATTTTGGCTAATGCTTTGGAAAGATAATTGAGGTTTTTATCTTGAGTTTTATGAGATGTGAGTCTCTGTCCTGCGGTATTCAACAGAGCTGAACTTACTGAAGTAAGCTTCTCACTCTGGTAGATCAAAGCACTGAGAGAGTACTGCATCATTAGAAAGTGGGAACAGAGCTCTAGAGAATATGCATTCACAAAGTAAAGCTATGGAGATGTCACGGATCCTCATTACCAGCCTCGTAGGTGGTTTCACCTTTCTCCAGTCACTCTGATAATTTGATCCCTTTGAAGGTAGTAAATTTCCTGATGACCTTTTCAAACTTCTCACCTTAACAGTTGTTTTAATACCAGTATCCTTCATATCTGAACAGTTTTCTCCAATCAAGAAACTGTCCCTATAAATGGTCAGATCATCTTCGAACAGCAATGCCCAATCAAATGTGCAGCCAAGCAAGGCTTCAGCGAAACTGACAACTGATGGCTGATTTTGCTACTGTTTTTGTTTTCTTGTGTGTTGTTTTCCCATCTGAAGATTTTGCCTTGCAACAGGGAAAGAATCTCAGCTGAGGCCAAAAGAAGGTACTTAGCAGGTTTTCTTCAGGGGTTCACTCTCTTCACTCTCTGGAGCAGCACTTCCCAGCCAGAGATGCAGTTGGAGTGGCGTAGGAAATTCGATTGACAGAAGCACCATGACAGTCGGTGGAGATGGACAGCCAGACAGCAGTAATCTTCCTCAGCTTGTTTAAGGCTCCTACAATCAAAGCTTTATTTGAGTTTAATCTGAACAATTAGAAAAAGCAAAGAGCTACTGGGCATTCTTAAAATTGATTTTGAGTTTTTGCTGAGTTGCAACTCTCTGTGTGCAGCTTCACAGATTTTGGGTGATGGGCTGCAGATTGTATGAGCTCCCATTTCCCATGGGCAACCTTCAGTATCATGTCACATGTCCTACCCCTATGAGAGAAGCAGTCATGGAGGAGTTAGCTGCAGCAATGCTGTGGTGGGGACACCGCCAATAGCTCAATAAAAATGGTTGCTTAACTGAACTCCGTAAAGGAGGTGGATTAGAAGGAAGGTGGGTTAATAATGAATATTGGCTTGCCTCTTCCTGCTGTGATCATTTCTCAAAGTGAATGCAGATTAGTCATTAATCTCTTCCAAGTGCTTTCAGGCTTCTTCATGTTGGGGTTGAAAATAGGCTTGTATTGCTCTACACTCACAGAGAACCCTAGGATCATGTCTGCCCATTTCTCCCAGGGACTTCCTCTGTGCCAGGAGCTGGCTTTGAATTTTTGTTAATTGCCATTTGCAGTTAGAAGTAATGCACTCTGTGTTTGAATGCAAACTAGACAATTTGAGGAGGCAAGTAGAGAAAAGGCCTAGTTATTTTGGTAATAAGCCTAGCATTTTCACATACAGTTTCCATCAGACAGCGTCCAGATACTAGCTTAGATATGCCATTTTGTAGAAATGCAGGTGCATAGGTTGACTTGAAGGAGAGCACTTCCAGGATGGGCATATGGAGTAGGGAGAGATTTTGTCTGTCTGTCTGACTTTGTATTTAAGAGGAACTAACGAATTTTAGTCTCCTGAACTGTCTACCTAGGCATTTGTAGAACGCTGTCAATGGTATTTGACTGTGATTCAGGGAGTTCACAAGATGCAGTGCAGTGTTACAGACCTGGTATTATCCTTGCTCAATGCATCTCTCCCCTCTCTACCTTAGATCCTAATGTTGCTGGGTTCAGTTTAGCACTCACTAAAATCTGCCTCAGGTTCATAATATAATTATCATCATAGAATTGTTTGAGTCGGAAGGGATCTTTGAAGATCATCTAGTCCAACACCCCTGCAATGGACAGAGACACCTCTAGCTCAGTCAACTTGCTCGGTGCCCTGTCCAGCCTGATCTTGAATGTCTCCCAAGGACAGGGCAACTACCACATTTCTGGGCAACCTGTTCCAGTGACTCACCACTCTGACTGTAAAAAAACTTCTATTCTTATAGCCAATCTAAATCTCACCTCTTTTTGTTTGAAACTATTTCTCATTGTTTTGTCAAAGCAGATCATGGTAAGGAGTCCGTCCTGTTCTTTCTTATAGCCCACCCTTTAGATACTAAAAGGAGAAAACACATCTATTCTCTGGGGAAATTACAATAATTGTTGGAGTGTAAGATAAATATTAGGAATATAGTCCTCACAACACAAAGGATCTGATGTATCCAGAAGAAGGAATTAACTATGTGGGCTGCTTTTTTCTTTCATCTCCTCCAGTTTTCCTGGAAATCCTTTTTTAGTGGCTTGGAATCTTCTCCATTTTTGCCCCTGTACATGTGCCTTAGATTCACAGTTACTTTCCTTCTATGCTTTCTGCCTGACCATTTACACCCCAGATATGCTGTCCAGCTGCCTCACTTCACTGCCATTAGTTTAGTTCTCCAAATTTTCTTCTGCCCATTGATACCTTACTGTGTTTCCTGTTTTTTTCTTGTGCTGTAGGCAAGAGTGAGCTCTGGAGGTAATAAGTGCTTTGCTGTTTGCTAGTGGTATTGCAATGTTTTGCAAAATGATACAGTCCAGCAGTGTTTGCACATTATCACTGATGTTAAGTTTTGAATCTTCAGTGTTAAAAGATCGGTGATCATTGCAAGGACTGACTCGAGCCTTGTAAAACCATAGAGAGAGTAATTCTAACATGATCTGAAATTGAAATGTTCTATTTGGAAAAACAGAATTTTGACTATAAACAGGCTAAAATGAATGCATGCGTCTTCTCGTTTAAAATAGTAAGAGACCCAGAAAAATGGAAGGGGATGTGCTGCTCTGTACGAAATAAATCTTCTAATCTGTTTCAATCTGTCAGTCGTTACAATGCTATTATGTAAACTTTATTGAATGATTTAGACATTTTGAATTTATGATCACCCTTAGGCTTATTCCTCTGGTACCTAAGTCTCCTATTGGCTTTGCTCTTGAAAAAGGCAACTGGCCAAGACATGGCACTGGAGGTAGCTGTTGAGCTCTATTGTCTGTGTTAGGGTTAATCATAGCAGCTTGCTGCTTTCAGTGCTGAATCATCAAGGGGAAAAAATGTAATCTTGGCAGTAAAATATGTATGTGCTGCATTGTAGATTTTCAAGCTTGCTTTTGCAAATTAAAACCATAAGTGTATGTTATAGAGAGGGCTCAGAAAGCTTGAAATGTCTTTTATGCTCTTCAGTAAGTGAATTTATCCATAATCTTAAATAACAACTGTGCTACTGAGAGGGTTTTTGTACCTCTGGTGGGAAAGCTAGAGTAGAAAAATTATCATAAAATATTGAAAAGACTGTTGTGAATTAGAAAAAGTTCTCTTTATAGCAACCTGACCACAAATGGGACGATGAGGGGGCAGCACTGTCTTCCTCTGAGCCCAGGAGAGGTTCTGCTCAAAGAACAGAAAAGCTTTAGACTTTTTCAAGCACACAAGATTCAGCAACTGAAGTCTGCCAAGTTAATTTGGAGGCCTGAGAAACTATGTATGTTATTGTCTGTTACTCACAAGAAAAAGAGAAAGAGGGAGGCTGAACTCTTCTGACTCGCGTTGCTGAGGCAAGCTATGACAAAGATTGATTTGCTGGTCATTTCTGTGCACAGGGACCCAGAGCTCACAGGTATAGGGCTGCAGGAAAGGAGAGTGTGCAGCTCTAGTGTTGGCTTATGAGAGACAGGCAGGAGGCTCTGGCCCAGCTACGTGCATCCACACTTCTGTATAAGTACAAGCACTGGAGAATTATCTTTGGCCCTTGCAGAGCCACACCCTCTCAGACAAATGAAATCACTGGTGTTAGGAAACTTACAACATGTCTAAACACCACATCAGCACACATACACATTCAAAACTTGCTTTATATCAGACCTTTTCTCTCTTGTTTGTATGTATGCTAACTCCTGATAATCTGGAAGATCAGTCTGCTCACCAGCGTGTGTTGACATGGCAAAGCTTTTGCTGATATATGGTTCACATAGCAGCTTATATAGGGTTGTGGTGGACAGAAGTGCCATAGACTGGGCAGAGTTGGCCTCTGAGATGACAGAAGCTGCATAGATGTCTCTGGCAGAGGGAGATAGGGAGAAAACAGTGTGGTATGATGCACATAACATGGAGCTTAGAATCATAGAAAAGTTAAGATTGGAAAAGGCTACTAAGATCATCTAGTCAACCCATCCCCACCAGGCCCACTAAGCATGTCCCTCAGTGTTACCTCACCACGCTTCTTGAACATCTCCAGGGACAGTGACTCCACCACCTCCCTGGGCTGTCTGGTACAATACCTCACCACTGTTCTTAGAAAAAATTTTTCCTAATATCCAACCTGAACCCTCCCCAGTGCAACTTAAAGCTATTACTTCTCATTCTATCACTAGTTACCTGACAAAAGAGGTAATGGCTGACTTCTACCTTGATACCACCTCATTTCAGGTAATTGTGAAGGGTGTTAGTCTCCCCTGAGCACCCCAATCTGCTAGATATGAATTTAAGCTTAGCTTGAGTTTTAGGACCTAGGAGGAAGGACTCAGTTTTGATGCTTGTCAGTGGGTGAGACTTGGTAGCATGAAATTCATGGGGAACACTGCAGGCATAAGTAGTGGAAAACAGAATTTAAACATGGATTTATTGTAAGAAGCTTTATCTTTAATTGAAGAGTTACCTCTGTTTATCACATTCTGATATTAACAGGTTCACTTGCCATGGATAAGGTACACATCTACATGAGTTTGGTTTCTTTACCTGAAAACTATATCTATCATCTTCTATCAGTGTTTTTAATAATGGGAAATAGCCATATTACTTTATAGATTGCCACTCTGTATAAATATAGTAAAAAAAACAAGTGTAGAAACTAAGTAGTAGGCAACCTGAAACCAGAGCTATCTTTGTCTCTCCTATACTAATGTCTATTCCTGCTCACAAAAGGATTCAGACCTCTCATGAACCCAGCTGCAGGATATGACTTAGCAGAGTTTTCACATCTCTTCCATCAGATATCCACTTCTTCCCAGCACCTTTCTCTCTGGCCAGCTGGGCAGAAAGCAGCATCTGCTAAATGCAGTAAGGCTGTTTGGAGAGCCAGAGCAGGGGTAAGCAGTAGCAGCACCATGCCCAGACATTGCCTGGCTGCATTTTCCCTTTGATTTCCTCTACTTATTCTGCCTTGTTGCCAGAATACCTTTCTGCTCCAGCTGAATAAGCACAATATTGGGATACCATTGAAAATATGTTTGTGCCACGTATGAAACTGACTGATGGGTATAGCACTCCTGCACAGTAATAGTGGTACGGAAAACCATGAATGACTCAGTATAATTGTTTGATCATCAAATATAAGAGAGACAAAAAAGGACATTTGTAGCAGGTCACAGAGCCTTCCAAGGGGGCAAGGGTGTTACTTTTGAGGAAGTGTGAGGAGTTGTAGAAAGACTGTTCCTACTCCCCAGATGAATCCATGAAGGACTATACTCACAGCACACAATCTTCCAGTTTATAATAAGATCAGCTACATTGCAGTCATTTCTTATCCACCGTTCAGTGCAGTGAAAGGTATTAATTTCACTAAGAGACATGGGTTAGTGGGTATGGTGATGATGGGTTGATGATTGGACTTGGTGATCTTAGGAGTGTTTTCCAACCTTAATGATTCTGTGATTCCAACTTCTTCCCATCTAGCATTGTACAAAAAGCTATTCTCTGATTTTCTCTGGGTGTAAGGCTAAATGAAAGCCTGGCTGAGCTGAGGCTTTTTTAGATGTGCCTTGACCTTAGTAAGGGATCATGTCAAAGTAGGGGAAAAATACTGGAAACTTATGACAGAAAGCACTATTAATGAGCCAGGTATTTTGTATTGCATTAGCAGAGTGAACCAAGTCAGGAAAAGTGTTTTTATAGATAAACTTTTTTCCAGCTTGCTTGTTACTATAACTTGTTGCTGTTGGAGGTGGGCTGTTTCTGCTTGTACTGATCCCACATTTATTTTATGAGGAAATGTGGATCGGTGACAGTTTATAATATAGAACCAGACGCATTTCCAATTAAATGTCTGCCTCCAATATAACATTCCAGGCTTAATTTTGTTCTTGTTATAATGATTTTATTTTGGCTAAGGAGTGATCAAGTGATTAACAACACATATGCACATGATTACATTTAAACTAATTTCCTGGGAGGAGAAGTTTAAACTACCCCTAGGAAGAAAATAGAAAACCCCTAGGAAGAAAATAGCAAAAAGCTAGGTGTCTATATTCAAGTCAGAAGAAATATTGACATAGATTCCCCAAGGTATTACAAGACCCTTCAGTGTCGGAAAAGCTCAAACATAATGGCTTAGCATCTATGAGGCACTGATGAAAACAACTTTAGTAGCAGTATTTTTCTTTAGTTGCCAGAAACAGAGAAAGACAGTATAGAATAATTGGGTACAGGAACAAAAGAAGACTCCCCTGGGTCATCAAATAGAGTTACTCAAAATTAAAGGAGCTTGTTTATTTGACCTAGTAAGTAGAAAGCTAAGAGAATCTGACTGCTCTTCATAAACACATTGTGAAGGCATGTGCCAGGGAGTGCAGAGAGCAATTTAAGCTGAAGGACAATGCTGGCACAGAATTACATGGATATAAGCTGGCCATGACTACTTTTAGGCAGAAAATTAAAAGGCAATTTCTAGCTATTAGAGGAGTGAGCTTTTGGGAAAGCTTTCCTGTGAGAGTAGTTGGGAGGCAAATAATTAGTTTCAAGATGTTATTAAATGGGTTATAAAATGCAGTATCTAGAGATAGGATCAAGTCAGATGGGAAATAAATATAGCCTTTTACAACCAACAAAAGCTTGTTTTCTCTGTGAGAAATTTATACACACAGGATTATGTAAGACCAACAGATCTGTTAAACGTAGATCCATAGAGTCTCTTAGTATCTACATAAGGACTCCTGTGGTATTTTAGGCTAAACCAGGTTCCTGAATTTCCAAAGTTTCTTAGGCATAGAACTTAGTATTTTTAGGCCTGTCCAGAAAAGTGGTCAGGTTGTCAAGATTGCACAGCTCAGTGTCTTTTTCGAATATAGGCCCTATTTCTTACACAACGATACTTGTATGTATTGTCAAGTCCTCCGTCTATAAACTGTACCAAAAACTGGCTGGACAATATTGTTGTTGGGCCATGCCCTGTGCCTGCTCACTGCGATCTGCTCTGTCTTCTTACTAAACTCCATTTCCAATTATTTTCTTGATTGAGGTTCTCTCTTTATTGATGTGAATGGATGGGGCTTCACAATCCAGCAGCTGGCCTGGGACCACGTGTCAGAGGGGCTTCTGTGTCTAGGGTGCAGCAGCTGAAGTGGACTGTGTGTGTTTGCATGTACTGTTAACAGTGAATATCAAGCTACGTTAGTAGGACAACAGGACAGGAGGTCTGGGAACTGGGTATTTGAGCAAATGTGATCCTGGAATAGATAATGGAGAAACCAAATGGTCTCAGATTTGGCTACTGAGAGATCAGGAGGTTTGAGCCAAATACTGAGGAGATCATGGATCTCAGGTCTTTGTACCAGTGAGATCTTAGATGTGGGCCAGCTACCAGATAGACCAGTGTGTGTGTCAGTGTATGAGCTACTGATACACCAGTGGGTTCAGGGGTCAGCTACTGGGTAGATCAAGACTAGCTAGTGAGTAATCATGTGTATTCTTATATGTATTTGTGTGTGTATGTGGAGCTGTAGCAGTCCCAGTGGGACTACAGATGAGGCAGTTCTTACCATGAGGTAAAATAAGTGCTGCTGTCCCACAATGATATTTTATCTTCTTTATTTGCAGGTCAATGCCAAACTGTACAGAAAGGTATGATGTTACTTTGCTTGCTCTCCTTGGAAAATCTCAACATCTTAAGTATTTCTTTACTGTTTCCTGAAAAGTTTTCTAACACTGATCCTGTAGAAGGTCTAATTCCTAGAGAGATTATCTCTCACACAGAGGAGAATTTTACTGTTGTGACACATTACCAAGATAAAGATGCTAAAACCTGAGTCTACTACTATAATATCCAGAAATATTATTTATTTATGATTTATTACTTTGATTTTACCTCTGAGTTGACTGAAGATTTTAGGAGCATTTTTCCTTCCTAACATCTCTTAACTTGATTTCTTAAAGCATATTAAATTTATGAGAATATAAGTGTAAGTACATTCATGGTCCTGCATGTCTGTAAGTCAAGTCACAGAATAACTTCCAAATGCTTTGGGCAGTTTCAATCAAACTTCACAAAGAGGCTGACATTTCAGTGATATTAAAGTCTTGCAAATTTTGGTGGCCAGGCAAAGAGATGTTTTTTCTGATACCTTCCCCTCAAACAAAAAAATCAACATAATCTCACATGTTATTAGTGAATCCATACTCAGAGGCAAAGACAGGGAAAAGAGCAACTTCTTAAACACACCTTTTTCAGAATTCTGTGTTTTTACTGTATTAGAGTGTGGGACAGTCTTTCCTTTGGAAACCAGATAATGTTAATTTTATAAGTAGATTTGTTCCAATGTACTTGTTAAATGAATTTCTATATGGGCCAGGCAGTCCTTTGTTAAAGGTGTCAACAGATATCATTTTTTCTGCATGAAGGAATTCCGTGGCAGACCTTTGCTTCATACACGCTTCCAGATCAGGCTCATTTTTCAGATTACACCTCTGCTGCCATCTGTTACATGCCAACAAATTGTAATGGAGTATTGGTGGGAAGGTTCAACCTCTACTACCGTACCACCAATTTCTGTTTCTGATGTTGTGTCATGGGCCAATATAATAAAACATAGGTATTATTTTGGAGCATCCCTAATATTATATACTATTCGAATTCTGAATGACATGTTCTTGCATCAGTCTGTTCACTGTCAGTCTCTGGACTAAGCATACTTCTCAACATTTTTTCTGTATATGATTTTAGATATTAATTCATATGAGAGTATTGCAAACTGCCCCCTGTCTATTTGTGAATAAGAACAGTTCATTAAAAAGTTTGTTAAACATGTTTTTTGTTAAGTTGTCCTTGAACTCTTCAGAGCACTGATGGTACAAGCCATTTTTCATATTTTCCCTTCTTTTTCATAGCAAAATGTGTGGATATCTCCTTAAGTTCTTGTACAGATGTTACCTATACTCAGACAATGTATCCTAATTTCCTGGATCAGAAGTCTCGAGAAGTGATTGAGTACAGCTCTGAGTATATTCTCATAAGTGTGCTGCACAACTTGCTTCAAGGAGAATGCAATCCAGATCTGAGGCTCCTGGGGTGCTCAGTGCTGGCCCCTCAGTGTGAAAAGGACAAAGTTATAAAGCCTTGCAGGCATGTCTGTGAAAACCTGAAAAAAAATTGCCTCTCTGCTTTTGATGCAATAGACATGGCCTGGCCCTACTTCTTAGACTGTGATCGTTTTTTTGCTGGGGAAGAGGAAGGATGTTTTAACCCACTGGCAAAGCTGCGAGGTAAGGAAAGAAGCTCTGTTGACAAGTCTTACTCAACTTGGTTGGAAAGTTCTCATCTCACTCAGCTTAACATGCCTACAGCACGACACTTCTGAGCTTGTCAAATTTATAAATACTTGCAAGGTGTGATTCATTTTGTTCCACCTGTTTTTCACCACTTAGTTGAACTGTGCTCGAGAAGTACCCATTCCTCTCCCTTGCATGCAAAGATCAGGATAAGTAGCTCAATGCTAGATACTTGGACCACTGATACGCATTTAGATAAATCTTGTCTTCTGTCATAGCATTTTGGGCAGTGTCTGTGTATTTGAAAAATTTTATTTTCTAAAAATGTTTTATCTTTAATTTAAAAACTGAAACTTTGAGATGCTCATAAATTCACATCAACATGAAAAGCTCAGACAAGTTACTTCATTAGTGATAGTCACAGATGTTTGTTTAGAGGAAGAACATCCTGACAGTTCAAAACAGCAGAATTTCATTGAAAATGAACTTGATCCATCAGCTTCAAAGGGAAAAATCTGTATATTTATGACTAAAATGTGCTAAGCATGTCAAAGACTAAATTACAACTGGATATTGCACAATTAATGTGACTGTGTGCGTGTGTATTACTTTTATTTTTTCCTTCAAGAAATATATGCCAAAATAGACAGTGTAGGATGTACTACATAGACTTAGGGCTTTGACTGCAGATTCATTTTCTGTAATTCTACTATTGAAAAATGTATTTTGTGGAAAAGCATAAGTAGTCATGCAGTCCTCTGAGCATGATGGTTATTGAACACTGTCTAACAATTTTTCTTTGCAGGAGAAATTGTTGTTGAAGAAGATTTGCCTTCAGACTTGCCAGCTACTTTTATTCAGTTCAAGCATCATTCATATTCCCAAATGGTGAGCACACTGAAGAAGACTGCTTCTAGATGCTCCCATATTGCAACAACTTACAGCATAGGTCGCAGTTTTGAAGGAAAAGACCTTTTTGTGATTGAGTTTTCAACCAAACCTGGACATCATGAACTACGTGAGTTTTATCAGTGGTGATTGGGTTGCTTAAGGGAAATCCAACAGACTATCCATGCTCTTTAACAGGATGTTACTTAAAATGTAAGAAGCGTTTATTGAAAAACATTGGATTCTTGAATTATGATGACAGCAGATGATTAGCTGCAGTAATTGTTGCCCAGTTGCAATTTCCAAAATTCCTGGTTCCTAGATGTATGGCCATGTATGTGGGCACACCGATATGACTATTATTTATTTCTGCCCATTTTACAAGGATTTTTGAGAGTTCTCCAGCATCCAGGTAGTCTCAGCAGTTTCACAAAACTGAGATGCATCTAAATAGTTTTTTGAACTTATTACCTGAGGTAAAGCTTCTGTATCTTCTGTGTGCTCCGCCCTTGGGGAGGTAGAGAGGGCAGCCAAGCCTGCTGTTAGCTTTCATTGCTCTCACCAATACTTCCTTGCATGGTGTGGAGATACTCTGAGGTGCCTTTAAACTTGAGCAAAATCCCAGAAGTCATTAATACAGCAAAGATCTAACCTCCTATCTGTTGACCTATTGTCCTTTTTCTCGTGTGTAAAGAGTAGAAGTTGCAGGTGTCTTTTCTACATGATACTCTGTTTGCCAGGATAATACAAAGCCTTTGAATCAGGCTGTAAAATCAAAACTGTGATACAGCATGATAAAAGATGGTAGTTAAACACACCACGTACCATTTCCTCCTAAATCTATTGCTTCATGTTTCTCAGGACAGCTGTGATTTTGCCAGCTTAAGCAAGCTGGTACAAAGCTCTGTGCCAGCCCTCCTTCCAGGTCTATTGCTAGGGAATGGACAGGATCAAAGACAAAGATGAAGGGCTTGACAGGAAAGGGTGCATCTATTTTCTACTTTCCATTAGTCTCTAATGAAGGGTGGAAACTCTTTAGTATAGCTGCAGAAAGTCATGAGATTATGTGTTTCTAATAGCTCTATTCCAAGTCTGTTTAGCCTAAAAGCCACTTCTTATGCATTACCTAATTTATGTTCCAAATATATGAGTAATATATTACACATTTGCAGGCCATTTCTAAGATGGGTGACAATGCAAGGCATCGAAGCTGCCCAAGCTAAGTGAGAGTGCCAGGGGTGTGTTTTGTTCCTTTTCTACCAGCTTGACATTTGCAGGATCACAACTAAGGAGTTCAGGAAATAAAAAGCTTAGAGTAACAATCACCCCTAATTGTATGTATGTGATCCTGAAAGTATGGACTTTGTTTCACACATTGGGAAAGATATTTAAGTCATTCCTGAACAGACTTGTAATGGAGAGAAATGCATCTGGAGTTGGTGTACTGTTTACAGCAATGTATGCATTAAATTACTGTAAATAAAACTTTTGTCAGTAAGCTGTCGATGCTACTCTTCTTCTGGAAACCATCCAGGAATAATCAGATTAAAGCATCTCATTGCTTCATATCCCACAGTCAAGCCAGAATTTAAGTACATTGGCAATATGCATGGCAATGAAGTTGTGGGAAAAGAGCTGCTGATATACCTTGCGCAGTATCTGTGTTCAGAGTATCTTCTCGGGAACCCTCGCATTCAAACTTTGATCAATAACACCAGAATTCATCTCCTGCCTTCACTCAACCCCGATGGGTATGAACTGGCTGCGGAAGAGGTAAGCAAATTTTTATAAAGAAATGTTCAGTGCTTCCTGTTTCTATATTTTCCCCTAGGAAAATGCAAATTAAGTGCAAGTATGGGAGGGAGTGCTAAAAACCAGCAGCTGGACTCCCAAACTGCTATGGGAGTAGGTTGCTTTCTGAAGACAATACTAACAGACCTTCAAAGCAAGCAGAGCCATGTTTGCCATTTTTCCTCCCTTAGTGCATTGACGTGGGAATGACTGTGCTACTTTTTCACACATTTCACAGTCTCTGTTATCAGTTCTAGAACAGGATGCCCACTGACTCACTTTAATGACTTTTAAACTAATATGTAAGAAAATGTAATTTAACACTGCGGAATAGATATTATTCCCTTTGTAAACTAGCAGATGTAATACAATGGGAATGTGGTTTGTACTTTCAGGCTTACTAAGGATGGTACCTTTCAGAGATCAGCGGATGTCTGAAGGAGACATATGAAAGCAACATTTCTGTTAGATGTTGCCTGGCATTCTTCTTCTTTTTACCTCACTTCTCTCAATAGCATAATTAACATGAAAGATGAAAGCTTGACTTTTCTTTCTTTGAGTCTCTCAAGTGGTGAGCTCTACCTATTAGAATGATACTGGGGTATTGCATTCTGCCTGAACTTTTCTTTGAGCAAGAGATGTAATGTTTTTGTTTTTTCTTTTCTTCTCTTCTAACCCACTCTGCATGTTGCTCTGTGTTGAGTAAGAAACTGCTGTGCTCCTCTCATGAGTCACATCACTGGTGAGTGAAATAGCTCTCATATGCTAGTAAGGACAAACATGGGGATAAGAAATATTTAATAAGTATGGTTTCTTTTTTTTTTTTTTTTTTTTTTTTTTGACTGCATATTCATTTTTGGCTTATCTCTGACGTATTTTAAAACTTTGATAATTATGAAATAATATTTTAAACATCTCCTTTTCTCACAAAGGTGTACTGAACTGAGCTTCTATGTTACATTTTAGGGAGCTGGTTACAACGGATGGGTGATCGGCCGGCAGACTGCTCAGAACTTGGACCTGAACAGAAATTTCCCTGATCTGACTTCAGAAGCTTACAGAAGAGCTGGGATTCGTGGTGCCCGCCTGGACCATATACCCATTCCACAATCCTACTGGTGGGGTAAGGTATGAATTACAGATTTATAAATCACATACAGAGCAGCTCAGAAATAAGAGCCTAAGATTTCTTGGTCTTAGGTTATTCTCTAGCAATAAGATTTTATATGTTGGACTAAACTTGACAGGTTCAGAATTGCCATGTAAAATCCTTGTGTAGGTCTGGCCAGAGAGGCTGGTGTCAGAAATCACTGGGAAAATTTGTTGATAATTGGGATGATGCTATTATAAATTAAGAATAATAACAGTTAGGAATGGTCACAGTCATGTAACAATTCACTGTTAGTGATTTAAACTGAGGTAGTATGTTGAAAAGTTTTTTTATAGACTTTCACGATATTGTGGGTTGCATTTAGAAAAGCATTGCCAGCAGGTGCAGGAAGATGATCCTCCCCCTCTACTGTGCCCTGGATAGGCCACATCTGGAGTACTGTGTCCAGTTTTAGGTGGTATCCAGAGGTCCCTGCCAAAAAAGATAATTCTGTGATTGTCAGACTTGTATCTCATTGCATTAAACTCTACAGGTTTGATGCAACTGTGGTTTCTGCCTTGGAAACCATAAAAAGGCTTAGCATGAAGTCATGTGGCATATGCTTTCCACAAATACAATGGTTATAAATGACTACAGACAGCTGGAACAGTGGGAAAATACACTTGGGTGACAGTGGTGCTGGAATGGAGAGTTGCTGCCACCTCTAGACTCAGGAAGCAGAATGGAAAAAAACACTGCAGGACCTTTCACTTATCCTCACTAAGTGATGCCCAGAGTTTCCATGGGGAACAGGACTGTTTCAGCAGCTGTATTCAGTGTTAGCAAAAGATCTGAGACAGCATGCTATGAATTTATACTTTTCTACAGGTGTTCTCATATGAGGGCTGTTCTATATCCCAAGAAGATCTCTAATGTTCCCCTAACACTTTGGTAACTCATTTCACGGTAGTGACATGTGGGTAAGAGCACCTCACTTCCTCAGGATAATGTGGGAATGATAATGCAAGGCTCTGAGGAACTTAACACTGCACTTTATATCAGATCATTGATTTTCAACATAACTCATCTCAAGATGTTCATTGTAATTTATGCATTTTATTGTACAGATCTCAGCTCACGTCATTAGCAAGAATTCTAGGTCATGTGCTTAATAATTTCCAACTTTTGCCTAAACAATGACTGATAAGACTGAACAGTAAATTCAAGTAATTTACAGAGCTTCAGATGGGAAAGAAGATTTGAGAGCATGTGAAACAGAACCAGAGGTCAAATGAAAACAGCTGACAAAATGTATACTAGGATAAATGTTTAGAGAGGGAATCATTTCAGGTCATTCCACTTGTGCTTTGTAGTTTTTTCATGGTTTACTTGGTCTCATGAAGGATTTGCTTTCCCACTTTTCTGACTGGACTTCGGCGAGCCATCCCTGTTCTCTTTTAAGGAAACTCTCTTTCCCTCCCTTTAAAGACAGAACTTTGACTAGGAATGCCTGTGTTTCACAGTAAATCTCCAAACTTAGCTCACTTCAATATATCCGTTATCCTATTCCCAAATGGCAATCCAGGATTATTCAGTTAAATAGGAACCTGCCTGCATTTACAGCACAAAGTAATATTTACCTAGAACATGCTCAGTAACAGAAAATTTTAAAACAACAGTCATTACAAATATATTGTATATGCCTCTAGCTTACTGGGACTAGCTATGCTACTTCAAGTCCATTTGTGGAAGCTGTCTCTCTTGGTGAGAGCTTCTTGCTGGGTTCCTGGTTTGAAAGCAAACTCTTATTCTCAATCCTGTCAAGGCTGGCAATTCCATGCAATTGCAGCTCTGTTATCTGCCAGGTTTTTTGATCCATATCTATATGTGTGCTTCCCTGAGGGGAGATGCTTGCAAGGACTTGTTCCCTGCCTTAGGAGCTCTTTCATGGGCTGTATAAGTCCCCTGAGCAGACAGAATACAGAAGTATAGAAGTCCTGTTTGACACATTTGAAAAGTTAATTGAAAATGCCTTTACCACTGAGGTATCCAAGAAAACTGCTTTTGTCCTTTCAGACTGGATTTAGTAACTGGGCAGCAGACTCTGAGGAAGGAATGGAAATTTGCCTCCAGCTGTGTACCCTCTGTCTCACTGCATCCAGAGGTGCAGGGCTGAAGGCCCAAGCACACCTGAGGAAAGTAGAAGGTGACCTTCATCCCTCTTCATGATAGTTCCCTGTGAGCTTATCCCCTGTGCAGCCTAGAATACTCATAACTATCTGGATCTTCTGTCCCTGACCTCCCTGGTTCCTCCTCTGAGTTCTGTGTCTGTCCTGTTCTCCCTGGTGGTGTTTGGGGTAGTTAGTGGCAGGCAGCTTCCCACAAAGTTACAAAGAGGTGTTTAGTTTCCATAGATGTTGTATATCATCAGAGCAGTTTATAGAGGGCTAATTGGAAACAGACTTAACATTTCTCCCACAGATACCACTCCTGCTGTCACCAGTTCTGCCCTTTATTATCCCCATGTGTCTGTCACCACAGGCAAGGGACTAGAAAGCTTTGGCACCGAAACTCCTTCTGTCTGATGTCTGTCTTTGTGTGGATAGGCCTTGGGGTATAAAGACAGCCCTTCTCCTGCAGGTTTGTCCTTGCTCAGGAAAAAGAAATAGAAATAAGGTGATGGTTCAGTGATTCATCCCTCATATCACCAAAGGACTTGGAGTACCTCTAGATGCTGTCTTGAACCCAAAGTGGATCCTGACCTAAACAATACTAAAGTATCTCTTAATCCATGAGCTTTGCAGAATAAAGAAGAAAACTAGCGGCTTGGAAGGCACCACAAAATCTCCTTGATAACTGCAGTTACTCATGGTTCAGAAACATAGTGGTAAATGGTCTTACCACCTTGAGTTCTTCTCCTCCACTGGTGGTAGTCACAGAGCAGCAAAGCATCTCCCCCATAAGGAGCTTCAATTCTGTCAGACAGACAAACCCATGGCTCTTACAGAAGTCAGCTTTGTGTATGCGAAAGCATTAGATCATGCATTTCAACACCAGTCCCTCAGCTTTCATTTACTTAATAATGTTTATTACCTGCCTTATTAAAGTAATTATGTGGGTATTGCAGGACATTGTATAAAGATCAGAAAATGGAAAGTGTGGTCCCAGCCAATTTCATAATCTCAGGAGAACTCTGACCTCCCTCCAGTCCTTACTGTACAATGGTTTTTGTTCCCTGCTATGCTGAATTATTGAAATAAGGGGTCTGAGTGCTAGGTCTGAGAGACTTCAGGCTTCATTTGAAGTGAATCCAGTTAAATTGGCTTGACTCAAACAGTATTTGGTGGTCTGTGCCAGTGGAGGCCAGGATAACATTTAGAAAAATGAACCTTATTGTTTCTAAAAGGGAAAGAAGAAACCTTTGACAGCTATGGAGACAGTAACTAATTGCAGTATAGTTGATAAAAACGAGATTTGGGTTTTAAAAGGCGGTGCACATTCACTGTAATTATGCCCAAATAATTTAGCTGTTTTCTAATTATATCTCAAATTGTTCTTGTGAGATGGATACCTTAAGATTGATTTCCTCTGACTAAGAAACAGGAGCCTAGGTGAAAAAAAATGAAAAGCAAGCACAGAATCCACATTATAGTAAAAACCTATGAACAGTTGAAGGCCAGAGTGAGGCATACAGAATTTGATATCATCCAAGGGATCTGAACCAAGATAAAAAGGGGTATACAAATTTCAGAGCTTTAATCATAGAACATAATGTTGCTGAAATGCGATTAGGATAAAAACAGTGACATTGAAATTACTATTTTTCCACCAAGTTTTGTTCAATGAGCTGCTGGCTCTGTGGCACAGCAGTGATTGCAGCTTATGCAGGTATCTAGTGAGCAAGTCAGCTAAGCAGGAGGGGGCAGAATATCAGAGCTCTCCGAGCCAAAATTCTAATTTCACCCTTGAGTGTTGAATGACATAAGCAGCTAAAATCTTATCAAGATCTAAGAGCACTGTTTGAAAGTAGGGCTCATTCTGGCACTGGGCATGTCCTTCCTGGCTGGGCAGCTGCACATGGGGCAGGGAGTACCCTTTCCTTCTGGAGTACTCTCTATCTGACTTTCAAAATGTTTTTTTCAGGTCATGCCTATTCAGGAAACTAATCTTCACAGTTATACAAAAAGCCTGAATTAGGTTTCTTGTAAAGAGCATTGCTGGTTGTGAGCAAGTGGCACAACCTTGTGTCCATACACTAGCTGCAACTCACACATTTCTTAATCATAGAATCATCAAGATTGGGAAAGATCACTAGGATCACAAGTCCAACCATCTGCCCACTGATGATTTAACTTGCAGCAAAGTCATGTCCCTCATGTTCCTACTACCCAAATACAAGGTACAGACTTTTCAAGCAGCACAGGTAATGCACCCAAATCATATGCAGATTAATCTGGAGCTGTGAGTGGACGTATAAAGGGAATATATGTAAAAAAGTGTGATTTCCTAGTGTGGCTGTCAATATCCCAGCACATGTAAAGCTGCATTTAGATGTACCTCATCCAAAAGTTGAATCTATGCAAGGACTGATGCAAAGAAAACAGGAATTACTGTTGCTGTGAACCTAATGTTTAGGTCTTTAGGGTGTTATTTATTTTTTTATGTTATGTATGTATTGTGTTTTGAGCTATGTAGCACAAATGTTAGAGGCACTTGGCTCCCTTGCACTGAGTATTAGCCCCTCCAGGATCCTGGTTGGACAAATTCCTGACTGTGGATGGAATCAATGCAAAGGGAGACAAGCAGTAGTGGCAGTCCTGCAGAAATGCTGAAGTAAATCTAGTGTAACAAACCTTGCTGTTTTTTTTGTTTTGTTTTTAAGTTAAACTTGCATATCCGCAAGTGTGCAAAGCCGAGTCTGGGCTGACAACGTTCTTTTTCCCTGATGCCTTCACAAATTGCAAAGAAACCACCCTCACCTCCAAGAGCACGGACTGGTGTCTGGGCTTGCAGGGACCAGCCACCAGGTGACACTGTTACCCCGAAGAATTCCCCAATGCCGAAGCGGAACTGGGAAATCGCTCCTCAGACCGGAGTGGGACGGAGCCCCCCGTGCCCGGGATATCCCCGAGGTCTGGTCCCCACTCCCAGGCAGCTGTCAGCTCGCATGCATTGTCATAAAGACAGTTTTTGTGTCTTTTTGCAGCAGTTCCCTGCAAGTGACCTGCAGTGGTTGCCATGTGTTATATGCACTAGTTTCCATTTATTTGCAGAGCTAAGGTCAGTATGTGAGATGCGATTTCCAGTAAGTGCTGGGCATTACAAATTGATCCTTGTATCCCATCTTGTCCTTCCAAAGTAAAACCTGCTGTTTCGGAAATGGTAATTAGAAAATAAGTCTGTTTTCCAAATAATGGTAAAGCACCATGAGAAATATTGCCATCATCACTTGGAACTGCTGAAAATGTTGCTGTGACAACAAAATATGCTTCTGTCAATGTTTTTGTATTGTTGTTGTTTTCTCTTTTTTTTTTTTTCCCCCACAGTGATTGCTTCTGGTTTATAAGGATGTAAAAACAGTATGTCTCATCTCATCATTTTTTTATAATTAGGGCTGTGATACACTGGAGCAGGTTGTACACAGAGGTGGTGGATGCTCCATCCTTCAAGACAGTCATGGTTAGGCTGAAGAGGGCTCTGAGCAACCTGGTCAAACTGTAGGTTCCCCTGTTCACTGCAGGGGTAGGACTAGATGAACTGTAAGGCTTCTTTCCAACTCAAAACATTCTATGTTTCTATGATCTGTTCCCTGGAGCGAACTGACACTTTTCCCCCCATCAATCTTTGGAATGGAAGAGCTGAAGAGCTTCATCATTCTCCTCCTTGACACACTCTTCTTCACTGCGCTTTGTCCTGCTCAAGACCAAACCCCTTCGGAGCTAAACAATTAGTTACGGCTGTTTTTCCTCCTGGTTTTCAGGTAGCACCTGAGACTAAAGCAGTCATGAAGTGGATGAGGTCCATCCCGTTTGTGCTCTCTGCCAGCCTCCATGGGGGTGAGCTGGTTGTGACTTATCCTTATGACTACTCAAGGCATCCTATGGAAGAAAAAGAGTTCTCCCCTACTCCTGATGAGAAGGTAAGATGATTTTTGTACAGTAGGTGTATTGATACGGTTTTTATATGTGGAACTGTGGGAGAAGATTATTTTAAAAGTAGCAAACTTAACTTTGGTTTGTATAGGTTGCATATGTATACTTCAGCCATGCTTTGGTTGCATTTTTATATATGCAGGTATATGAGGGCTCCTCCAAAAGTAATACCTTCTATTTTATTATGTTGATGCATGACATCAGAGACAGGTGTTGATGATATGGCAGTAGAGGCCGAACCTTCCCACCAATATTCCATTCCATTTTGTTGCCATGTGAGGGGCAGCCTGATGGAGTGATGTCTTGCATGGAAGGAAGTGTGTATGAAGCAGGGGTGTGCCATTTAATTTCTCCACAAGGAAAAATTGACATTAATCAACATTTGCTGATTGTTTATGAAGACCAAACAGTGGATGTGAGCACAGTGAAGTGGAGGGTGGAGCATTTCAGTGGAAGTGACAGTGACAATGGGTCACTGACCTTTGCTGGTGCAGTTATTTTCAAGTGCAGCATGCAGGCTCTTGGTCATTACTGGTGAAAATGAGCAACTGACAGTGGTGAATATGAGGAAAAAAATATTTTGCAGCTGAGAATTTGCTCTGCCATAGAGTGCTATTCAGTTCTTTTTATCTGTTGTAGTTTCCATGTAAATAAATAGGAGGCATTACTACAAAAACAAAACAAAACAGAAAAATTATACTTAATATGCTCTAAAATACAGGCTATCAGATCAATGTGTAAAAATTTACTCATGTTTTGTGAGGCCAAACACACTTTCAGGAGAGCCGGGTTAAGAAAAGTAAGGATTTCCCTATATAAAGGATGAAAGCTCTGCTATTTTTACCCATTTTCCTAGCATGATAGAAACAAGCCTCATCAAAAGTGTTATTTTCTGTTGAAATCTGTGGAAACAAAAAGGCTAACTGCCGTATGGTGGCAGCCTTGTAACATTTATTCCAGGTCAGATGAATAGGAATGGTTTTCCTGTCTCAGATTCCTCAGCTGGGAATCACTGTAAATCTTCTGTAAAATTTTTTGCTGTCTATCCTATTTCCCTTTGATTTCCTCAATCTAGTATTCATTGCTGACAAGCCCACTAGGAGAAGAGCCAGCTCTTTATCTTTCTAGCGTATGCTAAAAGTGTCCCTGGCCTCTTAAGTAAATGTGGTTCCTTACCCAGTTACAGCAATTGAAAATCAGCAGAAGTTGGTCTTTGACTGGAGATATCCCTTATCTTAGAGCACATCACTGGGCTAAATCTCTTCTAAAGTGACAGTTCTCACCACCGTCTATTAAATATTCATCACTATTTAACATTTTCTATATCAGTTCATTTCTTCTGAGCAGTATGAAGTGCACTGATTGTGTGTGCATAACGATGATTTAGCCATAAAACAGGCCAGGCACTGCACACTAAAAAGCACATGTAAGAAACGTCTGATGGGTGACAGTGACTACCGGAGCTCTTGGTGAGAAGTCAGAAACTCTAGTGGACGTCACAAACACATACAAGTACAAGTATGTCCCCTTACCTGGGCTAGAGGTGTCCCAATTAGCACAGAGATGCTGCAAGACTGCGGCCACACATGCCTCATCCAACAGTTTATATGTGAGATTGTCTTCACTCAGGGAGAGTGTGTTCCTTTTGAATGAAATGACACACAACTACAATGTTTGAATGAGGTGGAATTGCAACAGTGTAAGACACCGGACCTCACGCTGGGATGGCTTCATAGTCAGTAGCTAACAAGTCTGGGAACCTAGTTTCAGACTTGGAAGTTCAGAACATAAAGGGGAGGGCTAGGGATGTCCTCAGTTTAAAATAACTTTTTCAGTGAGTCAGCATGGGAACCTTAATAACCAGCATCACTTAGCATTTGCTCAGAAAGTTATAAAATGTGTACCCGTGAAGTGACCTGCATTTAAGTAAAGTCTGCTGCTAGGACACTGGCAACCTGAAGTATTGCAGCATGTTTTAGCTGCCATACATTAGCTGTATCCCTTGTTCTGAACACTGACCTTCCAAATGCACCATGCAAGGGGAAGTGAGGCAAATTTACACCCCTGGCTGCAGCCCTGGGTGAAATACTGCAGTGCAGATAATGTTCAGAAATTCAAAAGTCAAATTCTGCAAAGGACATTTGAACTAGATCTCATTGACTGTAAAAGCTCCTGGATGCTGCCTCTTCTGTACGTCTCTCATAATGAATGTGTAGTGATATGGGTAACCTCCTGGCAGTGGGAGGTTTCAAGCCTCTTTAATCTGCATTAAAGACTGGTCTTCTAACTGCTGGGACCAAGGAGTCTCAAAGCCGCCCCATGCCCTTATGCCATGTTCTTCCATCTCTTTCACCTAACCTAATGCAGAACCTTCCACTTTTTTGTCTGCTGTTTCCAGCAGGCTATTGTTGCTTTTTGTTACACAAGAAGTGGAACTGATCCCTGTGACCACTGGGGCAGAAAAAAACCACACTAAAATGGAGTCAAGTTCACTCCCTTTGCTGAATGAAAGCTTTCCCTTTCTCCCACTCTAAAAACCCAACCCATGACGATCAGTGAGATCACTGTTTTCATGTAACAGCATGCACCCCATTTTAGCAAATGAACATCATGCTTCCAAAATTCCTCATTTTCTCCCTTTGTGTTTTTTTATATAATGCCCTCTTCTATATGAACACAGTATTATTTTGAGGTCTGTGGCCAATCACATCTACTCTGTCAATCAGAAAGGTTTTGGCAAATTTTCTTTACATGTAATCATAGAATCATAGAATGGTTTGGGTTGTAATTGACCTAAGATTTAAGACACTCAATTCCCTGCATATTGTCTTAAGAATTGTGTAATGAAACACATAAATCTGATCTGATCTGGTGGCTCCTCACAATTGCTGTCATTTCAGGGCTGAAATCTGGAATTGTAGTTTTTGTTGATGAGATTCAAATCAAATAAATAGATGGGAGTATTTCTGTTAAAACTTCGAATAAACATTGGAAAAAATGACACAAAACTGATTCAAAGAAATGGCAGGTCACTGTTGCTTCTTCTGTCTTGGCTTCATGTACCCATCACTTTTCCTTTCTGGGTGGTGACTCAGCTGCTCTTCATCACTATTAACACTCTTAAGAGATCGCTGGTGACATACTCCATCTCTACATCCTATCCTATTTTTAGGAATGGCTTCTGCCCCATGAAGAAGCAACTGTCATTGAGATTAAACTGGCAGGTTGTCCTGTGAGAATGATAAGTGCAAAGCAAATTGACACTGTCTATTTTAATCATCAGTAGCTGATGCAAAGATCTCATGGGGTTTAGGCTGGTGTAGGTGTTTCTGAAAGAGTAAAAATAGCAACAGCTAGAACATAATGGGGAGAGCTGATTTCAGCTATTAAAGTTGGGATTTAGATGTACCAAACAAACCCACTATGTATGCCTCAGATAGGTTAAAGCCAAGTGTTATAAAAATCAACAGTTATTTTGTGTTGGCTAGATAAATTGGATTGCAGAGAAACACCTTGCAGAAGAAAGCAGGTGAAAGCTTTCTGGCTGAATATAATGCACAGAGGTTCTCCCTCTCCATCAGCCTCGAGGACTCAGAGTGGCTCATTGTCTGGGCATAGAACAGCAAGAGTTTCTAGCAGCAACATCCATGACTGAAGGCTAACACGTTTACTGTTTATTTCAAACCATTTGTTACAGATGTTTAAAATGCTGGCAAAAGCCTATGCTGATGCACATCCAGTCATCTCAGACCGATCGGAACATCGTTGTGGTGGAAATTTTGTAAAACGTGGAGGTATTATAAATGGTGCTGAGTGGTACAGCTTCACTGGAGGTAAAACCACTTTACCTCATATCAAGTGAGGTAAAACCTCTATACGACCTTTATGAGACACATGGGCTTGACAGAAATAATTTTATTCAGTTTACTTTAGATCAGATCCTTCCAGAAAGTCATTTGTAAGGGATTTAAATAATGATATGTATGTTGCTAACATTTATTTCCAGTTGCCACAGGACATATTTCATCCTGGAAAAATCTAGAAAATTAAAAAGCTGTACAAGGGTCAAATTTATTATTGTATATAAGATTCTTCTAGTTCTAAAATCTGAAAATCAGGAATAAATGCATACTGCTATACATTATTACCATAGGTTTGTTTTTTTTTTTTTTTGGATTTGTATTCTTCTTCCTGAAAGTATTTCTTTTTCAAGTTGTTTAAATAAACAGCAGACACAGACTTTCCATTTATCTGTGCTTAGGCTATTAATTTGCTTTCCTCAACATTTTCAGAAGCACTTCAATCATGTCTTGAGACTGAACTCAGTTCTCAAAATTATTCTCTTAAACCAGCATTCAGAAAGATTCAAGGCATGAGTGAGAATCAAGTTTAAATATCTTAGACTTACATTCTTCTGAAAATTATATCCAAAGCCTTTTGTACAGAAACATTTCTGAATGTTCTAGTGGCAAAAGGCCATCTCTTTCCAGATGACCTTTGGAAATCATGTCTAATATAGCTGATTATCCAATTACTGTGATTAGCCAATTCTTATCTTTCTATTGCTGCTTCTTGGTCAGGTGAACAATACTTGAAATGTATTGAAATTTTTGTTTGTTTGTTTGTTTTTTCCTCTGGAAAGTAGTGTCACAGTCATTAATTAATTTGCAGTTGAAACAACTTCTAATGTTCTGAATGTGTTGAATAATGTATATGTATTGGACATTGCATTCCACCAACTGCAACAGCAAAGTTACAGTTCAGAGTTAAATGGTTTCTCTTTCATCTCTTCTTTATCTTTTTGAACCTGCAGGTATGGCAGATTTTAATTACCTTCATACAAATTGCTTTGAAGTTACTGTGGAGGTAGGATGTGAAAAGTTTCCTTTGGAGGAAGAACTGTTTACAATCTGGCATGAAAACAGAGATGCCCTACTGAACTACATGGAGATGGTATGACTGTGCTTTTTCAGACCTTGGTGCTTATGTTTTTTCTTCTTATTTTCTTTGTCAATATTTCCCTCGTTGCTGTTTCCCTGGTTAGTTATCACTGATAGCACTAAATCAGTCATCACATTCCACCTGCAGCCCAGGGCCTCCACTTGTCTGACAGGCCACATAGATAATATTTGCCTTGTCTTGCAGGAATGATGTAGATGGAGAACTTTAAAACAAGGAAAAAGGGAATGGTCTGTAAATACTTTGTGCAACGTTATATATCAACTGTTCTAAATTTATTGCTAGGAAAAAAAAATACACGCAGAAAAATACTGATCAGTCTTTCTCCTGAAGAATAAGGCAAGAGATCTGTTTTCCAGAAAGCTTCTTATGCCTTTTTCACTTTCATATTCCATGTGCATAGCCCAAACTCTGCTGTACAGCAGCAGGAGATATGGATTCAGTTGAAATGGGGAGTTCTTAGAATCTTGCTAGAAGTATTGTTTCCACACTGCTTAGCTCAATTTTTAGATGAAAATAGTTTGAAAGGTTTGAGGCCTCATTTTCTAAAGGGACAACTATATGTCTGTAAGCATTAAAGCAAGACATCTAAAAGTCATTTTTAATAATAAGCTTGAGCTCAACAAAAACAAATACCTCACTGACAATAAGTAAGTGAATACAGAAACAGAAGTTGCTCCTCTTTCTCTCAGCCATTAGTAGATTAGATTTCTGTCATGCCTTATTTTGATAGAGTACACAGTCATTTAAAATAGTTAGGAGTGTTTTTATTGCCTTTCTAAGCAACCTCTTGCTACTTGTGGTAAGTATCATCATTCAATAAAGTCTACAGTACAGACCACCAAACTCATTTCATTTTACAGCTGTCTGATGAAAATGAGTTTTAGTGAATCCAAATGGAGCTGGGTTAAATCCATATATATTGCAGTTGAAGCCTTCAAGATGTAAGGATTTTTATAGTGTGAGATACTGTAGAAGTCTGTGCCGGAAAAGCTTTTTGAGTAAATGCAGGACAGTAAGCAAAACAACTTTATAGATAAGGATGACTGAATTACTCCTGATAAGGATTAAGTCTGCCATAATCAATTCTAACTTTTCTTGTTCTGATATATTCCAGGCTGGTTTGTGTGTGTACAAATCTCCTTGGCTTAACACACTGAAGTAGTATTCATTTTCGTAAATGCTGATCTCTTCTCCCCATTGGAAGTTGTACAAAAAACACTCTGAAAAGTACATGGCACAGACCTGAGGCAAAACCAAAACCAGAGTATTTAATAAAGCAAACCAAATCAACATCATTAAAGAAATTTCGTATTTGTCATTTTTATCCTCTCATGTTGTAATTGCAAAATTATTATTGAAGTTGGATGAGGTCATACTACTTTGAGTATGTCTACAGTGTAAATTTGATTTGGCTCAGAGATGACTCTTCTGACCAAATTTACCCACTATATGCATATGATAAATCCTCAAGTTCAATGAAGTAAATTGCAGTTCATCATCTTAATCTTTTTTAAGGGACGAGTTTGAAGACTTGGGACTCAGTTGTTCCTAAATCCATCAGTGAATTGCTCCACTCGTATGGAATGGCTACATAACAGTGACAATAGAATCTCACCTTAAATAAAAACCTGCTGTCATTGGACTATACTAAATATTTTTCAAGCTTCATATTAAAAAGTTACCATAAAGTCAGATATTCAACTGCTTGTTTTTAAACATGTCTATTTCCCACTGTACTTTTCTGCATTGCTTTGATGCTTTGTTCTTTAAAGTCAGGGAGAAAAATAAGTAAAGAACATTGCAAGTTAATCATAGTGATTCATGGGAAAAACAGAAATGGAATCACTTTTCAATTAAAACATACAGAGTTTCAATAGAAAATATTTCCATTTTCGAAAGCTGCTAAAGATCCTTAAATAAAGTGAGCTGTTAGCGCACCTCTTCATTTGACAGAATTCACATTGCTCTTTAGTTTGTCACCAAACACATTTCTCATCAGCTCAACCAGCTGGGTCCTGTGCTTGTAGTGAAGAGAAAAAGGATATTATACACACTGCTATCATGACAGTCTGACATGTAGTGATGAGTAGGCAGCATGGAAATGATGAGTCTAAAGTAACTAAAGATTTTCCTGAAATATTCTTATCTACTGATATTAAATAAAAATATTAAGTTTCATAACTATATTCAGGGATATATATTGATTAACATTCATAAATGAGTGTTGAAAATGATTTTAAAATATTGCATTAGGGATTGCATAAATATTAAGGATCACTTATTTAATAATATTAATACAGAGTTAAATGTAACATTTTCAAATATTTATCTTCTTCTAATTTCTCCTTAATTTGGAATTCATGTTATTCTTTTATTCGTATGTTTTTACTCTAAAACAGTGAAAGTATGTCTAATACAAGACAGTTGTGCAGTTTTGTTTCTTTATCTCTAAGCACTCTGCGATCCTTTAGGAAGAAGTGGAAGAAAATGAAAACTATCTATTTCAACTAATAAAAAAAACCTGATTTGTTTGTAAAACTCCATTAACTGATTTGCTGCCGGCATGACAGTGTATTGTTTATGTGTGGTATTCTCTGCAAGCTAAGAATTATGCATGATTTTGATTTATTTTGCACATCTTTTAATGTTGCACTTTGAGGGCCACTGCTCCATGCTGATTTGATTCTGCTCGTAGCACCAGTGATGCCTTTACATTGTGTGTAGAGCATCAGATTGATTCTTACAGATATAATTTTTCATTTCTTTCCAGTTCTGGGTCTGGGGTTGGCAATCAACAAGAGTCTTTAAATGCTGTGGTTGTACCATGAGATACCACTCATTTGTGCAGAGGAGGAACCCTCCTTGCAGTGCACAGTAACACGCCTACCCTGGGAAAGCACTCGTTCAATTCTCCCTTATCATCAGTTCTCTCCAAGAAGTTACTGCTGCTTTTGAGCTATCTACATAGATGTGATCAGAAGAGTTATTAGCACCCAAGATCCTCTGTAATGGGTCAAACCTCTCGAAAGCTGTCTCTTCTCTACATGGGTAGAATATTAGGAGATAGTACTATGATCAATGACTCCTATCTATCTTTGCTATCCCTTGCCAGGTTCATCGGGGAATAAAAGGAATTGTGTCTGATAAATTTGGCAACCCAATTAAAAATGCTCGAATTTCAGTCAGAGGCATCCAGCATGATATCACCACAGGTAACATTTTTATTTCAGATTTTTTCCTGGGGCAGAGTGAAAGCATTGAGAAGTGAACCTGCAAAATCTTGTCATATCTGATGGAAATGTCACCTCACTGAGAAGTCAAGGCTCAGCTCTGTGTTTGTTTTGAGAAAAGTAGTAGAGTACGTACATTAAACTGGCTGTGGAGTCTGTCATATTTCTGGGATGACACAGTACTTGCAGTTAAAACTTCTGCATGAAACTGTCAGCCAGCCATCAAAAACAATGTGAATTAGGGAAATTCAGAAATCTACCTAGAAGTACATAGTTCATGTTTGGAGGAATAGCAAGGACTACTCTGTCCATCTTGTATTCATGGAAAATTGAAAAATGAGAAATTATGAGCAGGAGATACAGAATGTATAGTAATATCTGTGTTGACTTTAGGAACTGGAATAAATGCAGTGTTTGAAAGTCAAGTGATGTTTTTTTCATGTGAATAACTGTATAAATATATGTGATCTGTGAACAGTGATTATATGAAATGGAAAACAACAAAAAAAGAACAAACAAAGGATTTTGAATTGTGTTCACTGTTGTGAGCTGATAACCACATATCTAGACATGTGCAACTGCTAATTTTCACAGACCTAAAGTTCTGAGCTCTGGAATAAAGGCTTTCATTTTATTATTGATTTCAATGGGAATAGGATAGGCCATAGGAGTGCGAAACATAAGAAATTAGTAGTAACATTTTTCTGTATTGATAGCTGTTGAATCAATTTGGGAAGCCAGAATGACTTAAAATGTAGTGGATGCCTTCCAGCTTTTAGAAAAAAAAGGAAAAATTAAACACCCACCACAAATAAAACAAAAAAGCGTTATAGACATTGCAATAGTGGAAATAATGCAGATTCTTGAAAGTGATGGGAGACCCTGGCATGAATTAGGATCTCTTTTGAATTTCTTCCCAGACAATGGCTTTACATTGGCAATGGACATTTAAAGAATTAAGGGTTGAATAATTTTTTTTTTTACATTGAAGTGAAACAGAACATTTGCTCTTGTGCTAGGTGTTAAAAATGTCATATGATTAATACATCCTTAAATTTCAGTGTCAAAAAAAAAAAAAGGACTGAATAATTCAATGGGAAAATAACGTTAATGCAACATTAACTGAGCTAAGAAACATAGCATTTAAAATAAAGGAAATACAAAATGGAGAATAAATGTTGCATTTTAAAACTCCTTGCTTTTTGCCTGCGGGGCCTAACCTTCAGCTGGAGGAAATTTACACTCATTTTATACTAATGGCAATTTATACCATCTGCAGCTCACACTCCATGCTCTTGTGTGCTATAACATCTGCAAAGTAGTAGAATGTAATCTAATAAAAAGAATGATTTCTTACCTCTTTAGACATGCTATGTGTATGTATATATTGCAGCTTGGATTCTGTTTTCACTTCCTTAAGTTTCACGTAGTTTTTAATTCATTTGATTTCTTTGGAGTTATTCCTTGTGCCCATAAGAAAGCAGCAAGAAGGAAAGCCTCACTTCCTTGTTAAAGAAGTAGAGCAGTTACTGAAATATTGTATGTGAATTTTACTCCTTAAGTTCCCAAGGGCCAGATTTTCAAAGGCAGAGTGTATTTTTGTCCTTCAAAGTTTTCTGTCTGAACTTTTTTCAAAACTTGTGTTGATTTGTTTCTAAAGCCCTTTAAAAACTTGATCCCTAAATGTTTGTGTATCTGTGGATGTATGTATTCATGAGAATGTATCTATAAAGGATGGAAGGCCAACTAAGCTCTGTCTTCTTGTGTCTTCACCTTTCCAAAGCTGCTGATGGAGATTATTGGCGACTCCTGCCTCCGGGAACATACGTAATCACTGCCCAAGCCATGGGTTATACCAAGGTGATGAAAAGAGTTACTCTTCCCACCAAGATGAAACGGGCTGGGCGAGTTGACTTTGTCCTGCGACCTGTTGAGATTTGGCCTAGTAAGCTTCTCCGCCGACCCATGGAGGACATGCATGACCAATATGACCCACTGGAACTGTTTGACCCTCATGCTCAACATGCACAGGCTCAGGGAGGATCACAACAGGTCAGGGAGAAGCCCTGGTGGTGGTCCTACTTCAGCTCTCTAGGCCTGCATAAACCTCTCTGGCTGCTTAAACAGCACTGAACAGTGCCATCATGCTCTGTTCACCTTATTCTACTGCCCTTCCACCCAGCTCCATGTGCCCTGATTGCTCTTTGCAATATTTAAATGTCATTTTGAAAGTACAATGTTAATTCGAGCCTGCTTGCTTCTTTTGTTTTCTCTTCACACACAAGTGAGTCTGTTCAAGTGTTTTTATATATTAAAAGCAATGGTGCACACCCATTCAAGAGCCAGGTTTTATGTAGTCTTTTTCCTAGTAATATGCTGTACTTCTGCCCATGTAGTTAATCATCACATTCATTATTTATTATGTTCTAAGTACCTGCAGGAATATATTCCTGATCCTTTAATGCATTTTTTGTACATGCCTTAACACATTAATGACCACATACTAAAATCAACTTTCAGAAATCTCTTCTCTTTTTACATTATTTTAGTATATTAGGTTCCATTAATTAACTCTTCTAATATATCTCACAGTCATTTTTGAAGTCCATTGTCTGACATTAGTATTGATTTTGGACTGAAAAAAATCATTAGGAATATGAAAATAAATCTGTGTCTGAGCATGTAGCATGTTCAGTAGGGTGGGCTGCTCATAGTCAGGCCACTATTTATGAGGAATCATTAAATAATGTTTTCCCAAGTACTGTTTCAGAAATTATCCTTTAAAGACATACATAATAAAAAAAAAAGTACTCAGTTCTTTAAACTCTCTTGCATTAATAGACACATAAAATCAAGAAATATGCTTGGAAAGTTGTGCAAGAACTGTGAATATTCAGTGTTTATGATATATAAATGTTAATATAATTTGAAAAAAAAATTAGTAAGTAAAGCAAAACACTTAAATATTTGCTTACTAATGGAAATACACATAACCTATGATGTGGAAAAGTACATAAAGTAATTTGTGATGAACGTGGCACATTATGCTTAGGATGTTAATATCACAGTCTTTAGTCCACAGGATTAATAATGAAATTATCGTAGAAAGTTTAATAGGTAAATAGTTGTCTTGCAAGATGCTATCCTCTCTCAGAAATGTTTTTTGGATATCTAAAATTTTCATTAAACATTCAGACCCATACTTCCATTTGGATTGCTTAAGTGCTTAAATGTTTGCAGGGCTGGAGTCTATGTAAAAATGAAAGAAAACCAATTTGTAGCATTAACAAAAATAATTATGTGAGACCAAATGTACTGCATACATGAATTAGTATTCCTTTCCCAGGCTTACTACACTGAAAAAACTGAATCCTAAATGTTTCACAGAGAAAGAAGCAAGAGATATATCTCCAGACTGTATTTCCTGTAATAGGTATTACTACTGTTTGCCATGGCCATTTTTTTCAGACAGTATTCTGTGAAAAAATTGGTAAGACTAACAAAATCAGAACAATATGCCAAATTGCTGGCTATTAGCTGTTCTTTTTATGTATGTAATGCCTTGCACACTTAGAAAGATGCTTTCTATTAGTATATCCCATATTCTTATAAGGTATTTGGATTTTTTTCAAGTAGTCACAGTACACCCAAGCCAGCTGAAATATAAAACAGAATGACTGTGCAGAGAATCCATTCCTTTCCACGAGCCCCATGTTGAAATAGCAGATGGCAATCAAGACTGTGGAAAAACAGTTTTCTGGGAAGATTATAAAGATGTGCTAAGTTTGAGAGTGTGAAAAGCAGTTCTTTTGTACTGCTATAGCTCTAATGCAAAACTGGTTCAATAGAAAAAGGGTAGCTTCCCTATATCTCTCTGCCTCATCCATAAAAAGAGATGTTCATCAGACAGAAATCTGAGATCGGGCTTCTGCTGGTTCACACACAGCAACCTGTAGAGATGGTAATTGTAAAGGTGCAATGGTGCAGTTATGAAGGTTCTGGGAAAAGGTATGCCTCAGTCTCCTGGAATTATTTCATTTTTCCACAGGACAAAATCTTTAGCTCTCAGCTTCTTGGAGACTGAAAAGACTTCAGGCATTCTCTTGGTGCCTCTCAAGCATTTGTTTAAGTTTTGATTAGATTTGGGATGTCTTTATCAATGCTTTGAAGATATAAAAAAAAAAAAGTATGGAAAAAAGAAATCATTGGTCAAAACCAGCCTAGCAGACTCAGCTTGGCCTTTTTCCAGAGGGTTACATGTTCAGCAATTGGACCATTTTCAAGAATTGTAGCGTGTGTTCATGAGACTCCCTCTCCTTTTAAGCCAGAGACTACGTAACTTTTTCAATTACCTTCCAACCACATATTGAACAGTATTGACATATGTTTTTTGTAACATCCTCCTTAATAATTAATTTCCTAGTCTCCATATTTGAGGGGATCTTCTCAACCATGGAGCCAAACTGTTTCTGCAGAAAGCAATAGCATTAATAAATGCTCTAACCTGCCAACTACACAGACCTCACCAGAAATGAATCTTCCCAACAAGCCAAAATATGTAAATATAAGCAATGCAATTACAGACATAAAGAGCAAAGAGCAAAGCATCTCTTTATGTCATATGTACAAATTACTTTTCACTCTTATTGCAGAAAAAAATCAACACCAACTGAAAATATCAGGAGATAAATCACAAGTTGCATACATGATTACACCAAAGAAGTCTTGGGTTTCTGTTCCATTCATAAAAGACTTTTTAAATAAAAAAAAATATTAACAATAAACAAAAGGGGAAAAGCACTTGTTGACATTTTCATCTGCTTTAATGAAATGATGTTCCATTCTTGGGCCACCCACGCACTAGGAGGAGCATCTTCCTCACAACAGAAAAGAGCAGTGTTATGAGCTGATTTCCTAGAAACACATCTTGTGTCAAAATCACCATCCATTAAAGCTTCCTGTTAGCATTTTTTATCCTGCTTATCCCATTCTTCTCCCTTCAACATCTCAGTTTAAAAGAAAGCACTCCAGAGCAATACTGCAATAGTCTTGAACGTCCTGTGAACCAGCTGTCAAGCAGGGTTTGCCAGACCAGTGTTATTTCTTTGCATTCTTCATTCTAGCATTTTACTGCAGTTCAATCAACAAGCCTGACATGTCTTTAACAGTCATCCAGCTCTGAGCGTGTGGGGGAACACCAGAGGGGTTTCTCTGTAGGCACTTTTTGGTGGCAACGCCCATTTTATGGATCTAGGTCTATCTGAATGAATACATGATGAATGAGGGGGGATTCCTTCCAGTTTAGCTTCTTCTCCCAGGAGCTATAAGTGATGCACCAGTAGAGAAGCAATTGTGCAGGTATCGTCATGGCACTGTAGTGGAAGAGAGCACACCACCAGTAAGTACACCATTGTAGTACTGGGTCTGACCAAGTCCCACGATGGCCAGAGTTCAGAAACACAGCATCATTTTCACATATAGTTCCGAGATATGAATAGTTCTTAAACCCAGGTAGAAAAATGTAGAAATATCCCTGAAGAGGGATATTTCTAGTATAGGATTCTTGGAATATTTATATTTTTGACAGGTGTTTGTTGCTGAAGTGTCTTTTCGAACTGAATTATGGAAGGAGATGTAACTTTATTTTTAATATTAAAAAAAATTACCTATATATATATTAGAGACAGATCTGTCATGTCAGTGTACAGATCTTGACAACAAGAGGAAGCAAGAAGGAAAAAAATTGTTAAGACGCACTGGTAACTAAACTTTGTTAGCAAGGATTATTTTAAATTATGGGAGAATGGTCTTTTATAGTTAAATACTCCATTATGGAGTTGTATCACCTTCTAACAATAGGAGCAAAATTAACTAAGGTAAGAGAATAGCAGTATTGATACTGAAATTGTCTTTACTTTCCTTCTTTCAAAATGGTATTTATGTTCTGTTGGTACACTCAGAAATATAGTGCATATTCATGTCTTTTACTTTTCTTTGTCACAAGATACATACTGTTTATTTTCATGCAATTAGTATTGATGTTTCTGTTTACTGAATCTGATTAAGCATTTTAAGACATTTTCTGCTTAAAAGTACCACTACTTCAATGATATTTGCAAGAAAGTTCTGTTTCAATGAAGTCTGAATATTTCATTTTTCACAATTCACACAGAAACATAATTCTAAAAATCAACTTCCTAAAGAATTCAAACATCACTTTACATCCTTCTGTCAGTCATATTCTGAAGGATAACTTTTTAATTTCTACTCCTTACCTTGAAAAGCAAGTGTGTATTTCTTTTCTGTCTCATTAATAACTGTTTTTATGCACAATGTGATAAAAAAATCAATTTACAGTATTTGCTATTTCTTTATATTTTTTCAGGGAAAGGTTTTCCTGATAGAATGCAAAAGCTGTTAATTTCTCATTAAAAACTCACTGAGGAGCCTCGAACCAGTCAGCATATTACATGTTATGCAATATATACCTGGGTACTAACATCTGTGCTACAGTTACATGTGTAAAAATTCCAGCGGTGTTACAGTAATTGGAAATTAAACCTTAAACAGGTGAAAGGGTAAATTTACAAGAAACATAAGAACATAATGGGAACAGGCTGCCTAGGGAAGTGATAGTCACAGTCCCTGGAGTTGTTGAAGAAACATGAAGATTCCAGCCCCTAAAATTCTGTGATTCTGTGATGTGACACTGAATGATGTGCTTAGCGGACATGGTTGGAATGGTTTGGGGTTGGACTGGATGATCTTAGTGTTCTTTTCCAACCAGAATGATTCTACAATTCTATAGTTGTCAGTTTTGGCACAGAAGTTCAATAAGTGAAAGCTAAATCTCTGCTTAACTCTGAAGGCTTTGTTATAGCTGTTGATATGTAGCTATTACAGTTTTGCTGCGCTGCTTGCCCAGAACTGCATCAAGGCAAGCGTGGTGACTTTCACATTTACATATGTGAATATCTCAAATTACTTTTGCTTGTTGCTTCCCTCTGCTGCTGAGCACAAGCAGCAGCTGCAGGGTGTGGTCTCTGTGCTGTATCACCCATTCAGGGCAGTGGCTGTCCCACACTCAGAGCTCTCCTTTCCATTGTTCATTTTGGATTAGGATAGTTCAGAGAGAGTTCCTTCTTCTGATTCTCATGTGAGATTTGCTTTTTCCCTAATTTTAATATGCATCCTTTTTCTCAGGCACATTCTCAGTGCTTACTCTTGCCTGCTCTTATCAAGTACAAAACAGTATTTGTTTAGATCCAGTAGGAGCCAGCAATTTTAAAATGAGACTTTCTATTAGAGCTACACATGTAACAGCTAATGTGGATGATACCAAACAACATATGATTAATGACGAGCAGACTGGTGAAGTCCATGCAAGAGAAAAAAAAATGACTTCAGAATTCACTGCTTTATTTCTCTTTAACAGGAATAAAGATAACATTTGTCATCAGAAAATAAAATTTCCTAGATAAAAATCACTGACAAGTACGAAGCAGTATATTCCAGAAAGAAATGCACTGCAAACTAAAGAAAAAATAAGACTAAATAGCTTGTACACTGACATAAACTAATATTTTATATCTGTAATAATATTTCAACTAAATATGTGCTTGAACCACATAACCTAGTATTCAAATTAACATTATTAAGTCATACCTTGGATGTCTCAGTTTATTGTTATGTTATATGATTATTATGTTATATTGATTCAAAATTGAATGAAGCACTGCTATGACCAGAGTATGAATAAGTGTATTTTTAGCAAGAAAAAAAAAGAAAAATTATTGCTGTAAAAGAGTTTAGTTAGCTATGTTGATTTTATCCATGTAAAATGTAAAACTTTGGCAGTTTACAAAGTGCAATTCTTCAGCAACAAAACTGCCAATGAAATCTAAGGTGAAACATGAGTAGATTAAAGCAGTAAGGTTTAGTGGTTAGGGCTTCTAGAAAGCAAACAAAGAGGAAATATGGCAACCTAAAATGATACTATTATGTGCCTAAGTTAATGCTCTAGGCAATATTGTCTTCCAATGGGAAATTAGAAAATTGGAAGATTCCTTTAACAGAGATGCCTATTCTTTACTAATGCTAGGAAAGTAAGGGAGGAAGGAGAAACATATGTAAAAAGTTGAACACAGACCAGTAGTCCTATACTTAAATCAATCACTGTTGTTGAAATTGTTAAGAATACTATGGTACTATTTGCTTGGAGGATATGTGAAAACCTATTTCTGACCATCAGGCCATTTCCTTCCAAGTGCAGGAATTAGATAAGCTCTGATTTTAAAATCTCAGAACCTTTGCATGGCTACTCCCATCTTTGTACCAAAAGTCCATGGTTACTTTGCTTCTGATGTTAATGCTCACTTAAATGTCTTCTTGTTGGATTGCTCAAAAGCATCAGACTTTGCATGCTCAGGGGTAAGACTCCTATTTCTGTCTCTGCTGGGATTCACAAATTGGATTTTCCTCTGACTACCTCCCTTGAAAGGCTTGGTCCATTCAGCACTCAGATTGCTCATCTGTGTCAGTTTCCATTTAAATCTCAGCTAGAGAAGGCAGAGCCCTGTCTTCAATAGCCCTGTGTTTACAGTATAGCTGCTATATGTTCAGCTCTTCCCTCCATAGAAAGTGCTTCGTTCTCATATTTTCCCTCTAACTGGACTATTTTCTGATCACTAAGCCATTCTAGTTAGGTTACTTGATATTTCTTGCACTTTCTCTATAAATATGTTTTCAGAAAAAAAGAAAAGAAAAATAGACAGAATAATAGTATATCATGGCTCTTTGTTTTCAAGAGGATGTTCACCCTTTGTGAAGCGTGTTGAATACACTTATCAGATTGGACATGTGAGGAGTTGGAGTACCTTTAGAGGAATTAATCTCACCAGACTTTGATGTAAATGCAAGCAACCAAAATAATAGCTGTACATTCTGTTATATAGTTAATGCATGGAATTAGGCATTTTCAAGATGTCGTCTGTCTAATCTAGAGATCTACTTCATGTCTTTTTTGAAACAGTGTGATTGGCCTAAAACTGCACACATTTCTCAACATATGCTATGAAGTGACTGACTTAGATGTAAACATCCTCGTAACAACCCTACTAGCTGAGATCCAGGTAGGGAATAAATCATCTTACAACATGAGGTCTATTTCTGGCACAAATCTTGGCATGAGTAAAAGCAGACATATAGATTATTGGAGAACATTACTGACAAAACTAGGAAATCTGAAGTCTTCAGATTCCTAGGTGTCAGGTGACATTTGAAAATCTTATACTTTAATGGATATTGTCAAAATCATTGAGGAATATTTTAAGTCTTTTTCATAGCACATTAACATGTAGAAAGGTATGTTTATATGAAAAGTTACCAAAACACAATCAGAAATACTAAGTATATGTGCACTGGTAAGAGCAAAGTTCAGACTAGTTTATGTCCACTCAAGTGCAGTGTTACTGCACTTGTTTTTAATGCATATGCAGACTCAAGTCTGAAAGTCAAGAAACATTTTTTCAAATTTCCAGTGAAACACCTAAATGATTGATTGAAAAAGCATTTTATGTAAGACTTGTCTGGTGGAAATATTCAGAAGCTAGGAATAAGCTGTAAACCCAATATTTTAATTGCATGGCTGGTGTCTGTACAGCCAAGTACATTTAACAAGGGTAGCCTTGATTGCTCTTCTATTTTTTCTTTTTTTTTTTTTTTTTCCAGACAGAATCCTGAAGGTTTTTCAGGTATTTTGCTTGGCATTTCTTACATAAAAATGACCATTACAGAGAGGTAGAAATATTAGATAGGTAAATAAATCTGCTATAGATAGTAAAGGTCATCAGGCCTGAAATTGACTTTTTCAGAAAATCTTAGGTAGTGAAGTTGTTGGTGTAGTCATGAGCACATATCTAACTTTCTATATAATCCAGAAGAGAAATCCATATTCAAATATATCATGTTATTGCTTGAATTTCTCTAAGAAAAGAGAGGTGACTTAAGGAATACATCTTTGCATGGGGTAGTGGTCAAGAACTCCTGTGCTTTCTGCTGATATCCATCCTGCACCTATTCCGCTGCCAAAGGGGAAAATGAAAAAATGAGTAAAATGATGGGAAAAAATAGCTTTGGAGAGCACAAACCAGCTATTGTTAAAGAACTTTAGCGCCCACATAAACTTGGCTCAAATTTAATTTGGGTAACTCACATCCATGCACAACACAGAGTAGTGTGCAGTAAAGCCACACCATTAAATATATCCTTCACCCTAAATGATGACTGAAAATCTATTGTAGAGAAGGGTAATGTCAGAGATTTGACACAAGACAGTTTACTTCTATTTTATCCATGTTAAAAACACAAAAGAATGATGCAAGCATGCCCCTGGCACTTCAGATTATAAAAATAAGTGTTAATAGTAACAAGTGGATGGGAAACACAATAAGTAGTTGAGAAGCAAATGGGAAACATCTCCTTGTTGAGAAATTTTTTTGCAGTCTTTATTTTCTTTTTGCAAAGAACTGCAGTCAACCTTGCAGTACATAAACTAAGAGACCACACAATCCTTTGGGCACATGTTAGTAGTCATTATGAGGACTCAGGATTATTTGCTAAGATGCCTTAACAATTGACTAAAATAGCTAAGCTGCCTTATTGTGCTAGAAAGAGAATTGATTTCCAGTTCCAATTACAAAAAACAATGCTGAACATGTGGTTTTTTTTCCTTATATCACTTAGATTTGAATTCTTCTATCCTTAATGACTTTATGTTATTAATTTCTCTGTGGAAAAATTATCATTATCTTTTGTGACTGCAGAATGACACCAGAGACACATGAACAAAGAAAATATTAAGGTAGCATCACAAAGTTATAACAGCACAGAAGGGCAGCAGAGAGTACTGATGATCTCAGGAAACCAGGGTTCTGGTGTCCTCTTGGTTTGTGTCTCTATGTTCCCATAATGATCCCCCAGGCCTAAGAAGAGCTGAACTCAATTGAAAATCACCTTCTTAGTGGGAGTCCTAGAAGGATTTCTTATTTTTGAGATCTTTCTCAAATTTTGATTGCAATTGATCAGAAGTCTAGAAAAAGTAAAAAGAAGAAAAAATAAAAAAATAAAGAAGGTAAAGAATTGGGGAATACATATAATCACATAACCACCCTGAAGGGCATCAAAGTCTTTTCCAGTAGAAACCAGCCTAATAGTCTTTCAAATGAAAGCATATCTATCCAAGACTACTGGGACAAGCCAATACTCCCTTCTGGGTACAAGTGTGCTCATCTGCTGAGAATCTATTGAGAAGTGATGAATCTATGTGCTTTAAACTGCTCTGCCAGTGATACAAATAAAAAGCCAGAATGAGCTCTCTTCCGTTTACAAGCAGTGATAAATGCAGTAGAAGCCACTTAATTAGTCTATGATGAATTGCATGCACAATTAATTGTGATGATTGCCTAGGGGACAAAAACCAACTCAAGACAGTCTGATGACTCCAAACAACAGACTAATGGCACACTTTAGTGAGCATTGGAGAGTCTTTTCCTATGTCCTTCCTGCAGTTGTTGGTAGCTGAGTCACAATTGTTAACAGCCAGGGATGTATTTGCTTGAACCAGCTTTGCCTCAATTTGACCTTCTGTTCATTTTATGCTGGTTAAATTAATCAATATTATCTTAATTCAGCGTTTCCTTTCATCTTTCTGGTAGCAGTGCGTGGTTATACAATGGACTTAAAATGCAATTAATGAAATATTAAATGAGGGCAATGGGTTTCTTTAGCCCTCAAGTTGGAGGTGGGAACTGGGAGGAAAGCCATTAAAGGTAAAGGAGTTACCCAAATGTTAAATCAGTGTGGGTTTAAGAGCTGTGCTCCATAAATTTATGAATGGTGCCTGTGAAGCATGGCCATTGCAAGGAGAGTTTTTTTTCATTTCGAATAAAAAGGTGGTTTTAAGATGCTTTTGCTAAACCAGTGACAAAGACCATGCAGAATTTGCTCTTTCAGTTTGAAAACACTAAATGACTTCACAGGGCAAAGTCAGGTCCCACATGTGCCATCTGCCTGTTTGCGGTTTGTTTACTTTATACATGATTGAGTTTAGTGCCCATCTTGGCTTCTTTTACATAATGATGTTATGATAACCACATAATTAATGGTTTTAGTGTGTAGTAGATAAACAAGATACAGAAAGAGAGAAAAAAATTTCAGATGTATAAATAGAAATTTATACATGCTAAGTGGGAGCTGCATTTTGTTCTATGATAATTCTGTAACATAACCTACTAGTATTTACTATCAGCTAACAGTGATTATAAAGCAAAGTGAAAGCAATCTTCCTTCTTCTTTCTATTTGTTTCTTCATACATTCTCTTTCTCCTAGACAGTAATTTCCAAAGGTTTGTATAAATTCAGCAGGAATTGATTATAAAGTGGCACATGATTAAACAGGCAAAATATTTCAATTTATCTAGGGAGCAGATGAACAATCTCTTGAAAATCTCATGAAAAGCCCATTCTCAAAACTCTTTCCATTTTTTCTCAATCATCTTATTCCTGAAGGCATCTAAGGAACTTGTACTCTTTCCTCTTATTTGGAAAGTTAACCTCTCTGCAAACACAACTAGAGGTTGAGCAGAAACACATGGAGAAAATGCATGATGTTCTTCTGGCTCTTTGAAAAATTATGAAGTGGAGGTGAAGAATGTGAGCTCTGTGGGGGGAAGAGGAGGTCAATGAGAAATTAGTCCCTGTTTCAAATATTTGCCCATCATAGGTTAGATTGGGCAATGTTCTTCCCAGGCCAGGATCCTAGAAATGTGTCTCCAGTGATCTGGCATCAGCCTCCCTGTTGGGATTGATTTCTGCCAGGAATTCTTATAGATCCTAAAGATGTTAAGTTGCAAATATTCAGATAAAGAACTCCATACATTCACAAAAATCTCCTACTGACTTCTGTAATAATGCAAAAAGCTGGTGTCTGCTATTAAGAAAGCACCTTACAAGAATAATTTTGAAGTGGAATTACATATTATTAATGCAGACAGATTTGATGGTGAAGTAAACTGCATTTGGCAGCAAGAACATTTACTAAAAACATCATTAAAGAATTTAGGCTGTATTCTACCAAGTATTTTGTAACTTCCTCCACTGACTTCTTGGCCTCTCCTTTTCTTTCAAGTCTGTTGAGTAACATGAGGTGGTTGTTGAACATTGGAACTGTGAAAGTCTGGCTTCTCACTGCTATTGTCTACGGGTTTGCTGGCATTGACACCTAAGAAGAAGGAAGCTCTATCCCAATCCATGCTCCGCTTTTGTGCCTTTAGAGCTTTCCTATGGATTTTATTTCAGGGACGTTTTACAATTTGAAAAAAGAAATAGAAATTTTACCATAATTATTTCCTTAGCAGAAATAGTTTTGCAAATTCTTTTTTAATAATGAGTGCCTGTTTTTATGTTTTAGAAAATTTGATATCTTAGAAAAATTAACATCACTTCTGATCTACTTCTGACAAGTCTGAACCAATTTTGCTTTTTTTTTTCCACTTAATCCCAGAGAGAATTTCTACTCACTTAGAAAGATACCACAGGACCTTTAAATAAGTAAGTCACATGAATTACGTTTCATCAAACACTACATGTCATCATAGAATCATAGATTAATAGAATCTTAGAATGGTTTCTATTGGAAAGGACCTCAAAAATCATTCAGCCCAAACCCCTTTTCCATGGGCAGGGCTGCCAACCACTACATCAAGCACCAGATCAGATTGCCCAGGGTCCTATCAAACCTGTCCTTGACCTCCAGATATGGGGCAACTTTAGGACAGACTGTCAACACCAGATGTAGCCATTTATATTGCCCCCACATTCATTTAAATATAGGTGAGGTGATTCCACTGTTTTTTGAATTCTTTTTATTTCATAAATTGCTAAAGATACACAGGTTTCTTTCAGCCATATTCCTGAACATTGGTTACAAATAAATAGCCTCACGTAGACGAAATTAGAAATTGATGAAGTAATTCAGAAGAAAAAAGTTTTTCCTTCAGTGCCTGAAATCAAGGCAGAAGGAGGTATATTGTGTGTGTATGTATATATATATATATATATGTAACATGTATATTTCCACTGCGTATTGGAGGGCTGTAAAAGGCTTACCATTGAGTTCACCACTCATTGAATTTAAGGTCTGAAGCCAGACGTCTTCATTTATATCTGTGAACTGTACTCATGTATTCATGATCTGTACTTAACAGTAGGCATATTACCACATCTTCCAGAAGCAACGCCTAAATTTTAATCATGGGGTTTCTCAGCTCCTTAATGAGTGCTGAAGGTACAAGTTCTTCTAGCAGCTGTAGGACTTTTTCCATTGCCTCCAGCTCCTTACATTCACAGGTTCCCTGGAGTCATGTTTTTTAGTCTTATTAGGATTTGGTGCTGGCCTCATCTCAGTCCTCCCAGAAACTGGCTGGAGTTCCCACCCTGGAGGTTATCTGTCCTCTGGGAGGCTCCATGTGGACGTGAAGGAGGGACAAAAGCTGTGTGACAGACCTCCCTAGGAGGAGTTCAGTTTGTCTTCTTTTGATTAAAGTACTTATAGGGTTGTGATGCCAGGGAGAGGAAAGGTAAATAGGAAATTGCTCAAGTCGGGGCATTCATATAAAGGACACCAGGTCTGGAATCAGCCCAGCTCAGTTCACATCTACAATGGAACTCTAGCTACTGGTCTTACTTGTACCAGGTTTACTGGGACGTAACACCTGCACCCTCACTTTCTGCAGACAGGTTCTCCATCTTTCAAGTGGGGCTGCCAAACTGACACCCTGAGCAGATGTGTTCTGGAGAATTTTCAGGAGCAGAACTGCTGGGGCATTACACATGTTGACTGAATTTAAATGTTTCCAATGGCAGATGACAAGAGGGAGGAGGTTTTGGGGAGTGAAATTTGAGTAAACTCACTGTGAGTCTACAGTCAATTCAGGAGTTTAAATCCCACTGTGGATATTGGCCTATATACAAAGCTGCTGGACTGTGCTTTTACATAGATCCTAAGTGACTGCATAAGCATTCAGCAGCTTCCAAAACTCTCTCTTTCAACAACAGTGTTCTTTGTTCTAAAAATTTAGTACATAAAACCATATCATAGAGTTAGATTTCAATACACTCAGAAAAGTTCCACCTAATGGCATTTTAATGCCTAGACAAATGCAAAATTTATATTCTGAAGTTCTCCCACAGCATTAAGAGCAAGAGCAGTAAGATTTTTTATTTTTTATTTTTTTTTTAAATTGCAAGCTCTATTTTTGAGACTGGCAGGGGAAAATCTTCTCAAGCTGTAAGCTCAGCGTCCCTGGAGTGAATAGGGTTCAATGTAGCATGGATAATTTGTTTGCTTTGCAATTATTTTCCGTCAGTGGAGACAAATTGATTTGTACAATAAAATTGACGGTCACTGCAAGGCAGTTGGCTTTCTAAACTGTAAGAGAATTTGACTAGGTTAAGTGAGTACCAAATTTTTGATGTCCTATTGTACTGGTAAAACTTGCAATAATTTTATGACTTGCCAGTGACTGCTATGTTTGATTCAGTGTCACGGAATGCTAGACTGTTATTCTTAATACCACTGTGAGCACGGCCATTGCTACTTTATTAATGGCCTGCTTTGAAAATAATTTCTATCAAAACTAAAATCAAAGTCTAGGGAAATAAACTGGTAGTAGAGTGGATGAACAGTTATGAAGGAAACAGTTTCCAAACTTGAAAGTCTTAAATTTTAAAGGAAATCAGACATTTAGCATGATTCAGCATTGAGGATGCTGGGCAACAAGAGTGTTTCTGCCAGAAAAGAGAAAGCAGCAAAGACTTTATCAGGAATTGAAGTTTATTTCCAGAAAATTTAGGTAGTGGAATCAGACAGGAAATAACCATTTAGCATTTTGACTGGAATGTTTGGATGAATTTGTCCAAGTAAAATATTTAAAGTACAATAAAACTAAGCAAAGATGGGCATTTATTTTTCAGGTTTTCTGTTAAAAAAAACAAAAACAAAACAACACAACCAACTGTGCAAACAAACCAAAACAGAAACCAGAAAAACAACAATAAACAAACAAACATACAAAACAGCCCAAGACTTTGTCTGCTCAAAAGCCTTGACAAAACCTTCATGCACATTGCTTTACATTATTAGGATTGCTGCAGTACCTGGTAAGTGCCTATTTTTTCTTCCCAGCCTGGAATGAGGCTTTGGTTTTCCTTTTTTCAACACTGAGCTAATCAGGGCATACTGTCAAGTTCAATCTATAAGGAGGATATGCCCCAGAAAAATGCTGGACCTAGAAGTTCAGAAAATTGCTCCAGCTAAACACCGTTTGGATGTTCCAAGTGTTAAAACTCATGGCAGACATCAGGATTAGATTAACAACACTGTCAATTTTGCAAAAGTCCAAGATCAGTACTAAATAAGGTAGAAGTTTCCTAAGACAGACGAGTTTCTCTTTGCCCAAAATTAAAGGACCAGGTTAAAAGCGATACTGTACAGTTCAAGCACATTTGGCCAGGCTTAGCACACAAGGTAAACAAGGCACTCTGAGCGCTGATCAAAGTGCAGGTTTGGGGGCCAGTGGCATGATCTTTAGGTGTGAGAAAGAAAATTTGGAGGAAGAAGGTCACATGTTTGAAGGTCCAGACAATCAGGCTTCAGCTTGACCTCTCTGCTTAACTGGGAGCAGTTCTCCCCAGCTACTCATGTGAGCGAGGTTCAGAGGTTACCAATTACTTAGGGAGGCTGAGAAAGTTGTATGGAGCTGCTCTCAGCTGCCATTTCACATTAACATCAGGCTGCTTGCAGGTAGACTGTCATGATTAATGCTTCACTGACGGTTACTGACGGTCTTCAGCTTGCAGTGTCTGCATCAGTGACATAGCATCTGCCCACCCACTGCTGCGCACCATCCCCATACATCCCTGGATCCCATAGCAGCAATTCTGCTATGTGGGTGTTACTTTAATTGCTTAGCAATTGTATGGGGAACATTTTTCTCCCTTTCTCTCTTTTTTTTTTTGTTCACTCTCTCTTTTTGTTCTCCCTGAATGTTTGAGTCATCTAGAAATGAGAGAAACGCTTTAATGAGATGTACATATTGAGATGATTCAAGTTGTTTCTGGCAGCTTTGCCTTACAAATTTTAATATATCTGCCTGTCCACACTTCATTGCTAACAAATAAAGCAAAGGTAACTGATAACTTTATGATCAGAAGTATACAAAAATGAATTCATTATTTTGCATTAAGTGTTTTGGAAGAAGCATTAGATATTTAAGAGTCATACTAAGTATTTTAAGTGCTTATTTCATTTATTCAGCTTTTGAAGTTGTGATTACACTTAGAAATTACCTAGGTGGAATAGACTGTGTCAAATAATCTCCCTGAGGGAGCTCTTGTGCTTTGCTCTGAAGTTGCTCTCCCTGGTGGTGACAAACAGGACTCTAAGATAACCAGTCCTTTGCTTTCCTCCAGCATGGAAATTCCTATTCCTTCTTTTTCACAAAGAGGATTTGGGGGTTTGGAGTTTTTGCTTTGTGAAAGTCAAAAATCTTGAACAATCACACTTTCATAACATAAGATATATTAGCATTCTAAAAATGAGCTGGCTTTCTCTCAGAAATAAGCCTTGTACTGATTATACAACCCTTTATTTTCCTTGGAAAATGAGTGTGTTTCTGTTTGGATATATCCTCATAACTGATGAAATTTTCTAGGAAACTAAATGAATCAATCTGAGCTTACAGAAGGAGACCAGTCTTAGATCTATACATACTTTTTCACATATTCTGCTTCCCCGTACATTTTTAGTCATTTATTTTCGATTTTGTTTTAATTCAGAAAGCTCCCCAAGTCTTCTACAGATGAAGGCAAAGTACAACTGGGATTATTTTATCCTTGACTTACACCTCTTTTTATTCTTCTCTTCATCTTACCTCTAGGAAAAAAGGTGGTACCTGTTAAACAGTTTTCCACAAAATAAATATATGATTCCCACAACTTTTACAGTGTCACTTAGTGCTACAAGCTTGCTGGAAGTCATATTTTCCGCACAGCAAGCAAACAAGTATAAGCAGTAGAGCTCTAAATATATGGATGATAGAGCTGGAAAATCTTGGTCACAAAGCGTGTCATGCTACATCACACAGATTTTGACATAACTGGGGAAAAGTTTTTATTATTTCTTTTTTGATAAAGGCTGGGCTCTTATATTTCTTTAAGATGGATATATTTTCCATAGAAAAAAATCTTTCCTTCTTTTTAAGCTATGTCTTCCCAGAATTTGTATTTTATCATCCTTTCACATTGATGTTTTTTCAACCACCATGTGTGGAATATCACAGTTATTCCTGATATGCCATCACATGTTATTTTCCTGGCTGCAAAATTACACGTGAACAATTTAATATGTGGTATAAGAGAGCTACTTTTAACAGCATAATCTCATCTGTATAGCTTAAGAACTACAGGAGCAGTACTAAGACTTATGTGAAAAATAGCAAACGTGCTACTGGCAGCTGAGATTCATACAATGTCATTTTCCCTGATGCACGTAGATAAGTATAAAGAGAATTGCAGTTTTGAACCTGTTGCCTCTAAATGTGGTAGTAGCTTTCCCACTGGCATTAATTATATCAGAACAGGTAACCAATTTGCAGTGGTACTGCTATGCAAAAAGCAACTGTGAAACTTGCAAAGAAGTCTTTAGCCATGAACATAGTAATGGGCATTTGTTTTCCTTAAAAACAATAGATTTGAATTTAAACCCCTATGTTGACTTGTATCAGGCATTGGAAATGTCCTGGTTTGGACTTTTTTGTTCCAAAGTGCTAAGGGAATTTTAAAGGGATGTCAATTAATTTCAGTTTAACCTTTAAATAAACACAATTTTTCTCCAACCAAAATTCCAGTGGTATTTTCACTTTTAAGAAAACTTTAACTGGAGAATTATTTTGAGCATTTAGTCTTGTCACTTAGGATCTAAGAGAACTGAGTTTATACCTAGGTATAAATGGAATTATAGCCACTTAACTTGTCTGTAGCTAGGATAATTCAGTCAGTTTAATAGGAAAAACAAAAACAAACAAACAAAAAAAAGGTAGCAAGCATGAAAAATACACAGCTCTGGATATGATTTTCAGTGGAGTGTATAGGACTTGTAGGTTTATAATTATCTAAACTGTAATGTGTATAATCATTAAATAGTGTAAGGTAACAGATGTCTTCAATACCGTTTACAAATGAAAGGAAGGTTTGGTTTATGTATTTAAACTAGGCACCAATTCAGTGGCCTCAGGTCAATGGGAAGCTCTCCAGTCCCTGCTCCCAGTAGCCAGTTGGGCGCCATTTCAGCAAACAGCCACACCAAGAACCTAACACAGAGAGGAGGGTAGAGGCAATGAAATCCAATTCCTAACTTATTCATGCAGACCCTCAATGCCATTCATCCCCACAACAGCCTTGACCAACACTTCAATGTCTTCTTTTGTAGACTTGACACGATTCTGCCAAAATACCTATATGAATAACATTTCTTATGAAAACTTCCCATGAAGTTCAAGAGAACCTATTAAGGAAATGTATTCGTCGCTCTGTAGAAACTTTTTCTGATTTCAGTCTTCATTATCAAAAGCAGTTAAAGTCATTGCACAGACTACAGGAAGATGGTGAATGCTGGGGTGAATAATAACCAGGAAAAGATTCCTGGAAAAGCAGGGACTGCAGAAGAGATTTTTCAGTTCATTATTCACTTGGGTTGAGTCCAGGCAAGGCAGAATGCTGCTGGGAAGGAGAATGGGTGAGAATCAGCTGAAGCTGATGAGAAAGACTGAAGGATTGAATGGAGGGAAAAAAAAAGAGGAAGGTTATTGAAAGAAAATATAAAGTACATAAAACTTAAGATGTGTTTTCGATGAGTTTTAGAAGCATTAGCCCCAAGGTATAAGGAGAAGAAATCCAATTTAGACACTTGACAATAGACAGGAGACATTATATCTATCTGTTTCATATTATCCTCTGCTAAACAAAACATTTATTAGATTACATACCATATTATGCATAAACTCAATATTGAAAGTAATATTACTGTAAAATATTCCTCTGCAGATAATGTAAAAACATTCTATTTCTCCTTTATTTTTTGTTATTTGGATTTATTCTATATTAAAGACAAAACGTGATCCAGACTTCATTGTGAGTAATATTTACAAAACAACAACAGTGTGGAGTTTCAAATACATCATTAAATAATGGTGTGCAATGTTGATACCATTGACTTAATGATAAGATTCCTTTATGCTCAGTGTGAAAGTCAGTGTAAGAATATACGTTAACAGAATCCCATTGCAATACAGAAACAAAAGCATGTTTTACAGACAGAAAGGTTTCTGGAAGTCTCAGGACTAGCAGTCAAAGGACAATTTGGAAATTTAATGTGTTATGGTAGACATGGACTTCAGTGATTTAGCTACTTATGAAAAGAAAAAATGCATAAAGCCAGAAAGAATTTGTAAATGTACTTCCAGATGTAACTCTACATGATGTCAGGAGAGCGAGGGAAGATGTTGTTTTATTTATCAGAGTGAGGAAGTTGGATGGTACTGAACTTCAGACTATGGAAAGTCTTTGAAATAATAGTTCTAAAAACTTTGTTGCTCAGCACTGAGAAGTAATGATATCAGTCAAGAGACAAAGTGTTGCATTTCAGTATGAAGTGACTTATTTTAAAATACCACACTCCTCCACAGGAAGAGAAAAAGCTATGTAATTGGAAATCAAGTCAGCTGGCTTCAGTTCTCAGTTCTATTGCATTATCAAATGAATTACAACAAAGTAAATCCCTCAGATACTCATCACTCAAGTGACTTCTGGTACCACACCTGTGCCATTTGGTTTCTCAGTTGCTGTTTAACTAAGATGTTTTTGTCAACTTTCAGATCTTTAAGGAGCACATGGCAGGTTTTTTTATAATTGAAATGCTATATAAACAGAGTGTGAAAAGTTAAATACCTTTATTTTCTCGTGTGTGTGTGTGTGTGTGTGTGTTTTGAACATATACACATTTTAAAATCTACCCTGACAATTAATGTGATAGAAGGTAACACTAAGTTCTTCCATTACAAGTTTCACCACCCTAAATAAACTTTCTAGATTACTCAATAGCATAGCATCTCTGCTCACAATGTAAATTATAAACTTGCCTATTTAAAACAGTTATAGAAGTACTTATCCTTTGACAAGGTCTATGTTTCTTTGTATCATTCACTACCAAATTTATTTTGTTTGAAGTGCGTTTTGAAAGAGATAGGAGTTGTTTTCAGCCAACTCTAGCTTCCTTCTATCTTATGAAATCTATTTCTACTTCCAGTGTTTCAAGTGTTTTTTATTGTCAGTTTTGTTGTTTTTCAATAGTTGTAACCATATAAGCAGAAACAGACCTGTCTTAGCAGTAATATGTTACAGCAGGCACTACAGAAGGTAGGAAATGGTTGCAAGAGAGGGGAAAGTGGGCTGATAGAGCCAAACCACTCATTTCTGGACTATTTCTAGATTCAGAACAACATAATAAGATCCAATCAATGATATTTTAGTTTCTTCCTAGGCAAGAAGAAACCAGTCACATATCATCTTATGTCTCCTACATACACAAAACACATAACTATCTTCAGGTACTTCAGTAATGACCTGTGAATGCCAGCAATAGCACAAACAATTTAAAAGATTTTCTCTTACTGAATGCTTCTCTCCTTTCACTCAGAGGGTGGTGACACACTGGAACAGGTTGCCCAGAGAGGTTGTGGATGCCCCAACCCTGGAGGCATTCAAGCCAAGACTGGATGTGGCTCTGGACAGCTTGGTACAGTGGCTAGTGACCCTGTCCACGACACAAGGGTTGAAACTAGATGATCTTTGAGGTCCTTTTCAACCTAGGCCATTCTATGATTCCAGTGTATCTCTTTACATTTACTGTACAGGTATTCCTCTTTCCCTCCATTTGTTATGCTGTGCACATTTTCCCTGACTTTTCATTTCATTAAGTATTATACTTTTTCTTTCTTTTCTGTTTATCTTCCTCCAACTGTGAACTGTGTTGGATGTAAAGGAACAGATGAGTCAGGATCCTAAGATTACTTTGTGGAGGGAAAGATAAAGTCACGTAAGACTATCTAACCTTGTGAAGTTTTAACAGCAGTGGTCACTAAAACTCTATTATTTGGAGGGGATACCATTTGCAGCTACATGTTGTGGCCATCCTCCTAGATATCACCATACACCTAATCCCAGCTGAGATCCCTGTGTCAGCACAACTTCCAGTGAAAAGAAGTCAAATCCACAAATCTGGCCAAGAGATACTTTTTCGCTTTAATATAGAGCAGCCATAACTTTCTCTGTCCTGTGTGGTTCTCCAGCACGTTTCTCCTGCAGCTCAGTCTGACTTTTGGCTTCCCTCAGTACTCTTCAGCAGTCACCCCCTGCCTCGGTCTCCTCCCGATGGCAATGCTTATGCCCTGTAGCAGTGATTTTTAAGGATTATCCCCTACTCCTGCTGGCTAGGCCAGACAAAAGGGCAATTGCTGGGAATAGCTGTCTCCTTCCTAGCTGATGCATTGTACTTGCTTTCTCTTTTATGTGTGCTGGCATGACTTGCGAAGTGTTATTTTAGTTGCAGTCGTAACTAAAGCTAATAAAATGCTATTATGGTTAATTATGTTCACTGGTGAGGCACTTAAACTTTACATGAAATGGCATCCTGATAGGCTTGGTTCTCATAACAGATGGCAGTTGGAATGGCAAGGTTTTGAAAACATGTAATTTCATTAGCGTAACAAGACAACCACTTGAGTAGTCTTTTTATGACATGTTTAATGGTGCTGCCATATGGATAGCTTGTAAACAAACAAACAAAAAAAGGAAGGCTAGATGAGGTAAGAGACACATACATCTGGCAGAGGACATCCCAATATGCTTCAAGCTCTTGCAACTTTCATGTTTCTCAGCACATTGTCTTATGAGAAGATACAGCGAGACTGTTTATTTTAACCTATTTCTCACCTCCAGGACTGCCTTTTAGTTAAAAAGATGTATGAGGCTGTCATATATTCCTTTCAGGCTTTTGGGATGTATGCCATGGGGCTTTCTCAATGGTTTTAGTGACTTGAAGACATTTATTCCATACTCAATTCAGTGCTACCAACTTCTAAGTTATCTCTGCATTTTCACAGAGGTCAGCTTAGCATACCTTGGAAAAAATATTTTGGATTACTGCTTTAAAGGACAACATGTTATTAGTGGAATACCCCAAAGTTAATCTACTTTATTTATTTATTGCATGAAAAAACTTACATGGATACAGAAAACAGAAAATAAAATCATGTTTATTCACAACCAAGATCAAATCCTCAGTATCTAGCAGTATAGATGTAGGTGTTCTTGTAACCCATAGCACCAAAGCCTTGGTCATACGCACTTCAGAGCACATTTACAGAAGACTCTCTTCATTTTGTATGTGTACAAGATTTTAACCATTTCTCTTAGCCTGTGGTTCATTTGGTGGATTGTAAATGACAGTATTTCCTCTCCTCTCAGTTCTTCATCAGATTATTGTACCCTGTTTTTGAAGATGTTATGAACCTCTAGACTACTAACTTTACTCACTGTTTTGGAAATAATTACAACGTATTTGTTAAATCATAGATGAAAATAATTCCAATGGATCTTCACCTCTTGAATAGCATTGTATTTCTTTGTACCTGAGAAGTATTTTGAAAATATCATAGTTAACTCTCTGTTTTTCAGATCATATAGTTCATATTGACATGTAGTTGATAACTATACTTTGAAGAAAGCAGCTTGTTATTGACTTTGCTATTGATTAGAATTACATATAATGGTAAGTAGCCGCTATAAGGCGTTAATCACCAGAGACGTGACTGCTATTGATTTTTCAGATATAACATAATAAAGGCTTTTAAATGTTGTTCCAAAGACTTATTTTATGATTGTCCAATGAAGTTTGTTATCTGACTTATTAATAATTTCTATTGTCAGTTTTGAGTGTTTCGAAGCATATTGGTCAAGCAGGACTGCTGAACAGACATGCACAGAAAATGAAAAGGTGTAATTAATACTCCATGGATGTGACTGCATTTCTAGGCAATATGGAAATACACGATTAGGTAAATGTGCACATAAAATGAACACCTGTCCAGAGGTATTAAGAATTAGGGATGTGTATTGGAAATGTTAAGTCACTACTTGAAACAATGATTGAGCACCTGGTAGGAAGGCAGGGCCAACCCGGAGGAGCTCAGGTGTATGTAATGAAGCCTGCTGCAATGTACCTGAGTAAATGGAAGAGTTGGAGCCAGGATCCACCCCTTCCCAGACCCCATTTAAGGGTTGGCAGTGAACACAGGGGTTTCTTGATGGAGATCCCTGCCTATGTGAGCCTTGCTAAGGTAAGCAGCTAATTTCCTTTGATTTTTGCAGCTATGGCTGCTGCACTTAGACTTATCCTCTCTTGTTGCAACCTGGGACTTTGCCACCCCGCTACTACTGCTGTGCTTTTCGTTGCTATTTAGCATTACAGGAAGTAAGACTGAAATTGCTAGGAGAAATGTGCTAATATGGTGGTGTATGCAGAGGGAGATTTGAGGGCAGATGGGAAAAAGAATGAAGGGAACCAGTAAGTAAGAGCTCTTTCCAAAGCCAGCCTAGCAGACACAAAGAGGATGGGGAGGCCTAAGAACAGCAGAAAATCTATAGACACTGATGGACTGGAGAATTCAGAAAGATGATGATGGTCATCTGAAGAACTTATGGTGAGTCATCATAAAGTAGGAAATAAGGGTACTTCCATTCATTGTGAAATAATACAAACTGTTCTTGCTTTTTAGTTTTTTCTAAGCAATTTTTTTTGCCCTTTTAACAGCTTCAGGAATCATTAAAGAACAAACCTAGGAATGCTGACTTGAGTAACACAAAGCATGAGCAGACGTTATGGAATCTCTTGTGTGTAAATCTACCCAGATACCTGACATGTCAGTTGTGACCTATAATAACACCTGTGAACTTTCACTTGTGTGCTCCATCGCCACAAGTTGTAGTAGTTTGGAACTTTGTAATGACTTTGCAATGCTGACAACAGGAGAGTGGAATTAAACTGATAAGGTTGTTTTAATAACTATCAAATAGGATGCAAAGTCTCTAGAGGCAACCTAGCTTTCCAGCTCCACTTTTACAATCACAATTTGCCAAGAAGCAATCTACATTTTATGTATCTATTTTCTTTTTAAAACACTCATAAGTGGCTGGTTTGTTGTTGTTATTTTTAAGTATTAAATTTTGGCAGAGGCTTTTGGATAAAATGCAGCAAATATATTATGAACAGATTTTTTCAGTGTATTTTCATGTATTTACTGTATTGTCCACACTTAAGCAAAAGATCTACTGTATGTTTCTCCTTTGTGAGTGGGAAAATAATCAGTAATGTCAACATTTCGTTAAATTCAGAAGAAATATTTTTATGTAGTTCATGAGAGTAGTTCAAATTGCAAAATCTTTGTCTTGATTATGTGAAGCTGTTATTGCCCAAGACTGCCATTCATGCACGCACAAAAACATAACAAATTCAGTCACATTTCTCCATAATTCTAAAATTTTTTGAAGTTACTTCTTTTCTAGTGACCATCTGAATGTCTCTAAAGTAAATCTCTTCACATGAATGTGGGTACTTCTTAAGGTTCACTTTTTTTCCCACTGCGAAATCAAATTGTAAGATAAGACGGACTCTTTACTGCTAAGTGCTTGATGTGAAGGGTGGGATGTGCAGAATTTTTTAATGTGATTTTAGAGTTCAGTTGGTAGACAAGTCTGAAGAAAGAAGAACTAACCAGAAGGTAATGCCAGCAAGCTGAGTACCCAAGGAGAAAGGAATATTCAGTAAGTATTAAGTAATCACCCAGTGATGGGACGTGTGAATCTTTAGAATGTACTTGCATTTCAGAATCATATTAGTTATTTGAATGGTTTGCTTGCTCTTCCGTTGTAGTGTATTGTGTGCTGTCTCACATTTCATGTGCATAGGGATCATTGTATAGATGCTGACAGCAAAATTTTTCTTTCATAAACAAACCAAAAATGGAAGCTAAAGTAAAATTCCTCTCCTAAACCACACAAAGGGCAAATCATAGAAGCCAGACAAGAATAATAAAAATACATGACTGACAGCTGACAGAATGCCCATGAAAATTTCTCTCCTTTAGGATATTGTTTTGATAATCTTTGTCAATTTAATACTTCATGGAATCAGGGATTTTTCTTTTGACTATATGGATTTTTATTTTGAGGAGTGGGGGCTGTGCTTGTCAATCCGACATCAAAATGGGGTGGATAGACAGAAATGAAGTGTAAACAACAACTCCAGGTTTGTTTGTTTTTTTTCCTTAGGCTGTTTGGGGATGTTTTTACACATGAAGGTTAACAAAGCACAGTAGTAGTCTACATCAGTTCTTAAGGACATTTGGTCAATGTTCCCATATAACTCATTTAACCTTAATGTTTAATACTTGTAATTGTTTTTATTTTTTATCTTAGAGCCAAAAAGTCTATTTTTCAGTGTGGCAGTAAAGCAGCTCAATGGGTTGCCTACTTATGCATTTAAATGCATACATTTGCTTATAAATATGTATATCTTTTACTGTTGAGACTATTGTTTTAGCATGAGGTCTACTGGTTTGTTTGGTCGTTGTCCTATTCAAAGTTTTTGTGAGCAATTGCAATCTCTTCTACTTGGAGACATTACATCTAGACAGTAAGCATCCCAATCATGTTAGGGTGACCAGTAGCAAAATACAGTAAAATACAGCCAAGCATATGGCATTGGTGTCACAAGTATTCAGTGGATGGGATGTTAACTGTGTTCTGTATCCTTGGACTCCAACCACAGCCACCAAAATTGCCTTTTTCCCTAGTGACCTGTACTGCTTTCTTGAACCAGCAGCACCTGTCATTCGCAGGGTTCTAATCTCCATTTGTCATCTGACTGCCCTTTTTCCTCAGTGCTGACTCATACTATGAAAGACAAATGAACTCTGAGTTCACAGTTGTGCTGATCATGCAATGCAACAAAGAACAAAAAGTACTCAAGAAAAGCTTTTGCTGTGTGTTAGCGAATATGATTCCAAATGCACTGAAAGGGCAGATCTGTTAAGCTAGTTAATGCCTTTTGTAGAAATATCATCAGTTTTCTTGCCAATGTTATTATGATTTGAAAAAAAATTTGTTCTGGTTTAAATTAATTCATATAAGAGTTGCTTGGTTTTCAAGTAAAATATAACGTTCATCTTGCAAACAAAGGTGACTCTGAATGTTCAGATGCACTTTTTTCCCCAGTATTAACAAGATAAGAGCTCTACAGGACAAATTAAAATTAGTATGATATCTGGTAATATTGTCTGTGGCACATGTCCTATCAAATGGAATGGCTATCACAGTTGTTAGTGAATGGAACTTACTAAGCAGTTCTAAAGATGATGACATTCCTTCACATTAAAATCTGTTTTCTTCTTCTGAGAAAGATGTGGGTTAGGAAAGTATGGCTTTATATCTCCCTATCTGTGAACATAGCAAGGACTTCCTTGAGCACCTGCAGGCTCAAGCCCACCTCTAATTTGTCTACACCAAAGCTGATATGGAGGATTTTGCTTTGAGTTTTACCTATTCAGTCTCGTATCAGTATTTTGGTATTAAAAGGGTCTCTAATAAAAAAAAAAAAAAATAAAAAGAATTTAAATAATCCGTTTCCAAACATTTCTAGATATAGCAAATCCTAGTAGAAGTGTCTTTTGAATGTTTGTGGAAAAAAAACCAAAGTGATATTAAAAGAACAATGATAAATAAACTATACAGAATCATGTCAGGTCAATTTTGCATGAGTGATTATGTGGTTTGTTAGACAATAAATGAAAAAGGGCTTGATTATATTAATACTGCAATTTACTGTAGTTTTGGAGATTAATCCTTTAAAAATACATCTAAGTGTATCTTCATACAGGTGTGTACCTTTTGAACACAGTGAGATGCTCTGACATAGCTATGACTGGGTTGTTGTGCCTGGGACATTTCATGTGGTTTGAATACACTATCATACACTCACTGGGATCTGGTAAGTTGTGAAGTTTTCTTCCATCTGAGGTATTCAAAGCACAGTTTTGCTGTTGTGTATAATTGAACATTGTACTATCTTGAAAATGAAACTGTTCTCTCCTTGTGTGTTCTTAGCATTTTTTTCTACCCTGTTACCATTTCTATGCCTATTTATCTTAATTTCTACAAAGGAAAATAATTGTACTTGTTGTCAATTTTTTTGTGATGCTTTCATCTGAATAGCTAATGTTCTTCTGCTTGATAGGATGTCATTGCTCTCTATAATTATAGCTGTGTTTATGCCCTTGAGGAAGAACATCTGCTATTTACTCCTCATAATTTACATTAAATCTCTCATTTCCTTGGTGTTATCCTGCACTACAGTTAAGTGGTGGTTTCTGATACCCTATGCACTCTTATTGCTGGGATTTTATGCAATAGAATCCTCAGCCATCCTCCTTAACTTTCTATTCCTTCTTCCAGCTCACTTTGCTGATGTTATTGACCTGCTCCTTGGTGTGGGTAATGCTTTCACTTGTCTAATTCAGCTGTGAGAGAAAGGGCAGAGGTGTGTAGGGAGCACTTACAACAATTTACCTTCCTGTGAACAAACATGAAAGGGAAAAATAAGGATAATATGCTATAATACTCTTACTCATAAGCGTCCAATCTTCTGCCTTACCTGGGCTTCTCTGAGTGAACAGTAATTTTTTTTTGAACCGCATATACAAAGATTCTCTAAAAGTAATGCCTTCTATCAATTTCCAAAGAAGCTACAATTGATACGAGACCACAATAACACTATTTGATAGTGGTTTGTAGCTGGGATTTTTCTCTATTCTTTTACATTGTCATCACCATTAGCTGTGCATTTTCACCAGCAATGATCAAGAGCCTGCATGCTGTGCTTATAAATACGTGCACCAGTGGATGAGACCCACAGTCACCCCTGCTTAAATGCTTCACACACTATCTCACTGTGCTTAGATTCACTGTTTGATCTCCATAAACATTCACAAGTGTCAATGAATGTTAATGGGTGCCATTTTTTTCTCATGGAGAAATTCAGAGACACATCTCTGCTTCATACTCACTTCCATGCCACATACCACTTTGTCAGCCTGCTGCTCTGATGCCTTCTGTCACACAACAGCACAGTGTAGTAGGATATTAGTGGAAAGATTCTCCTTCTATTGCCATAGCACCACCGTCTGCCTCTGACATTGTAGGCCAACATCATAAGAGAGCAGGCATTACTTTTTGAAAATACCTCATATAATATGTAACACAGATCATGTATATAAGTAACAAAACTTACTATAGTCTTTAATATCTCCATAAAAACAAAAAAAGTGCAACAAAAGCAGGAAAAAAAGATCCTTGGTTTTTTTTTAATTAGGTCATTCACCTGGTTTGGTGTCAGTGACTCCAGTTCTCAGTGAATTCACAGGGTGTTAATCAGATTTTTGATTAAACTTTGTTTTTCCTGTGCTTGCACATATGTGCTGCCAAAAAGCAGTGACACGAGCAAGGCTGTGAAGTGAGGAATGTTTTTCTCTGGTAGAGGATGGGGCTCATAAAAAAAAAAAGTCAGGTTTTTGAGTTGAATATCTGATTGCAACTCTATATACTCTTTGAAAATTCAGATTTGCAAAATATGCTGATTTTTTTTTTTACAATCTTGAATCCTGTTCTCAATTTCTTTTACCAAAAATTAAAGCAGGGCAGCATAATTTTTGCTGTTCACAGGACTGTGTTTAGCCAGTGAATCAAAACGCATACAATTATTTGCTGCAATTTGAGTCAGCACTGCACTGTGCACTTCCCATGCCCTGGTTTCAGCTCAGACAGCTATAATAGCTCACTGGTGTTCTGTTGTTCCTAGGGATGGCTGCACTTCTGGGGCCAGGCCAGCAGCACAGGAGGATGGGTTTCACAGAGCAGAGGCTAGGTTGCATTGCCAGCTGTGCCAAACTGTGGACCACAGGGTGGACATGCCTGTTCTTATCAAAATGAGCAGTGTAGGCTGTCAGGGTCATGATATGGGACCACCCAGTTAGAAGATGGGAAGAAAGCAAAAACAACACTTTCACATTTTGAACACTTATGAGTAGAATTCTGCTAACTTGGCAAGTTAGCCCATATTAGTTGTTTTTATTTATTATTGCATGTAGACCAACTGAATGATCCTCTGTTCTTCTATATTTCTTTATTTTAGAATGATTTATTAATATGAAATAATGTTTTGTAGTAGGTGATTTTGAAGAATAATATTAGTAGTTTTTAAATAGACTAAATTAAATTTTATTTAATTAGAGAAAAATACTTTTTTTAAAAAAGCATTTTGGTTTCCTTGTGTAATGGTTATAATAACATTCCTGTTAGTAGTTAACACGTATTATGTAGACAGAGCTAAGTGTGAGGAATCTCAGCCAAGCAGGCTACGTGAAAGATTCCAAAATGTTCAGGTCTAACAAGCACTGGAGTGAATGTGGAGTTCATAGTAGGCAAAATTAAGACAGTGAATGATAAAGTCTTGTAGGTATACTCTGTCTTTGTCAGACTAGCTCATACAATACAGAACTGGCTGAATGTTTGTCTACTTGAAACAGTTCTGTTGCCACTCAGCCTCTTGGCTAGTGCAGCAGTCAGTGCAATGTGAGAAAGATCAGTCCTATTTTACAGAGGAGGTTGGCATGCTGAACTTCTAGCTATTTCTTCCTTCCCTGACTCAACAGTTCAGCACAGTGACCTTTGAAATGATTCTGAGGCACTATTATAATAAAAAGTGATGAATTATTGCACTAAGATCAACTGGCAGATATGTCTTCCTATAGCTGAAATGGGAACTTAATGTATAAGGTTGGTTACTTAATAATCAGTCTTATTATTATATGAATGTATAATTACAAATAATCATGCAGAATTAGAAGAACAAGGAAGTTCTTCATTCTTAAAATGCAAATTGATTGGTACAATAGCCAATTGACTGTGAGTTGCAGGATTACAATGACAATATAGCACATGGTATTTTCTTTATATTTTTCTAGAAGGGTGTAAACATGATGAAAGAGTATGAGATTTTTTTTAATAAAATAACTACAAAAAAAAGTAAAAAAAAAAAAAAACCAGAAAAACTTATGCATGCTTTATAAGGATAAAACCTTTACAGGATGAGACGTGGTGAGGAGATGAAGGTGGCCTCATCAAAGCCGTAGACATGAAGATTGTTTTACCAGAAATATAGTGACCACATTGACATAGAAATTAATAAGGTTAGCAAGCAGCTGTAGAAGACCATGTAACTTCATCCACATAAATATAGATGACAGTTAAATATGAACTGGCACACTGGATACAAGACTGGCTGAGTCTATGGATGAACCACATGACAACATGGGCAAAGTTAGAAAAAGTCCTCGTCTCAAGAGGAGAAAAAGTGTAGTGTACTAGCAATGGTATTCATGTTTCAGGAGGAAAATAATTAAATAGGAAAGGATGCAAAAGTGTAACTGCTAGGACCAGCAGATGTGATTAATGAAACATCATCAGTCTTGCTCAGCGCCAGCTATCTGAACAAAGACTACAGATGGGTTTGTAAATCTTAGGGAAGAGAAGTGAAGGTGGAGACAAAAGAGAAAATACACTCGAGGCAACAGAGTAGTTGAGCATAATAAGAACTCTGGACTGAAAGACTGAAAAATTAAAGAATGATGAAGTATAGAGTCAGAAGAGAAGGAACACAGCAAATGAAATTAATAGAGGAAAAGGGGAACAAAAGTAGAATAAAGCATTATGCAGTCAAGCCTATTAGCATGCTTAAATATTATCAGCGTTTTGTTCTGGAGCAGCAAGTGAGGAATGATGATGGGGACTGATTACCTGGAGGAGTAATGTGGGGCACTGTGCCAGATGGCATGAATGGAATCACCAGTATCTGATGGCATCCCATGGCACTGCTGTGTGCTACAAGGGACTAGATCTTTCCTTCTTCCTTTTTGTCCTCTCTCTTCTCCTTTTGGGTGAAGGTGGGGGAGGGAAGGGGGGATACTCAATGGCAAAAAACTGTTTTCAGGAACACTCAAATGCACATACGCAAGCACATCTGCCTGGTTTCTCTGTGTAGTTCATGCTGCTTTCTACAGGGAAAAATAGAGAATATGTAAGATTAAACCTTTTTGGGGTTTTTATGGAAGAAGAAGGGGGGGACAGGGGACAGGCGAGTGGTGACATCTGGAGAGTGGTAACAGCTGTGAAGGCCTCGGGGTCAGGGACTTTTATTTCTGACCTTAGGGAGAAACCGGAGAGTGCTGACCACATGGAATGATTGCGGGAGAAAGTGAAGGCAGAGGGGAGACAGAAGTGGCAGCCCCTTATTGTTGTACCCTGGAGCCTTAGTAATATATCTCTGTTAAGAGGCCACTGTGTGTCTGTATGAAAAGTTACTCCTTTCTGTCTGAAGCCATGTTAAAAATAACTCTCTTTGGGCCTTGAGGCATTCCACTATAATGAAGTTAAAAGGATAAATGCTATTAAATGTCCAAATAATATTGCTAACATAGCTTGTCTTCCTGACCATTTTGTTAAACTACAGTAACATACAATCATGTCACCATTAATACTTCCTGCATCTGCAGGAAAGAAGAATACAAAGAGTATGAAATATCAATTGATTTTTAGGGTAGTGTGTTTTATATTGGAAACAGCTGTATAATTTCTTCTCTCATCTGGTGGTGGTGGGTACTGGAAACATTGCATATTTTTATTATTGAAACAGAGTGCAAACTGTTTAGAGGAATACACCTCCATCTGTACAATATTATATTGTATGCCTGGCTGCCATAATTTTATTGACTCAATATCTGTCCAGCTGTTATTTATATCGAGTATCATAACTCCATAGCTGGTTCACCTGTAGAGCCTGTGAGTTGTCACATTAGAGTGTTTTGCCATTGTCATGTGTCCAGTTTTCAAATCAAAGTGCTTTCCAGTTGGGCTACAAAGGACTAGAACTGGTATTCTGATAGTTTTGTATTTTAACTATACATATTACTCTTTATCATTGCAGTCTGCAGGCAGAAGTCTGCTTTCCAATACATATATTTATTTTTTATTTTGGATGGAAAGAGAAAACAAGTACCATATTCATCTTATTAATAGTTACTACGCTTGATACTTGTTTATTGTCATCCCTGGACCTGAATGTACCTTTTCCTTGGTCTTCTCTAGTGTGCATATTTTTCACCATGCTTTTTGGTTATGTTCTTGTTTTTGGCATATATCCATTCACTCTCTTGAAATTTGTCTTCCTCTTCCCTTCAGTATTTGCAGGTGAATTCACAGCTCTCCATTATATTTCCATTAAACAATCATTTTCTGGTGTACTTCTGAGCTTCTGTCTCTGGCTTCTGCCTTCTTGTTCTTTCTTTCTTCAGTGCACCAATCTCAAGTGTTTTCTTCCTCAGAAGCTGTTTTTGCCTTTCCAAACTTGCTTCCTGTTGTAGCTGTATTCAAGACCTCAGATGATCCCAAGATGAAGCACTTTCAAGCCCCCAGTCCCCATTTCTCCCTATCTCTCTTGGATAAGATGAGAAGTAGAGATTTAGACTTTAAGCCCTTCCTGTTGGCCTTTGCTGATGCATTAACATGGTACATTCAAGTTGTATGATTTTTCAGTCACATAAATCTGTTAACATTCCAACCTAGAAGAAAAATACATTCTTGTTCCTTGATATTTTATATATATATATAAACGTATATTCAGCATGCATATACTCTTGAGGAATCAGTACATATCTGCAAAATGAGAAACTTAACAGGAAGATGTCACTTAAATTGGGTGAAATTGAGCAGTTACTGCCAACTGCTAGGCCCATCTGTGAATAGATGAATTGTCACCAGGGCTTTCAGATATCTAATGAGGAGCTGTGAGCCAACCTCAGGCTGAGGCAACCAGGCTTGTAGAGTCAAGATAATGCTCCAGGTTCTCAACTCCAGGGTGGAGATACCCACATAAAGTAAGAGATCGTGTGATAGTGGGCTGTCCCTGGAAACACAAGGTATCCAGACTGCAGGATGGTCCCTCATTCTGAAAGCTGTCAATTCTCCATGTGAGAACTACGTGAGCCATTAAGAATCATGCCATCATTCACTGGTCTGTTCTTTCCTGCTCTTATGCTCACTGCAGTTCTTTATTCCATGTTCTAGAAATTAAATGTAACCGTGTTGTTTCATATATGATAAAGTATAAGATGAACTTTAGGTGCTATGGAAAGGCCACAGATAGTGATATGACTGTATTTTCAGACAGAATGGAAAAATTAGTAATTTAAATTAATTATTCTGTTCCAGTTTCTGTAGTCAACTGGTTTCACAAGGGTTTATCAACCAGCTTCAGAAGTGCCGGAGTATTTTAGTAATTTTGTGGAGCAGCGTGCTGTGTTTTTCAGAGAATCCTATGGGACTAGACCTTTTAGTAAGGACTTTATGAGAAATGAAATGGTTAGGTTCTGGGGACCACCACTGTGCTATTAAAATTACTAAGCTGTCTATAATGTACCCTGTGGTCTTTGCAGTCTGTGAAAGAAACATCTGGTCCAAGAAGATTTCTATTTGTATCTATTTTGTTAACTGCATTAACCAAGTAAGTAGGAAAAAAAATACCTAATGCATTGAAAACAAAACTACTTAAGCTAAAACAATTAGAGGCCAAACTAGCCACACAAGTGTATAAAATATCACAGTTATTACAACCAGCAACCACTTTAAGTTTTTGTCCAGGATTAAGGGAGACAAACTTTATTTTTGTATTACATGCCAGTAACAGAGTACTATCCATGAAGTAAGGATATCTATATGCTAGACATTAAACAGACATGGATTTATGTTGGCTGTGAGCTCATTCTGATTCAAAGATGTATAATTACACTACCAAAAGACTATTTCCCATAAAATGTGGTCTGCTTTTCACTTTTTTTTTTTGAAGATGTAGGCTTTGGCCTTTGCCTAGATAAAACTCCAAACATGACTGTACTTCTCGTTACACAGGCTGAACAAACAATGAGGAGTGTTCACATGTGCTTGCCATGCACAAGGAAAGTGTCTTATCTCTTTTGAAAGGCATGCTCCATACAAATGCCTGCGAAGTACTGCATTGAGTCACATTGTCATTACTATCTAAGTGGGTAGTATCCTATCACATGAGGTGGATTGAACAGTCACAATTATTTTTCTCCATAAAATGGTTTTAGGGAAACCTAACAAAAGGCAGGACTTAGGCAAACATGGAAGTACCCCTGGAGGCAGAAGCTGTAAGAGAATCTGGTTCTTGTGGGAATCAAAGAGCACATGGGCAAATTTGGTTAGTAAATGAAATATTTCCTTGTGTACAGACCTGCTCAAGGTTAAATAGCTATCAAAAAACAGTATTTGGTACAATTCAGAATGAGTTTTTAGAAGATACACTCAATATCAAGGATTTTGTGTTAGCCTCAATGTATTATTAGGTATCATTATATGTCATAATGTACCATAAGTAACTTATGGAAGTACTCCTCACTTCAGTATATGTTTACTACTTGTATTGCTCTTTCATATTCATCATTAGAAAGGTCTGTGATTTGAAGGTGTAAAAAGAGTACTGAAGTTTAAATTCTTGAATATATATATATTACTAAGAAACAAGCAGAGAGAAGAAGAATAGCTGGGTAACTCTGGAAAGAAAACAAAATATTGTTTTGCTGAGCTAAATCTATAAGCAAGAAATCTACCTGCAAAGCAAAGTGCAGTTTAAAGTCAAAGCCATCGTGTTTCTGCAAGGATTACAGGAAAATGAAATAGTCACTGGAATACCTGGATTAGGTGTGTTTCCTTGGAAATTTTATTCACACTTAAAATGGTCAAGTCATTAGGCTTAAGTATATAAAAAATGTGCAGTGAACTTGACAGTCAATCAGCTCAGTGTATTTGACAGTAGGAAAGTAATAAATAGATGAAGAGTCCTTAAGCCGAAATGCTGTTAGAATTAGTGGGAAATTAAATCCTTTATTGCCATGAAAAATATTGGAGTCATAATTCCAGATCTCAGTAAAAGCTCAAAGTAGTTTTATACTTACACCTTTATTTAACAAAAAATGATAATATGAAAAAATAGAGCTAAAGACTTCAGCCTTATTACATGGATTTAAAAGTTTTGAATTCCTTCTTTAGATTAGCTGTAGCTAAAACTACCTGAATACTATATATTTCCTCAGTCAAATAAAATATCCATGAGATTTTAGTTTTAGTTACAAACACATAGTCCACAAATCCAACACCCATCCAGTTATATTCGTAATGTCATGGGGAGCAGTGATTAACTAGTGCTTACTAGTCTTTTCAATTTCTTATAAGCAAATATAAAATAATCCGGTGCTTTCTGTATTTTCATTCTTATAATTAAATTATTTGACTGTATTAGTTTTCTTAGTCTGTCACCTGCTGTGTTCTGTGACTCAAGGCCTGACTCAAAAGCCTATTTTAAATGTCTTAAATTGCTGCAGAGAAGCTGTCCAGACTTCATCTATCTGAGCTAGTACTTTTGTCTCCCTAGGAAAAAAACACTAAATATGCAAATGCTAAAAATGATGTGAATCTTGTACAGAGATTTCTACCAACTAGGAGACATGGTGTCATATAGGAAAAAAAAAAAAAAAACAGAAAAACAAAAGGCTGATTGCAAATAATTTTCTTATTTCCAGTAAATGAGAGGAAAATATATAACAGATCAATTTTTGTGATAAATTTTGGTAGACTTTTTAATGACTTGCTCAGGGTATATCAGCTTTAACCAAAAATTTCTTGTCTTGTCTCTGATGGTAGAGACGGAAATACTGTGGCAAACAGTATCATGGAAACCATGAAAAGATGAACCCAGAGCAGCAGATGCTCCTGTATACTGATGGAAGAGGTGAAGGAAGCAACAGCATGAAAAGCCTAACTTACCTCTTTCCACTTTAAATCTCTTTCCATTTGCTCATAAAATATGACTTCCAGATCTTAACACTATCAAAACCTTGAAACAAATGCTGAGGCAAATATCAGGACTGTTTTGAAGGTCAGTGCTGTCATCAATTTGATTCTGAAGGTTTTAGCATACAAAATTAGTACAATATTTAACACGAATGACTCAAGGGCAGAGCTGTTGGCAGCTGGCTTTCCTTCTGCTGATCTGTGTATCTTGCAGTATGAAGTATTCTATGTCGTGCTTTGTGGTCTTTTTTTTTCCTGAAAAACTATGACTTCAGCTTCTTTTCTGCTTAAATATACTGTACTTCATATAGTTATGTTTGAAGTAACAAATGGGACTTCTTTCAGCATTTTGAACTGAATGTTGTCAATGAGTAAAACATAATAAAAACAAAACATTAAAGCTCATCTTATTTAACAAATAGCAATAACTATCTTATAAATGATTGGATTTTTATGGATATTTTGAATGCCTGGAAAAGGCTTCTTTCCATTCCCACAGTTAGGCTTTTAGTAAGGGAGGAAAAGTGGAAGGGAGAGTTGGCTGATACCACAGTGCTCATTCTTGTGCATTATACTGATCTGGAAGCCACATTATATTTCAGAGATTTTCCTCAAAAAATACAATTTTTTTTTTTGGCACCATAAGGAAGGAAATGGTAGTTGCAGGGAAAAATATTAGGAAGGCAAAATCGCGACTTTGAAGAACCGGCTAAATTTAAACCTACATATGTGTAGATTTTGCTTCCAATTTAAGAAGTTCAAAGAGATATATTGTTGCTAGATATGACAGCAAAAGTAATATTGCCACTATGCTCCATTATCATTCTGTACAAAATCAATATCAAAACAACCCAAGTCTAGACACATAAATGTCAAACTATTTAACAAGAAGCAGTTAGTGCAGAAAAAAACACTTAAATGGCAATCGAGGTAGTCTGATGGGTCTTAAAGTAGCTTACCAGGATTTATGTAAGATAAAAACAGTTTAACTAAGCATGTAGAACAAAGCCTGGGGGCTTATGGCTAAGAACAATATCAGAAGTACATCTAAGCTCTTTATCGTACCTGTCAGGTCCTAGTACTTGGCTGTTCTGTTAAAAGTGGAAGGCCTTCTAAATTTCCTAATTTCCTCCTTGGTTTTGGGTTTTAAGTTACTTAATAAAATTACCATTCACCTACTACTCATAAGATAGAGTGCCCAGTTCACGAAAACACATTTGGATTACTTCTGCTACTCTTATGAAATCTATCATTTTCAGAGTTCTTTCTCCACTTTTTACATATCATTTCCAATTGAAAACTGGCAGTGAGATTGTTATCAAGCAATGTACTTCAATAAAATGAGTTTTGTCATGAGACAGGCAACAGAAATTTGCATCTAACTAAAACACCTAAACATTAACTCTCGTTCCAGTCAAAAAAAAAAAAAAAAGAGGGCTAGAAGTGCTGAAAAATACAAAGGGATTTTCAGATTGAAGCACATAACATAAAAGTGACCAAATACCTTGGTGGTTCTTATTGTTTGTTTGTTTTTTTACTTATTACATTTTTACTGATTTCCTTTTGTCTCTCAAATTGGCCCAAATAAAAATGAATATTAAACGTAATTAGAGCTTAGGTTGAACAATGTAATTTCTGTTGGTTCACAATTCATTGTTGCTCTGTGTAGCACCAAAAACTTCTTAATTCTGGTACAATTCAGTTTTTTCCTGTTGCAGTCACAAAACAGAAAGAAATCTGTCATTAACTCATCAGAAATTAAATCAGGTTTTTGTACTGCAATACTGAAGAAAAATATACCTTTAGTGCAAATACAACTAAAGGGGATTATATTATTTAATATATATTTCATTCATAGGTTTCAGGAGAGCTATTAACAGATGTCCTGTAGTACAGTGAAATTTATTGCTGACTCTCCTGATTACAGGAGAGGGCTTGTACTCTTACATCGGAAAATTTGTTAAGTAATTGTATAAATATGTATCTCAATACAAAGCTATTTTAACTTCAAATTATATATTATCTTTTGAGTGTCATGAACAGCTTAAGAGAGTTAAAAGCAATTTACATTGCTTGGATCAAATATCTCATTGAAGTACTCAAACTGCAAAAATGAGGAAAGAATTCTTGAAATGGCTGGTTCTGGAAAAAGCTCTTGCACCTTGGTTTTGCTGTACCTTGCCCCAGAGAGAGGAGATGTAGTGTTGTAGGGAATAATGCAAATTTTATATGTTCAAGAATGTGTTGTGACTTTGAAGAGGTACCCAAATAGCCAGCTTCCTAAGACTTGCAGGTCACTGAGGACAAGAAATGAGAGGCTCCAGGTGTGAGAGAAGTCTCTGTTCATGTTGTCTCCAGAAGTCACACCCATACCCAGAAGAGCTACTTGTAGTTTGGAGCTAATTTAGGCTTTCCAAATGGGTAAAAACATTTTTTTTTTCTTGAACCCTATCACATATAACAAAGAATAATAAATTTTTGATAAAGTGCAGAGCATTTTTAAGCTAACTGGTAACTGCCTTGTTTATGCTGAGTGATGATCATGAAGATAACTGAACAATGCCTAATTTTAATTACGACAGCAAGCCCATTTAGTCAGGGATAATTGTAGACTTAACGTTAAGAAAAGATTTAAGCATTTTGCAATCATCGTATTGTCTCCCATTATATAATTGTAATATTATAGTAATTGTATTCTGTTTAAGACACACTGGTGTGTTGACGTGAACTCACAATTTATGGCCAACCATATTCTGCTGATGTGTGATTTCATGGAGGCAAACAATTTACTTTAAATTGAGACATACTGATCTAGAGAACAGGATTTGAGTGCTCCACTGCTTCAATGGTAATGTATATTTGGACAAACAGACTTCAGACTTCACAGCAAACTCATTAAACTACACTACACAACTCTTAAAGGCAACTATGAAGTCTCTATGTGATGATGTATTGTGTTAATCTTAAGGGATCTGCATCACAGCTGTTTTAGAGCATATTGCTTAAGACTCCTATTTCTGATTGTACTCTTGGAGGCAGTCTTAAACAGAGAAGCTTTGTGCCTGAGGAAAAAGGAATTCTTCTATTCTCTTTACAATTTTTGCTGAAGTCTTTCCAAGGCTTAATACATCTTCTGAACTGCAGAGATGGAAGTGATATTGAAAGGAAAAATAAAGAATGTAAAATGATTTCTCCAGAAAGCCATCACCTATCACTTCCACTTATTCTTTGTAAAATTTATGTAAATAATCAGTGCAGACTGCTTGCTGTTTCCACCTCTACCTCATACCCTCAATTATTTCTACAGATTAGCAGGATCTCTGTTCTGCAAAAATCCATTAAAGTAAGGAAGTGGGCTCCCCATCTGTCTCCCTAGGTAAAGAAATTTCCTCTAAAAATTCGAGGTGAGACCTTCAAGGGCTAGAGCAAATAGAGGGTGGAGAAGAACAACATTTATCACTCTGCCAAAGATAGTCTGAAACAATGAGCAGCTAATTTATCCTGATTGTCAGTTCCTCCAAGAATGTTGTTCATGCACCTTGATTCCACTCAGTTACTTCTAAGATATTTGTTTTGCCTTCTACTTTTCAGTTATTAACTAACACATGCATTTATTAGGAGACCAAGGCTGGTCTCCATGCTCATATCCTCTATATTCCTATAAAACCACAGTTGAAAGTGGCCTTATTTGTTGTGCCATGGCATTGCACTACCTCGTGTTTCGATCATAAGCTGTGTTATATACCAGGAAAAGCAGAGTATACAACTGATTGCATGAAGTCATGGCATTGCAACAAGGATGTACTTAATGTCATCTAGAGACACAGTCTGCTAAAGACAGAAGTTTAGAATTAGCACTGAAAGTTAACTGTACTGGCTATTTCTAAGTGAAACCAATCCTTTGAGCACTTAAGAACATACTTAATTTTCAGCATATGCCACAGACTTCAAAGGAAGGTCAAAGTCCAATAGTTTGAAGTAATGACAAGCAAGAAATGCTCTGGAATATTGGCTAGAGAATAGTATTAAGGCAAGTGTTTCTAGGGGATACTTTTACATTTAGCTTTCCAGATTCTCAGCATGTGTGCAAATTTTCAATTTGAGAAGACATTTCAGTTTGCCTTTTTAGAAGAAGAATCTGGAAAACTGTAGAAAGCCCTGGTACTTGCTATGTCCTTTCATCGCTGATTAAATATTAATAACTGAGATAATCATTCTCTGACAACTAAATGCTGATGTTATGCAAATAGTCCTTAATTGCCCAAAGTGCTGTTTTACCACTTCTAATACCAGGCCTGGCTTCTATGTGTAAACAAACCATTTATACATAGAACATATCCAGACATTGTGTCACTAGCTTCTCCACCCTTGCAAAGCTGACTTACAGGGCCCCAGGCTTATGTTATTGCTTCATTGAAAGAGAATTTTGTCAGAATGGGATGTTTGTGTCAGAAGGGGCAATGATGTATTATCATCACTGTACATGTGAGCCAAAATAAAAGGTTCAGAGACTAAAAAGAATAATTAAAATGCCTTCTCCTGTGTATGTATCTGTCATAATTTAATGTCCTGGATAAAAACAAGCATGACTGGAGTGGCAAAGGAGAGGTCAAGGATTACACGTAATAATTCCATGAGATCATCTATTTGTAACTCACACATCACATTTATTCTTTCTTACAGTTACTGTCTGTTCTTCTGTATATTCTGTATGTTATAGCATTTATTTGGCACAAAATCTTGAGCCAGGGAAAAAGGATTTGAGAGAGTATGTGAAGAAAGCAAAGGCAGGTGGAGATGAAAAGTTGAAATATCTGAAGGAAGCATCATGAGAAATACGGGGGATGTGCTTGAAAGAGCACCAAGAGAACAGAGAAGTGATAAGTCTGGAAATGTCTTTTGAGAGGGATACCTCACTCTTACACATCACTCTGTCTCACCTTCATTTTCTGATTTAAAATCATACACTTTGATTCCAAACATTCTCTAAATGACATTAACCTTGACAGAAGCACTACAGGAAGAAAAATTAATCGTTTTATTTTTCTCAGAAATAACACTTTTCCAAATGATGATCACTTTCCTTTGCAATAAATTTATATTGGATAAATAGCACACTGTGTCCTGCTTCTTCCTAAAAGACTGGAGACAAATTCCATATAAAATCAGTAAATTTGCTAATTATTTCTTATGAAAAAATGTACATGCATAATGCAATAAAGCAACAAAATATGAATTATTAATTGAGGCTCACATTTCCTGTAAAACCATTGTCCTCTTGTTATACCCTTGAAATGTGGGTAACTTACATAAGGTCTTCCATTTGCACCTACGTTCCTTGGTCAGTAGAGATAGGGCAAAAAGATCAGGGACCTAAAAGATCAGCTGGAACCTCTTCTTTTGGACTCTTTTCATATCAATCACAGCTTCAGTGTCCCCTCAGTGAGGGTGTAAACTGATGGGATATTTCACCTTTCCAGATGACCAGACCTCTTTGCTTTTAAGAATATCTAAGTGAGAATATATTGCAGCTGGTTGCACTATTGAGAACAGTTGGATAATCTTTCATTCTCAAACATTGACAGAGTAGCTTCAAAGCATTCTCATTCTCTCTCTCATCCTTGCATGTCGGATTGTGCTGTAGGCAATGTGACAGCTGAACATATGGAGTATAGGTAAGAATGTAGATGGTCAAAACTGGGTTCTGTCTCGATGAATTTCTGTATGGAATTGTGTGCATATACTTTTGAATTTCTAAGGCATGTTGGATGTGAAAACATGGAAAATGTTCATCTGTTGTTATGACCATATGTGTTAAATGGAAAAATACAGTTTAGCAACTTGTTTCCTTAAGTATTTTGTTGCACACTGACTTTTTGCCTTCTTTAAGACTAATTTGTGTGTAATCTTGCATTCATATGATTTCCAAATTATGAAATGATTATTTGATTGGGAGGAATGGCTGACATGCCGTAAAGCTGTGCTACCATTCAGCGAGACCTAGGCAGGCTGGAGAGTTGGGCAGAAAGGAACCAGATGATGTTTAACAAGTGTAGTGTATGGCACCTAGGGAGGAATAACCACATGCACAGGTACAGGATGGGGAATGACCTGCTGGAGAGGAGCACTGAGGAGAGGGACCTGAATATTCTGGTGGATAACAGGCTGGCCGTGAGGCAGCAGGGTGCCCTGGTGGCCAAGAAGGCCAACGGGATCCTGGGGTGCATTAAAAATAGTGTGGCCAGCAGGTCAAGGAAGGTGATCCTCCCCATTTACTCTGCCCTGGTGAGGCCTCACCTGAAGTATTGTGTCCAGTTCTGGTCTTCCTGGTACAAAAAAAGACCAGAATCTCCTCAAAAGAGTCCAGTGGAGGGCTATAAAGATGATAAAGGACATGGAACACTTCCCTTATGAGGAAAGGCTGAGAGATCTGGGAGAGAAGACTCAGAGGGAATTTGATCCACATCTGTAAATATCTAAGGAGCAGGAGGCAAAGGGACGAGGCTGAACTCTTCTCAACAGTGTGTGGTGACAGGACGAGGGGAAATGGCCACAAACTGAGGCATAGGAAGTTCTGCACAAATGTGCGTGGAAACTTCTACACAGTAAGGGTGACCAAGCACTGGAACAGGCTGCCCAGAGAGGTGGTGGAGTCTCCTTCTCTGGAGACATTCAAGGACCACCTGGATATCTACCTGTGCAAGTTGGTCTAGGGAGCTGCTTTGGCAGGGGGGTTTGGACTTGATGATCTCTGGAGGTCCCTTCCAACCTCTACAGTTCTGTGATTCTGTGATTGCTTAGATTGTTTCCCTGCTTGACCAGGAGAATTGGATCAGATGACCTCCAAACATCTCTTCTAGTCTTTTTGGAATTCTTTGTCATTAGTCATTTGGGAATTCTGTAATCAATTTAGTAGTGAGTTCTAAGGGCCAATCCTGACTAATATTTTCAGATTTATGTGAGGACCATTTTAATGATGGATTGAAGGATTGAGGCTCCATCCATTCTGGACACCAGCTGAGCAGCAAAGAGCATGAGTGGATCCATCTCTATAGTGTGCCATTGCTTCTGATTTTCTGATATTTAGAAATGCAAATAATATGATTACTTCCTGCAAGAGCAAAGCAAAGTTCCTAAAAAGTGCCTGCAAGTAGTGCTGGAACAGGTTGCCCAGGGAGGTTGTGGGTACTTCTTATCTGGAGATATTCAAGACCCATCTGGATGCCTAACTGTGCAAACTGGTCCAGGGAGCCTGCTTTGGCAGGGGGGTTGGACTACATGATCTCTAGAGGTCCCTTCCAACCCCTACAATTCTGTGATTCTGTGAAAACACAGTTATTTTCAGGGTTACCATTGCAGTTCTAGCAACACAGTGATAAAAACACATCTAGACCAGTAGTATTTCTAAATAAAACAGATTATATTTTTAACTCAGAAACCTCACCAGATTATTGAATACCTGTCCAAAACTGATCTTGATCTAAAAAGACAGACATTATAAATCTCAGTGAATAAAATTACCCCAAAAAACATTTCTTTGGGTTAGTATGGATGGAAAAGAGATCAGGTCTTGGCATTCTGACTTGTATTCTCCACCCTACAGAATAGTGATGATCACAGTAGTGTTACTATTTCTGAGATATGTGAGGAAAAATGCTATCAAAAAGATTTTTATGCTATTACACTGCCTTACTAGTAAATGTTATACACATGTTAAAATTATATGCAAAATGTAGTAAACTTGTATTAATTCTTTTTATCTTTCCACTAACATGATCTTATAGACATGGCTTGACACTGAGCTCAGTGTTCACCCTGAATTACTTATATCCTACAAGGTGAGCTGGTGCGATCGTATGAGGAGTACAGAGAAGGCATGGGCTGTATGTGCTTAATACAGTCATGCTTGGGAGGAATAAGGAATGGAGTCAGGAATTACTGACATTCTCAGGAATACAGAAACAGGCACAGCTCCCAGAGTGGATATGGGTAACCCTGGGTCAGTTGGCCAAGGGAAAAGTGATTCTATTCTGGAGCATATTAACAGAGATAGTATAAGTACAGCCATTAAAAAATCAAGCTAAACTACAATCTCACCACTGGCTTTGGCAAAGAGCATGTACAGCAATAAGGATGTTAGTTTTACTTATGTGTAGTACTCTGTGAAGTACTGATGAAACAGTACTGACTTTCAACAGGTTTTTAACATCTATTTTAATGTTATTCTTCTTTATTGCTTTATAACAAATTATTGAAATCTGCCATCACATGGAATAATCTTGCTGCTCTCAGAAAAATTTGCAATATATATTTTGAAAAGATAAAATTACACTTAAGTTACATTTTAGGGATCTCAGAATAGTGAAATAAACTGAGTTATTTGTACACCAGAAAAGATTTTGTAGCCACAAAAACTCCTTGTTTTACAGTGTATATTTCATTGCCTTGTCTAATCAAATTTTAGAAGTCCCATCTGAAGGGTTTTCATTTTCTCTTTTCTCTTAGAACATTCCACACTTAGTATTTTCTTAGATTAAGACTAACTGATATATTCTTAGCCATTTAGAACACAACATTTTATAAAATTGGGCTGGTTTTTATGTTTTTCATTGAATTTTATCTCACCTTTACTTTTATAATTATATTTTAAAGCACTCTACCAAATGAGGATATTTCAATGAATTATAATATCAACAATGTTAGCAAATGCTCCATATCAGTAGGAAATTATTTATTCTATCTCTGAATTGAAGCAGCAATAAATAAATGCTTCCCCTGAGAATAAACAAAAAATAAGTAATACTATGAATTCTTATTCCAATGAAGCAGTATTTCTTTTTTAATTCTAGACAAAAAAAATAAACATATTCATTTTTATTTTGTTATCACTCAGATAGAAAATTAAAGGTATGACACCACTTTTAAAGTGATTTTCCTTCATTTTTAATACATTCCTTTCTCTCTAATAAATGGGAAAAAAATGAAATTAAAAAGAAAAACAGAGATTATTCCACTACCCCTGCATTTTCAGAGCTATATTAACTATCAGAAGTAGAAAAAAATCTGAAGAATTCCATCTGCACGATCATTTGGCATAACTGTCTTGGTTTTTAACCAGGCAAAATAGCAAGCAAAGGAGCCTTCTAACAGAGGTTGCTATCCACTGGCATTAAGTCCTCCAGCCTGCACCCAGCAGCCATGTCCTTCTCTTGGTCCTCTGCCTGGGCAAAAGCTCTGGCTGATAAAGGCTCTGAACTGCAAATCATCAAAGGCTGAATAAGTATCCAGGGAAGAATCACTGTGAATTTTTTAATATTCTTATTTTTCCAAAGGTGTCTTTTTTTTTGATCTTTCCCCCAAATCTGACCATAGAAATGCGATTATCCTCTGGACATTTGCACACAATTTTTGATCTCCAAAAGAAGCTAGCAGGAAGGAGCTTGATGATGACAATGAAAGGTGGGTTCTAGGTCCTGTATATCCTCCAGCAAGGATGGGTCAGTCAGAGGGGACCCACAAGGCCTTTGGGGCTGAGGAGATACCAGTTCGAGATTTGATCAGTGCAGATTTGCTGGCATTGCTCCTGAAAATTAAATAAAACTACATCTGTAGATAGATACTGCTGGATACCTTGGCTCTGGATAAGGCCACCAAATAAAATCCAGGCAGATCTACCCCCATAACATTATCTATTGGCTTCAGAAGTCACATAAGATGTAAAGAAGTTGTGTTTACCCCATTACCTATCTTTTTCCACTCAAAGAACTAAGTAAAAGACCATAGATGATTAGATGGCTAATGATTAGAACAGAAATGATTGCTGTAATCTAATGACTAGAGAAGGCAGTGTTTCAGCTTCTGCTCCATCAAATGCTTGCTTAGACAAACAAAACAATTCTAAGAAGAGGGAAAGGCCCCAGAATAAACTATAACTCTATGTCCCAGCAGTAGTAGTCTACTCCCATCTCACCAGGACAGTATGGCTGGCAGGCCACCATCTTGTCCGCAGCCACATCTGGCATCAAACTGGAATTTTCATCTGGAGCCTGGTAGCTTTTCTATATCTGCTGAGTTGACATTTATTAGATGCCATACCAGTGCCCTTTGGGAAAGCTTTTTTTCACAAATGTTTGCCTGTTTCTCCTTACTGATGCTATCAACTCTACCTTCCATCATTGCCCTCACGTGCTTGATCTCATACAATTACCCTTTTTTTCCCCTTTCTTTTAAACAAGCACTTGATTTCATGTTCTATCGGTTCAATGAGCAGAGGGAAGGAGTCACAAGCTAAAAGGGAGTTTTATGTGCCCAGCTGGACTGTAGATAGGTTGGGTTTAGAGATGCATAAATGAATTTGTTCCTAATAACTTCCTTCAGTTTATTGTAGTCACTGAAGTTGTACTTTCATTCTTAATTATAAATATTCTTCTTTTATAGTTGTCTTAAAATAGACTTCCTATAGAAAGAATTAAATTTATTTTTCTTCTCAAAACATGTGTTGAATAATATGTATGTTCACAAAATAATTACAAATCTGTTCTTTGAGAGTTTATATGAATAAGTCCTATTTAACACTTCAAAGCAAATAGTGTTGGATGTATTTAGCTTTTGCATAAATGAAGGGAATAATAAGACTGTTTTTCATTCAACACATTTAGTAAATTGAGCTTATATGATAACTTTCATAGGATAAACGTTAGTTTAAATTATCTGCATTTGACCTTTAAGATAGTATTAAAATGCTAAACCAATTTATGCTGCTAAAATGCATTGAACAAATTATATGACAATAACTCTTATACAATGTGAAGCAATTTTGATGATCTTTAAAGATAGTGGATGGTATTTATGATAACAGCTCTAAGCGCCTTTATATCACAGCTGTGGCAAGGCTTAATGTGGCAGGAACTGTCAGACTGGATCAATACATGCTTTTCAGGCTTCTTTTGGTGCCATAATCCAACCCCTGCAAGAAGTGACCTCATGAGCTGCCTAAGCTCTTGTTGTTCTTGTTCTGTTTTGTTAATTGAAGAATATCGAGGCTTATGAAAATGACAAAGCTGAGCAAAAGCTAATTATGAAAGAAAAACAATAAAGCCAGGGGTGAGTCTAGGTCAGCTTTCAGTGGGAGTCCAGGATCTAGTATATTTTTTCTGCCATCTGTCTGCTGTTGTTTAAGAGAAGAAACTAACTTTTATTGCATAAAAAAATAGTAAGCCAAATCAAGTGTTTCAGTGTTTCCAGACAAGCCTCTAATTGTCTTAAAAAGAAGGCCATCAGCTCACAGAGAGGTAGCCATAGGTGACAACAAGCAAGTTGCAGGCAAACAACCCCTTCCCATCTCTTCGTCTCCCCTTTTACCTGTGCCCTTCTAGCCCCTAGCTGTCTTGCTGCCTCCCACAGCCAGGCACAGGGGCTGTGGGATTGTGCCTCTCAGTGATACGAAACCACTGGCACCTCGACTTATTCAGTCTATCAAGAGCTGAGAGGAGAAAAAAAAAAGCTTTTAACATGAAGGCGGAAACACCCTCAGCACTGAGAGTGAACATTGCCAGAAACCTCAAGGGAAAAGATAACTACTCTGTTAAAATAAATTTTTGCTTTAATTTAATAGTCTTTTGTATGAAAGCACTAAGGCTGACAGCTTAGCGCAATCATCTACTCAGAACGCAGTTCACTGTAAGCAAAAATGCAACAGTGCCTTGAGATAGTTTGTAATAGATTGTCTAATACCTGTTTAAAGTCACCAAGTGTCAGCTGCAAGTAATTAGCTGCACCTTCCCTTAAGTATTTTAGCAATATTCAATAGGTTTTTAGCTGTAAAAAAGCTCTCACCAAGATCCCGCTCCTCATTCAAGCTCTAATGCTCCAGCAGGAATCCCGTCCTTCCTCTGGTCTCGCATTTAACTATCACAGCAATTTCTTTGCCTTTGGGAAAGCTCTGCTACACCAAAGCCAGATGTACTTCTTATTGGATAATAACTCCTTATGCATTTTGTAGAAAATATTGTGCTGTGTCCAGCTGTATATTATACATTTGATATGCAGACTCTAAATTAAGATACAAATGGACTACATAAGTTACATGTGGTTGATGTTAGGGTTAGAGAACACAGAAATGAGATTTAAAATCTAGCTTAAAGATGTACAAATATCTTCTATTTTTCTAGAGAATAACTTTGCACTGGGGGAGTTTCAGTGTATGTTTTGAAACACACTTTGCTAATATCTTCAAACAGTCCGTGTGACTTCACAAAAACAGATTCCAAAGTGATTGTTTCTGTTTCTCAAGTACAAGGATAAAACACTGCTGTTGACAGACAAGCACAGCTTCCATTTTCTTACCCTTAAAATTAAGTGTGCAAATAGAGCTCAATTTTTACTTCCTGAACACCACAGGTTCACAGCAGTGTGCCAGCAACCCCATATGCCTTCATAGCTAGGAGTATGGCCCCCGCAGAAGATTATATATAAATGAAGATCTACCAATGTCATACATGTGTACAGGGTGGTGTATTTCTACTTCACATAATGACAAAAGTAACCTGGTATTGATAGATAATTACCAAATTCTGATTGAAACTTAGTGATCTACGAAGAAAATAAGAAAGATATTTTAACAGCAAACTGGATAGGGTATTTGTATCTTGTTCAAAAACAGACAGAAATATGTGCCTTAAGAACCAAAAACTGAGACAGAAGGGGGGTTTGGTCAGAAAGTTTGAATATGTATGTATAAATACAACTAAAGTAGTTTGCTTTACAATGGAGACTAAAACCTCTCTTTTGAAATGTATTTGTTAGAATTTGTTAGCATTTTCAAAGAACCATAGAACATCCCAAGTCGTAAGGGACCCATAAGTTCAATTCCTGTGTGCAACTGAGTTAAACAGGAAGGTAAGGAATGCATTAAAGAAAACACATGGGTAAAAGATAGAAGGAAAAACGAGGGAGTGCAAGGCTTCTGAACCTGTCCAGGAAACACAAGTGCTATCTCATTGCTGTCCTGTTCGGCAAGCAAGTACTCCCTACCTGCAGATGTTATACGAGTAGTATTCAGAATCCCGTAGGGCGGTTGCAAGCCATGGCTTGTCCTAGCCCAGCTTCTCCCCATAATGTTTGCTCAAGTGAGTCCTGCAAATCTGAGCACCTCCAGGAAATATGTGCAGTGCCTGGATCCCAGCTCCAAACCCACCCCAGATGTGATCAGGTGCAGGAGCTCAGCCTTTTCATCCCTTGAGGTTCAATTCTGGACACTAAGCTAACTGCTTCTTCTGATGGAGAACTAACTGGGGCAAGAGGAGCCTTCTCTGCCACAGTCCATCCAGGACAGCTCTCTGAGCAACCCCTCTGGTCATTTGGGGGAAGCAGAGTTGATATGAATGAGAGTTATTTGGCTTTGGTGTGGTAGGAATTTCAGTTGGGCCTTTAGTCCAGGAGCAAAATCCTTCTGCCTCTCCCCATCTTGGGCTCAGCCTGTTTTCCAGCTACTGCCTCCCTGCTGCAATCTGTCTGAGGGAGCCATCCTCCAGATGCCTGAGGATATCACTATTGTTTTGGGTTTTTTTTAATGATTATTAATAGGCCTGGAAGTGTCCACTTCTGAGTCAAGTCCTTTTTCTCTTGGCACTGCCCAAATTCAGAGCTGAAGGTTCTTCTTCCAAATAAGCCACAGTCACAGCAGTGTTTATTGCCATTCTTCATGGGCTGAAATTTTTTCCAATATAAATACATCTTTAATCTAAATACAAAAATGACTTCATAAATCCAACACTGGTCACATATTTTTCCAACATGACAGGAACCGAACTCAGGCAGAATTTTTTTCTGTTCTTATTAAGAAATCCTTTGAAGCTGGTGGTGATCCTTCAGAAAGTTTATGCAAAAGAGTTATTCTTAAGGAAATCACATTTGGAATTTCACAAATTATCTTAAGGAAAGAAAGCAGCAAACAATATTGAAGAACAAGATACAGTGCAAATGCTTTAAGTTGGTAAGTCAAAGCTTTCTTTCTTTCTTTCTTTCTTTCTTTCTTTCTTTCTTTCTTTCTTTCTTTCTTTCTTTCTTTCTTGCTTGCTTGCTTGCTTGCTTGCTTGCTTTTTTTTTTTTTTTGTCACAAATTGCTAAATGCATCAATTAAGAAAGCTCCAGGAAGGAGCAGAAAAGAGCATTAAGCAGCCAAAGAAGGTGGAAGAGAGCAACATGTTAAGGCATGTAATGAACTGCCGAGAATTAGAAGTGTCAGATGAAATATACTTAGTGATATGAAACCTACAGTCACCAAACAGTGCTTTGCTTTATAAAAAGTAGAAGATCGAATTTAAGATCATGTAAAATGGAATGGAATTTATAAAGAGCAGGAATTTCTGAAGCGTGCAAGAGCAGCCTACACATATATAGTCAGAACACTGCAGTGCTTTTTATATTCTAGGAGCTCATGCTCAAACCGCAAGTTAAAACCTGCCTTCCATAAAAAACCCTGGGTCTGATTCTTTGCTCACTGCAATTAATAGCATCACTTCAACCCATATCACTGACAGTAGATCCTATAGCTCACTCCTACACATCTACGAGCCATTTACCCAGAGATACCTGGTGACCCAGCCAAGCATGTGAGTGCTGCATGTCCGTAATCCTCATTCCAGAACTGTATGTAGTCACACTGTGGTGAGCCCAGTGCTCTCACACTGGATCTGTGTGTGTCCCTTCCTACATAGCCTGTTTTTCACCACTGGAAAGATAAGAAACAAAATCACTCATTGTACATCAAACTCAGAAAGCCAAGCCGAAGGTGTCTCAGTATTTAATGTGTGTGTTTTCTTCAATGCAGTCCTTTTAGGAATGCATTTTGTAGTAATCTTCTGGAATTCATTTTCACATGGACATAATGTGTCTATGATCAACTGTTTGCATATGGGCAAGATATAGTTGGTTATATACACACATTTGATGCTATGGGTTTATAAATATTTAGTAGATATGCAAAAAATGCTGTCAGCTTTATGTAATGGTAGAGCTGTGTTTTCAACCTAAGCTAACCAACACATTAGAGTTTTTAGACTCTGCATTTTATTAAAATCACTGCATTTTTTATAAATTTGAATGATATTTTCTTATGTGTTCAATTTCAAATAGATTTTCATTAAATTACACTTTGAGTTTTGAGGAATTTTTTACCCTGCAGATGACAAAACTTGGATATAATAGAGTCAAAAATTTTAATCTATTCACAGTAGTTCTTATCTCTTTTTGGAAGCCAAGCTCTTTGCACTGTGATGGCTTACAGCAAAAAGATTTGTGAGTCATCTTTACACACTTGGTCACCTGTACAGATAACCAGAGCCCCAGCTGAGCCCCTCTGAGCAGAATCTGGGCCTTCGGCTGACTTCTCCATGCCTTGCTCTTCTCTCTAGCAATGCAGTCAATGAAATTTCCTGCAGAGGACAATTCCTCTGACATCTTCTAAATACTCACTTATACTCCACTGACTATGGAGACAGCCTAAATAGAAGACTTAGTTTTGACATCTAACTTTCCCAAAGCAATGGTTAAGCAACACAAAGCCCTTCCTTACTGTAGGAATCCATTTGAATGCAGGTGAGACAGATTAAGACTAATAGTAGAGAAAGTTAAAATGCACAAAGAATGTAATTTTTTTGATTATGCTTTTCATGGAAAATATTATGAGAAACAGATGTTTCTATCAGATAGGCCTTCAGCTCTTTATGTCCTTTTCCTGTCAGGGGTATTTTTTCTTGGAAGTAACAGAGATGGATAATACATAATTTTTCTATGACTAACATAGAAAACGAAGATTCGTACAGCTGAATTTACAACAGATTTCTGTCTTTGGAGCCCTAGCAATGTCAGTACCACTTGTCCTCGTTGTAAGCTACAAAACTGGGGTGTAAAAATGTGCTCCTGCCCCATATGTTTTCACACAGGAGTATTTTTCTTTACAATCCTTAAGTTCAATTGTACTCTTTATCTGTAAATTACAACATCAGAAAAGAAAGGCATAAAAAGAGGAGAAAGCTGGTTACTGTTTTCTTTGTCTTTTGCCCTCTTCCTCATGCACAAAAGATGCAAGGATGCAGCATTATTCAGAGCTGGTTATTAGCAGGTAAACGCTTACAAGTAAAGATGTACCAAGACAAAATAAGTGCATTTGTAAACTGCTCATGGGTATGCCACAAATAACGCACTTGCCTTTTACACAAGTATCCCTTCATAGTGCATTTGCTTGCCATGTCTCTTAGTAGCGATAACACTGTGGGCCATACCTTTTTATGACTCTATTATCAGTAATCTTTGTTAGCTTGTCTCTCTTAATCCACAATGTCAAAGTTACAACCCGCACAAAGCTGCCAGGCTCCCAAGTCACACCTGGCCCTCAGAACACATCACACCTATGTGTTCGTATTTAAGCTGGCTTCTTGTCACATTTTTGCCTGGACTTTCTAAATGTACCTTCCAACCTCTGAAGCTTAGCGCAGAGTCACTGTTTTTGGTGTAACAGACTATTTCCACCTTACTGGCCCATTTGGTCTTTAACACTGTCTGGCAAAGGTTGCCTGGGGTCAAATTTTCCCAAATTACATCATAAGCTCAAATCTCTTTTTAATTCAGCACTTTAGAAATTATAGTAAGGAGAGGAAGGTCACCTTCAATATCTGAGTTTAGATCCAGGTTCAAATTCTGCAAACTGCTTTTCTAACATCACAGATTGCTAACCTTAAATTAAAGTTTTCAGCCTAAATTAATGCAGTACTTAAAATCTTTAATTTATGGAGCCAAGGTTGGGGCATCCAAGGTTGATACAAACATTTCATTTGGACACATTGGCAGAACATAGAAGACAACAAAAATGTAGTCAAGGCTTATCTGGATCAACATAGACATGAGAGGTTATTTAGAGCTGGAGCCAGCTATGGAAGGATCTTTTTAAATAAGAAATAATTTAGATATACTTTTGTTCACACTTCAGTAAAATTGATTTCAAAAAATAAACTAATGATAAGATATACTTTCTTCCCTGCTGAAAAATCTTCAAATAGTAATTCTTAATATTTGCATCAGTGCTTTCCTACGTGTGTACTGAATCAGGAGTGAGTTTAAGTTGTTCAGATCTGAAGTTTTTCTGTGCCTTGGTAACATCAGGAAATCAATCTGCATGTGCAGATTTTCCATGGATGCAAGGGAATCTGTGTTTTTTTCAAGACTAGGAACAGGAATGAAAATGTTCATCTGTGTCCCAGCGTCAAGGGGACAAAAGTTGGAAGTGAGTGAGAAACAGTACAGTCAGTTCATATTCATCTGCCTAAAAGTCACTGCACAGAGGAGCTTGTGGTTGCTGAAGCATTCTTCCTTTGTGTGATTAATCAGGATGTGGCAGCAGGCTGTCCTGCTGGACTGCACACAGTTACTGGGCAGATTTCAGAAGCCGAAGAGGTCTGAACTCGCTAATCACCAAGAGGGGTTTGTGTCTCACTCCAATTTATAGGAAGGAGAGGAGATTTCTTTGATATATGTATACACAGCCCAGGACTTGCTTGGACTTGTCATCTGTGTCCCTCAGACAAAGGATTTCACAATCCTTGCCCAGGACTTGCTTAGACTTGTTCATCAGCAAGCTTTGAGGCAATGGTATGAAAACTAATAATCTCTTATAGCTGATCAGTTCTAAACGTGACCATCGGTCCCTTTAAGAGTATCCTGCAGTGCTCTAGGACTGGCCCACAGAACTCTGGGGCCAGAGGAAACCTCCATCTGCCTGGAGCTTCCTTGTGCTCTCAGGAAGCAAAAGTTCTACTAGTCACTGAGAAAAGTGAGATTCAACAGCATAGATCAAAATCAACCATGCACATCAGTAGTACATATTACTCAAATTATAACGTCAAGCACAGGGCTAACTTCCTGGCTCTAGGATCAGACCCCAAAGTATGCAGCCTCATATTACTTTACTTTAACAGCAGGATTTGCCAACTACTTTTGAGCAACTGGGAAGAGAAGAAAAAATCTCTCACAAAACATAGAGATGAATTTGAACCAGAGTCAAAGCTTTCAAATTTCAAAGGTGATAAGAACAGGCCATGAGTGGTCTCTCACTTACCCTGGTAGACACAAACCACATGTTACTCTGGGCTCTGAGCTCCTGCTCTGTTCCTTCTTCCAGCTATGGACTAACAGCAAAAATGGAGGGGAGACAAGATAGTGAGTTATCCTTTTTCACCAGATCTGAGTTATTTATGTGGAGGAGTATGCTAATTTGCTAACTCTGCTGTTTAAGGTCACTGTAATCTAACAAGCTGGGACTACAATCATTAAGAAATGTGTATGCACAAATAATCAGGCAATTTCTACTTTAAGCATTTAATTACAGAAGGGAATGTGATTTTTTTTAATCTGAGGATTAACAGATATAACAGTTTGCAGATTCAAAACCTGTCATGTAATACAAACCAGCTAGTCTCATTTATCCTGGAGAAGAGTGTTGTGTTGATGCTACATGCACTTTTGTAGATATGAATAGTGAGGACCAAGTACACGACTGCTTGAAATTTTGCCTTATCTTTGCCTCACAGTTTTCTGAAGCTAGAGAAGGAAGTAAAAGTCAGCTCCGTAATAAGAATGATTAATGTTACCGTCTAGTTAGCAGATGTATGCAAACAGGTCCCAGGAGCACTTGTTAAGTTTTTAAATAAGATACTAGAAAAGAACATGGCTTAGTATTGCAGTTGTTTTGGTTTTTTTTAATGGTGAACACAGAATGGCTGAATCAGATGATCACCCATCCTTGAACAGGTCCACACCTGGATGTATTTTTTACTTAAAAGACCAACAAGAGAATTCTACTTTACAAAAAAAGTGGTTAGACTGTGCAAACAGAGCTTGTAGTAGCATAAATATCATCTGGTTTTGTAGTTTAAACATGTTCTGCTCAATTTCCTACACTAAAGATAGTTTATGGGCCTTAACCCATGATTCATGGTCACCATCCAGTACACTTCATGACAGGAGCTCACTGGCAGCAGTTGCACTTGCCACTGGAGATGTCTGCCTCGTGCCCAGCCGATTTCTTTGATCTCCATTTTCTGTTTCAGGCCATGTCCTTTGGAGGGCAGATCTGCGTTACTGTACACCTATATCTGTTTTCTATTTGAGTTAAGCAGCACTGTTTTATGAAAAGGGATTATTTTTCAAAGTTTTGTAGGCCCCCAGGACATCTCAGTTCATGAAGGAATGGAATATACCCCTTTTGCTGCTTTCCAAGTACGTTCCCACTCAAGCCATTTTTCTCAGTTGCAATTCATTATCGAGGCCTCCACGCATGCTGCATCCCCTTAACAGCTCTGTCTCATAAGGTTATTGCAAAAAAGCACACTACCCCGAAAAGGCCCCCTCCTCTTTATATGGCATGAATTACTGAGGAGAGTTTGAAGGAAAAAAGGCACAAAGAAGGATGGGAGACTTTTTGCTACTCTGAGGAAGTAGCTCTGGAGCAGAATGCTTTTCTCCACCATTTGGACTGACTAGGGAGCCTGGTGGACCCTAATCTATTGACAATCATGTGCACAGAGTAATCCTTCAGGGCTGGTTGCGCTTCTTAATTTGTCCTACAATAAATTTGCTACCAATGGTGCAGATTTTGTCCTTCCCTCCCCACTGCTCCCAACAAAGCAGGGAAAATTACTCAATTAATTGTCTGGCAGCTGTGGAGACTGCCTGGCAAGAGGGTGCTGCCCTTCTGTGCCAAACAGGGGATATAAATTTTTCCCTGCAAGCAGAGCACACCATGGCTGTGTGCTGCGAGGCAGGGATGTGCATGCATGCGTGTAATAGGCAGCTGATCATTCCCATGACAGCTGCTGAGGGGGGAGCAGAGAAAGGTGTGCCCACAACCCCCTCCATGTGACCCTGTGAGGGAGTCACGCCAACAGCCCTTCACTGAGAGGATTTCTCTGCCCATGACTTGTTTTCAAATGAGGACCTCCTCTGACGGATGCTTGTAGTCAAGGCGTCATGTGCTTGGGTCATCTGAACTGTTGGATACACCAGGTCCATGATGTCTGGCTGTTTGAAAGCACAGTTTTCCACCTCTGCAACACAGGGGAGCTATCATTTAATTTCGAGTTCTTTGTCATAAGAAAACTGTACAGAGAGTGAGTAGGTTAGATTTGACTGGATAACTACACATTATTTTGCATGAATAGAAACATCACTGATAATGATAATCAGCACACTCAAAAATATTTGGGATTAAATATGTTTATATTTATATATATTATATATGGTCTTATATAATAGATGCACATAAATGGTTGCAAATATCTATATATAATTACTCCATCTGAGAAAATTATTAAGAATTGTATATGTAAACAGTAATTCTACAACCTTAATTGATAGGACAAGGGGAGAGATTTATGTTAAATATTAGGAAGAAATTCTTTACTTGGAGGATGTTGAGGCCATGGCACAGGCTGCCCAGAGAGTTGTGGGTGCCCCACTGCTGGAGTTGCTCAAGGCCAGGTTGAAAGGGGCCCTTGGTAGCCTGTTCTGGTCGGGGGCATCCAGCCCACAGTTGGGGGCTGAAATGAGATGGTCATTAAGGTCCCCTCTAACCTAAGCCATTCTGTAATTCTATGATTTTACATTCCTTAAACAATCAATCCTGTCTGAATTAGTGAAACACGAGCACAGCCTACCATAAATTACTCCTCTTTCCCTTCCTTCCTCTCCTACTTCCAAAGAGATGAAAATACTTTTTACCTCAAAATTAAACAGGGCCAGTGAGGTTTTAGTGCTGGATATTACTTGTCACCCTAAGCAGATTTGTTCATGCCAATGGTTCAACTGCCAGTTTTTGGAATTGCCAAAAGTTTCTGAACTTATTATATCTAGTTACAAATGGGAAATAGTCATATTTTCACAGTTATGTACAGGAGCAGTTAGATGCACTAGGTATTGAATCCACAGCTGAATTTCAAACCAAGCAGGCCTTGTCTAAGTTGAAATGAATGCTTTCTGTTAATTTTGGCATGAAATAGCTTTCCTTCTCCACACTGACTACTGTTACTTCAGCCATTCTTCTGACCCATTTACACTGGAATTGTCAAAAAGCTTTCTAGTATTTCTCCAGGGTGGATCTGCATAAAAAGGATTGTGTAAAATACTTTGCCATGCAATTCTATAATTAGGAAAATTTTATAAGGACTTTTTGTCTTTCCAAGAATGGTTTCTGAAAGACAGATGGAAGAAACATTTGTCTGAGAATAGTAGCTGACATAAAGAGTTTTTAGATGTCTCAAATTTAGTTTAATTCATCTTAATAAATTCCATTCTGGAAGAATTGCACCTCTGAAAATCAGACACCAGACATAGCAGAAATATCCATAATCCTAATTTTTATTCTACAGAGAGATACCTGACATCATCTCTCACCACTACTTTAAACTAGATGAACATAAAAGGTCCCTTCCAGCTCAATGATTTTATGATTTTATGTTTTTACTTGTTAATAAACTACTACTAAAGAAAACAGAATCATATTCACTGACTTATACAGTTTCTCATATTTTTATTTCATTTAGTAATTTTCCTATACCATTTTTTCCTTAAATTCTTACCACTGCAAATTAAAATTCTCTATGAGCTGGGCTCGAGTTGACAGAAGACTCTCACCACAGAAAGATATGGTTTCTGCTCACAATATAATCTGAAATAAGATGCAGCATGTAGGTTTTTAATTTCATTTGTACTCGTTAAAGCATAAGCAGTTGCTCATGCACTGTGTCTTGGCACTCAAAATGGATATATAAATTGTTCTCAGAATAGAGAAACTAGGCAAATAATAGCAGCCGTAAGTGAACACTCATTTTGAAAAGGAGATTACTATAAAAAATGCTGTCCTACTCATCAAGGATAGGGGTTTTCCAATTCCGATTGCACTATTTTGAAAGCAAAGCAAAAAAAGGAAAAGAAAAAAGATGCAGAATTTGGAATTGTTTCCGTATGAAAGCAACTCAGTGCCTTCAGTGTGGCTATTTTATGTTTCACGGAGAAGAATGAGAGTGCTCTGGAAAAGGCAGTGAGAGCATGCCATAGGAAGAAGGAAAACCTGAGAGAAGTTTTTGTTCTGTCTCAGTGCCTGGATTTAAATTCCCCAGTTTCCTGACTTTTTCTGCACTATTCATAGATGAGCAGACTTTGATCAAGGACACTCCCAGCAGACTTAAGTGCTCTGGAAGGAGAGAGAGATGTCCCATACCCACAGCCCTTCACCAGATGTATTTCCACAGTGATCCAGTGGAGACACATCTCCTTTCTCAGCACTGCCAGTGTGAATGCTTTCTGTTGGCGTCAGCAGGCTCAGGGACAGATTCGTAGGGCATGGTACCACTCATTTTTCAATCAGTAGCAGCAATCCTGTCCTTCATTTCAGTGACTCAGAAAAAAAAAGTCTTTCAAGCAGAAGTTGCCAGAATATATTGAATACAGAACCCTCCTTACTTATTCACTACAGTAAACAATGCCATTTAAAATAATTTCCAAATCTCAATTTAGGACAAACAATCTTCTCTTTTAGCTGTTCTTCTCCTTCACAATGGAAAGCTGTCTCAGAGCATGTTCCATTCCAGAGGAGCCTGCAAGATTTTGTTTTAATGGGAAGCTAAATGAAATGTTTTAATTTCAATTCAACAACAGAACATGTTCAAAGAGGTATATTTATAAAGTGAAAAATACTCTGGCATTACTTTTAAATAATACTAGTAAGAAGCAGGAAAGTACACCACTGATTCTTTGCATGGCTTAGTCCACAGTCTTATTCAAGGTTCACTTATAATACGAGTTGCTGGCTGTGATACTTCTGCTGTAGTGCTAGTGGAACTCACTGTAGGCAAAGGCCCGTGATGCTAAACAAAGTGGACAAAAGGCTTTTACAGAATAATAAAAACAACAAGTCTCCATTTATGACTTAAAGTTAAATGTTCTCAGTGAAGACCTTACTTAGTAAATAACACTGTGGGAAAACCTGTAAAATATATATGCCCTGGCAAGCTAGAGAAAGCACTGAGGGTGATAGAAACCTTAGAGAGTCAAAAAGGTGAACAAGGACACTGTATCTTGCTTGAAGCTTAGAGCTCTTCACTGAATTATTTCTTTTATGATTCTCAGTTCTAGTGTAGCTCACGTAGCTGAGGTTCTGAATTGAAATCTGCAGAAACGATGTTGGTTTCTATGTAGAACTAAAATAACTGAGTTTGCATTTCTGGGGATGTGCATGCAGAAAGTGGATCCAAAATAGAAACAAATGTAGACAGGCTGTTGTAAAAGGAATAAAATGGAAATATGGAATCTGCTAACAAGAAAACAAGGACAGAAACTGTACAATGCAACCTAATTTTTAGTAATGTTCATCTTCTAGTTTTAGTGAGAAACACTGCCAGAAGCACACATTCCCCAAATTATTACCATTAAAATAAGTATATCCTACATGTTCATGGCTGGACTCAGTGATCTTTGAGGTCTTTTCCAACCTGAGTGATTCTATGTTAAATGCACCCTCTGTCTTGGTGCAGATTTCACAAGGCTGTCAGAGGTTTCCCAAGCAGTTGTTTGGGCTTGTGTTAGAATGATGTCTTATTCTGTCCATGGGGCAGGAAAAAAGCCTTTGCTAATGGTTGTTTTCTGGTGTACTCTTTTCTGGTACATCACTTAAACACATGTATTTAAATATAAAGGAGACCTGGATATTAGTGGACAAGTCTTAAGGATGGGCAAAATATAGGAGTTAGTCAAGGGAAAGCCATACATGAATATTCTATCTAAAATACTTACATATGTCCATTAGTTCCAGTTCTGGTAAAACATCACAAAAACACACTTCTTTTTATTTTTTATCACCTTTAGTTTCAATTTTACCTAGACTGAATTTTCAGAACTTTCAATCACTTTGCTAGCTGAAGTAAAACATAATTCACACACTATTCTTAGCTTTATAAGTGATTTCCTTTTCTTGTACATTTTGTAACTGTATTGTATTTTCTATAGCTATTTGTATTTTCCTATCTGTGTATAGAAAAAGAGCCAGTACAAGGAAGTCTACAAGAACGGTTTAGTCTGTGTCAAATGTAGAGCTCGTACAGAGCTGACTGTCATTAACACAGGAAGAAAATACTGAAAATATTTTGAAGAATTGAAAGCGTTATTGCTTTGCAAAACTTCAAGAAAATCTTTTTTGGTTTGTGTTTTGTTTTTTTTTTCACTATCTACTTATAATTTTTAATCAAAATTTTCATTCAGAGAACTTCTAGGATTTTTACAATCACTAAAAGCATTCTTCTGTGAAACAATATTAGAAAGAGAAAGGAATTGTGACAACATGGGAAGAACTGGGGAAAAAAAAAGAAGTTTTGATAATATTGTCTATCTTCAAATAATAAATCTTTTTATTTTATAAAAAATAGAAATTAAAAAATTCCTTCACAAGAATAGTCTGTGGATATGAATATTGCTCAGTGTTTTTTTCTTTTTTTTTCCATGCTACTGATGGTATATAGTGATCTCCTGTTCTTTAACAGTAAATTTTTCTGGGTTTAGAATTTTTTTTTTAAAGTTTTCTGTAGATTTAGAAAAGAAATCTATGCAACTTAAGCATCATTCTCTATGGTATTTGGTTTGTTGACTGCCTATTTTGTTATTGTAGAGGTTATACATTTTTAAATACACAAATGAATTAAGAAATAAAAACATTCTACTTTGGAGATGACTTCTATTAAAAATAATATTTTAAAAATATCATTATTTTTTTACAAGAAATATTTAATTGTTAAACTGAAAATCATTCTCCACTTTTCTTAGTATTCTCTGTCACTCACATTGCAGTAGTGTTACCCATGGGGAGATTGTGTTTAATCTGAAGATAACCTTCACTAAACAATTCATACAGAATATGTCACAAGGTAAATTGAACAGCTAGATTAATCAAACAGAATAGCACACTAAAATAATTAAATACAGGCAGCCCCAGGATGCTCTCTGCTTAATGTAGAATGATAATTGGTATTTGAATACCACACGGTGTGTGTTGAAGAAAAACAGTGTGATTAATGTACCTGTATGTTGTATGTAATAATACAGAACAGGACCTTGAGGGTACATTGTCCCATGAGAATTTCACACTGCCAACAGCTGATACCAAAAACGACAGAGAGATTTATTTCCCCTGATATTTTACTAACATATTCCCTCTTTGTTGCAATCTGTGAGAAGCTTAAAGAGCAATATTGTATACTGAAATTAAATTGAACCTGCCATTTTGTTTTCTACATGTATAATTCTGATACTGCCAGCTTTATAAATCCAAGTTCAGAAAATAAAAAATAAAAATAAAAAAAAAGTATGGAAGTATATACCTGTGAAGAAATTATATGCATGGAGTTGACAGCATGCACTGTTTAGACGTAAGTATGTCCTTCACTGTCTTGTCCCAGGAATCCCAGAATTGGACACAGTATTCCAGACGTGTCTCACTAGTGCTGAGCAGAGGGGTATTTTGTCTTTCCTTGACCTGCTGCTAACATTCTGCCTTACACAGTGCAACATGCTCTTGTTCTTCTTTGGTGCAAAGACATGTTACTGGCTCGTGTTCAACTTGGTATCCACCAGGATACATGGGATCTTTTCTAGTTTTGCTGTTGGCCCCAGAATGTGAAGGTGCATGGGGTAAGGAGTTGAATATTTCATTTGGAACAGCCAACGTTTTCTTTCAACTACCCATCTTGATGAGTGCAGTCATACCTCCTCTTGCAGGTACCTATGACTCTAACCCTGAAGTTAGGAGTGTACCCATCCTGTGTTTTCAGTTTGCATATGCAGCTGTGCTGAATCAAGACAGAGATCTCAGAGGAGCAGAGCTGATGCATGTCAGCGCATACACGTTTCTCGGAAACATCTGGAGTTCTGCGGAGCACTGTTCATCCAGATAGTGTGGAAGTAATGGAGTCACCCCTCTTCCACAAGGAATCTCCAAACTTCAGTATAATGAGATGTAGTTAGCTGTTTCACATTCACTGGCATCATAATTAACAGCTTAATTCTAAAGCTGCAACTATTTACTGTAGTACAATTACACTGTTACGTAACTATTTGCAATGGTACTGTTAAGGACAGCAGTGCTCTGCAGGCTAATCCAGTGTTTTGTAAGATCTTCATAGATTAATTCCATATCATAACAGGCATGCCAGCAATTTTTCAGTCTTTGTATTACCAAATAATTACAAAACTGGACTTCAAGTGCAGTGAGATTGGAGGGCCTGTTTTTTAAAATTGAAAATGAAAATTATTTGAGCTGTCCTCCTGCAGTTTAACACCATGTGCAATTAATTTCCTCTAATTTTGTTTGAATGGCTCATTTATTCATGAAAGAGGAAAAGAGAAGGAAAAGGAGAAGGAAAAGGAAAAGGAGTGGAAAGGAGAGGAGAGGAAGAAGGAAAGGAGAAAAGAGAAAAGAGGTCATCTTTTTAATGACGCCAAAGTAAAATCTTTTTGTTGTCTTTTGAAATGGAAACTATTTAAAATTCATATTTCCTATGTAAGGAACTTCCTTAGACCACGAGGAATGCTCTGCAAAGATTGCATGCAAGCTTGAGCAGAAATCTCTAAGTACTGAAATCTTCATCTTAAGATACTTATTTCCTACAAATATCAAGAAGAGATGAATAAAGAAATAACTGGAGATCTAGGTAAAGCCAGGTGATACTATTACAAACAACAGTACTGTCTCAAATCAATTACCAACAGCTCAGTATTATTGTTCTGCGGGGGAGATGACTGCTTTCATTCAACTTTTTAAAGAGGTTGGCTTCTAATTTCAGTACTGGTGATTCTGGCTCTTAAAAATCCCACATTTCTACTAATTTTTGTCATCTCTCATCTTTATATTTCGGTTGCTAAAGCGTTGTCAGCTTGCTGGTATTACTTCCAGCAAAAACACAGAAGTAAAAAATGCCTGATAGGTTCTGCACTGAAGGAACAAGAGGAAGGGATTAAAATATATTCATTCTAACAAATAACAATTATTGTTTTAAGCTCTTTATTTACTGAATAAAAGAGTAATGCCCAACAGGCGTTTTAGGAACTGGCAACAATAGCTATAATCTACTTCACAACACTCAGAACAACTTGTATTCTCATTGAAACAATAACAATTTTCATAATGGATAGGCCTGTCGAGTAGAAAGGAAAGGAATAATTCAAATAATGATGAATACAATATGCCCCAGATACAAGTAAACAATGTGACACACATAAATTCTCTTCCAGTCTGCTCACAGCTATTCCCTTAGGTGTTATTATCTGATGATAAATTCTGTTTACATTTTCTTACTTGAAATCTCTTTACTGAGAAGTCCCAGAATAAAATACAATGAATTTTGGAAATCCTTAGTAGGGAATATATTAGGATGGACTTTTGTACTAGCATGTTTCACTAGAAGTCATACCAGGATGCGTCTGATTCTCTTGAATGCTTTATGCAACAGGACTTACATCATGATCTTTTTTCAAAGGAAGTGGAAAAGAAGGGCATTTTGTGTAGACGTCTGGTGGTCTAACTAAATTGCCGCACCAAGAGATAATAAACAGTTTTCAAATCACTATTTGCCTTCAATTTTCACGAGGGTGACTTAGTTTAAGTCAGCTGATTTAGAGATGCTTAGGTATAGGTAGAATTTATCAACTTATATATAAGTACTTTCCAAGTTTTTGGATGTTATATGTTATCTAGGACATATGTTTGAGGTTGGCAGATACATGGTGCTCTAGAGAATACATGTAACCCTCTGGAGGGCAGCCAACATACTCTGCCCTGCCTGAAACTGCAGTAATGCCAGTCTTTGAATATCTGAGAACTGTCCCAACAGACCAACCACAGAAACTGTTGTCAATTCAATCTCAAAAGTTTTATTAATCTTGCCTAGGATATATTCTGCATATTGCTATTAATTTAATCAGCTAATTTGTTAGCAATTGAAATGTACTCTGAGAAAAACTGATAGAACTGAGAAACAGGCAGAATAGTCTTCACAGAGATTTAGAATAGAAAGCACATCAGATAGAAGCACATAGCAGTGTACAACAGTCATACACTTCATCAATCAGACTCAAAGCTAATATTATCATCCAGATTACTTCATCTATACAAATTTCCTTCAGCCTAAAAAGGTGGTTCTCTGATCACTAACGAAAACGAGTGTTTCTGTCTTTAAAAGCAATGTAAGATAAACATCCCAGTCATCTTTCTATTATGAGAGTTAAGAAATGAAGAAATAAAAATAGCCAAAGGTAATCTATAAATATTAATTCACCATAAAATACTTCACTGCACTGTGTTCACATTAGCTGGAAAACCAAACTATTAAAACTATTAAATTTAAGCCAATAAAGATTTAATTTAAGATTTGCTTATAAGTCAGTGTTCTGCACAGAATTCTGTAAACAAAAAAGGCAGCTTTGCTACCAAATGTGAAATAGATTTCTTAAAGTATATGACCTCTTTGTGCTTCATAAAAATATTTTTAATCTGCATCACCCTTGCCTCCAGCTTCAAGGTCAATGACTGTTTTTTTCATCAGACAGGTAATGCATAAGGAAAGATAACTGTGAGCTATTTGTGCAGTGAAATATTTAACCAAACACTATACTAGATTACTTATAGATATAAAATGTTATTTAAAGGAAAGTTAAAAATGTCCCCTAAAAAGAACAAAAATTTTAATGTGCTGCAAAAAAAATAGATTTTTTTTTCCCTCTGTTTTCCCTGTCACATTCCTGATTTCTCATATAGTCTTAAAATATTTAGAAGATTTCCTCTGTAGGATTTCTTTCTTCTTTAACTTTTATAACTTAAAAATTAGGAATTTTCTCCTGCTATTTAATAGCATCATATAATAGAGCATGTGTATTTCAGCTGTCACTGGTAATCACATTAGGCTATACATGATTCATTATACTCATTACTTGTATTTATTCTCAAAATACATTTCTAGAGTTTTAGGATGATAATGGCACTTACCTTATTTTTCCTCCTTCTAGGTAGCAGTCCAGTAGTAGAAAAAGATCAGTGTTGTGCCAGCATGTAAAAGTTATGAAAATCAGAACACAGAAGTGTTGCTCTGTGGTTCTGTTCCTACAGAATTCCAGAGTCAAGATCATGAGTAGAATCTGTTTCAATGAGAGCATTCAAGAATATTTTCTGCCACTGTAAGTTGTTGTTGCCATGTGTTGCCAAAAAGATGACGTTCAACACCACAACTTTGCAGAACAAAACTGAGAACTGCATAAGCTGTTTTCTATGTTAGTTTTTAACAATTCTATAGTTTTCAGTCAAATAGTAGAACCACTAGGAAAAGATCACAGTGCCTTTTCCTTTGCTCAGTGCAGAATTCAAATGTACAAACTTATTTTTCAGTGTAAAACTGAAAACCTTGTTCAATATTTATTTGTTTGTTCTTAAAAGATGTACAGTTCTTACACTCCTGAATGAGTTTTGTGTAATTCTGTTCAAATCAAAGGGAATTGTCTGTGCTGTGCAGGGAGATCAATTGACTGCGAGCCTTGCAGGCTGCAAAACAGTGGAAAGGAAAAGTGATGGCCCAATCTTAAGATACTGTCTGCGGCCATGCACAATGCTGTATGAATTCAGTCTTGTATTATATGGCTATAATAGTGAATCTTTTATAGGCCATTCAACTCAGACTTTTAGAATTCAGAAATTAGAGGAATAACCTCTACTTAATATCACTTAGGAATTGTACCTGATAACTTTTTTGACTCCTATTTAAATACACAGAAGGGAGCTGGAATGGAAATCTTACTTCTCTGACATTTAAAGTCAAATTCACCTTAGCTCCTACCTGGGCCATAGCTATCAGTTTTCCTCCCATGGAAACCAAAGAGAAAGAGGTGGGTTCCTCACTGACACATCCAATAGAAGTACCTGGAGTCTTAATCTTGCAAATCAAGAATGTACATGAATGTGTACCCTGGAGATCAGTATGAGTTCAGACCCTCAGAAAGCAACCAAACTCATAACCTTCAGCAATCTTTGACCCCAGAACTGCATACTTTTGTTCAGTACTTGCATTTTAGATTGGAAAGTATCTCAGCTGTTCAGTCCCGGGAGATCTCATGAAGAACATAGGTTAGTACTAACAGCAGTGTACTATGGACAAAGAAATTGACTATAGACACATTGCGAACTCAACAAGAAAAGCTCATAAGCTCTAATTCATGGAATGATAAATTAAGGATCAAGAATCTCCTCATCCCAAAGAAGTGCAGAGCTCCCTTTCCACAGAAAGTGGCCAACTCCCAGGCTGTCGGCTGTGCAGCAGGACAGAGACTAGATTTTAGCCGTGTTGCTGAAGCCAAACCATTGTTTTCTCCAGCATTTAAAGTCAAAGCATTAAAAGGAGACCAAGCCAAATGAGACAGGACTGTACAGCCTCATGGTTTCAGGATTTAGCTTGAAAGATGGAGCTAGCCTCTTGTCCCAGGCCTAATTCCATTTGTTTTATATAGCTCTTAAAAGTAGTCTGCATCACAGAACAGCTGGAAAACCACCCTATGACCAAAGATCAAGGACAAGCTGGACAAAAAACTGGATACTCCTCTTACACTGCCACTGAATTGTAGAGACAGACATCTTCCTACTCAGTCCTCATTGTCTGATGAAAGCTACCCGTTGGCTATCTTTGAAAGCAGAACAGAAAAGACTATCCAAGGTAGAGATCTTCAACTTCAAAGGTTAAATAATTGTAAGAGGTTGAACAGGGACTGGTGTGGCCAGTTGTTCTGTCTGAAACAGGAGGTCATGAATTTGAATTACCCCTGGAGAAGTAAAGAATTTTATGAATGTTTGCCATTTCCTGGTCAAATATTCAACCACCTATATTCTGCAGCATAAAGCAGTCTTTTATTAACCTGGCTTGATCTTAGAAATGATCATCCTTGCTCATTTAGAGTTATATTCACTAGATGAGCTGGTGTTTTGAAGTCTTGGTGGAAAAAAGTACATATCTGCTAGGCTGAATGGTGGAAACAAAGACTGTGAGAGTCTAGAGGGCAAAATATATAAGCACCTGTGGTTCTTTGATTTCTTCAGGGGAAGCTGAGGAGGCTTCATGGCATGTACAGCTCCTCACAGGGAATGGAGAGGCAGTGCTGAGCTCTCTGCTCTCTGTGATAGCAACAGGGCCTGAGGGAATGGCATGGAGCTGTGTCAGGGGAGGGGCAGCTGTGGGTTGGGGAAAGGGTCTGCTCCAGAGGGCAGTGGGCATGGAATAGGCTGCACAGGGCAGTGGGCGCAGCCCTGAGCTGCTAGAGTTAAAGGAGTTTTTGGACAACGCTCTCAGACATAGCGTTTGGATTTTGGGTGGTGGTGTGTGGAGCTGGGAATTGGACCCAATGATTCTTGTGGGTCCCTTCCAATCTAGGACATTCTGTGAAATGTCTGAACTACCTGGAGAGAGAAAAGAAATACCCCTTCAGTTTTTGCTTTCAATTGAAAATCTCTTCACCCTTCAGAGACATTTGATTATTAACCAATCATGCATGGAAGAAAGATGCTTAATTTAAGCTCTCTAAATCCCCCTACTAACTCTCTGTTCCCAATAAAATGTCTCATCTGCTGGTTTAGTACAAAGTAAATTACCTTACACAATGCATTATCTAGGAGCACAATCCTTTGCACAAATCATTTTATGAACATACTTAGAACATGCCATCCCATCTGGTACACTTATTCAAACCCTATTTCTTGTCATTTTCTCTATAGGAAATATCCCATAGTCTTCTGTGATGATAAAGTCTGCAATACAATGTGGAAGGGAGCCCTACTATCTGTGTAAATGCACTTAAAGAGCAGAAAATCTTCTGCACTCTCTTTATAGATGTGCTGTATGTGAAAGGCATAGGCTGTGACATGTCATAAACTTCTCTGACTTCCACAGTCTTTTCAAAGTCATGAGTAGCAGCCAATCTGAGTAACCATCTGGATTCTGGTTCCAAAACACTACATATATGAAGTTAGAAACAAGAGGTGATTCAGTATTCTACCTCTTTCAACGTGTATTATCTCTCTTGATTTAAGGAAAAAAAAAAAAGAACTCAGTAGTGTGATAGCCAGAAACTCACCTCTTAGAGAGTTAACTTTTTTGGACAAACATTATGCTAAAAATAAAGGGATGATTTCAGACATTTTCATCATTAGAAGAAATGTAGTAAACCATGGACATATGGATATGAACTGATGTGAATAGATTGCAGACAAGATTTTTCTCTCATCTGGAGTAGATTCATTTGCTTCAGTAGAGCAGTTCTGGATTTCCAGTGATGTAATTTGGAACAGCATCTGGCTTCAGATATATAAGATTTCATTGTAATGGTTTATATCACTGGCTATTTATTGCATGATTTTGCTATGCTATTCTTAGTTCTTATTAACTACATGTAATTGTTAGTTTTAAATCTTTCTCTTGTATTTCATACAAGGCCAATAAAAGCCTTGGAGAGCAAGGAAAATATACATTTCCTTCAGATCACCACTGTGTGGCATCTCTCAGAACATAGCTAAAATCACAGTTTACAGTTATCTTCTCTTCTTAGTTTGGATATTAACATTGTGGAATACAAGGGAAGGGAAAACCTCATAGTTATTGTCTGTTCTTCCAATAAAGCAAAGTCAGTTCAACAAGCCAGAGACATTTACTTGGCAAACAGCATTTAATTAGTGGAATTTTCCCATAAGGGCTCTTCTTCTATTTGAGTAAAAATATGTTGTGTTGACAGATACCCATTCTGGTCACCTTTGCATAGTATCATTATTATTTTCTTTTAAACAAATAAATACTACTCAGGACCTGCCTTCTCTCAGACTTGTGGCCAAAATTTGCTTCCCAACACAACACCCATTCATCCATGGAGAATATAAAGGAGGGGTGGACTGAAAGTTACTCGTCCCATATAATTGTCATGGACATTTTAGTACATCATTGTTCTCATTACAAGGCTTTCAAAGTAATATTTTGTACACTCTGATCATGAACTTTGCAGGCAATCTTCTCTGTCTTCAGAATCTGTTATTAAAATGTTTAAAATTTTAATGCAAGAAGGCTTAATATAACTACAAGACAATAGGGAATACATATGTAAATACACTAAATACCATGAACAAATCAGCATTTGCTATTATCCCACATATGCAACAGTTGTTTTCTGTTACATATTACAAAGTTGTCGCATCTGATTTTTAATGGCCAATGCTGTACCTTGCAAATATGTTCAGAAATATCCACACAGATGTTTCTGTTTAATCTTATGACACTTGCTTTGCCAGCTTAGAAATTCCAGGATCATAATTAATAATATGTAATTAATAATTTGGTTTTGTCCAAGTGATTACAAGGACTGTTGTTATAGCCAAAAGCAATGTTTGCGTTATTTACCTTTCACTGAACTTCTAATAAAGTGACACTTGCTTTAATAAAAGATAAATATTACAGTTGAGTCTGTTTATTTTTTCCATTACATCTGGATTCTCTTTGGCTTTCCTTTAGGTAATTTTTTTACACATCTTCTCTCAAAGAAAATATAAATGATATACCATTATCTTTTTTTAAAAGGCAGCTCCATCCATCATAATAGATTACAAATTTGTCACCTTGAATCAATTTTTGTTCACAAGTTCAAAAGGAAATATAAGTGCTTGAGGGCCCAGAAATATTTATTGTACATGTGGATATTATTAAAGTTTATTGAAATCCTTCACCAATGAGAATTGTTTCTGTTTTGTTTTGCAACACATACAGCACTAATGTTAAAAATCCAGTGCCTTTATTGTTTAGAAACTAAATTGGCAACAATTGGTTGACTTTGAGGACTACTGATTCTGACTAGAGATACTAACATATTTATGCAAGCATTCATTTAATTAAGCCATGACAACTTTGGCCTGCCTAATTTAGTAAAAATGTGTTTCAACATAGTTTCTTGTATAACATTTTCCCATGATGACGTCTGTTTTCAAATAAAAACTGCTTCTGCTAGTGACATCTAAAGTAATTCATTTAGACTCCTTTCCATGTAACAGTAGAGAGAGAAAATGGAAGCTTAAGATTCACAAGAGTCTTGGTTTAAGACTTAGTGACAAGACTACATCTGGTATCAATACAGTTCCTCAGGATCTTGACCACATCTTTCATAAAGTGGTGAGCTGCGCCAAAAGGACACATCTTGTTGGCTGCTAACTACAACCTCCAAAAGGCTGAGTTTGTGCAGGGGAGGAATGCAATAATGCTCTGCTGGAGGGAGAAAATGTAACTATGTTTCTAATTACATTTTTATTAGTGGTGTTAATGGGAAGTTGAGCTCTTAAAACCCCTAGTAAAACATAGGTTTTTTTGAAATTGTATAGCTCAGTGTTAGGAGTTAATGTGCGAAGGCTTTTTGTTGTTTTCTTTTTTTTCATTGTTTTGGGTTAATTTCTTGTTGCACTAAATTGATGAAACCCTTGGAAACATTTCCACTTTTAAGGAAAAAAAGAAATACAATCCTGGAAGAGTAAAAAAATCAGTTATTAAAATCAGTTATTGCAAGAAATATAAATACTACACTGGCAATGAAAGGTGATTTCTTGGTCAGCAAGGAAGCTGACCTTCAGCACTACAGGTAAAGGAACTGGGACAAAGGAATAATTTCACTGTTTTCCATGTAAAAGATTTCCATGTTTTCCACGTGTTTTGTTAATAATAAGGACAAACTGATATCTAATGGGCTTCCACTGAGACTTCAGATGGTAAGTTTTTATTTTAATTTCTTTTTAGAGAAACCTAGGGAGTACATTCCACCAGGAATCACATATTCCAAGGGTGAAAAAAATAGGTATTTGGGGATTTTACATGTTTGGAAGTGAAGTTATAGCAGGGCTACCTATGAAGACATCTTACTAAAAGCAAAATGCGCTAGAAATGAGAAACAGATTAGTATGATTAATTAAGATTATGCTGAGTTTTCACACTCTTTCAAGTGACTTTTGCTTTTTCCACATTAAAGAGGTGATGTTTTGCCAGCTTTGTCAAAAATTTTCTTCTCAAATATATATATAAATAAATGTTTTTACTTTATTTGAAAAAACTTCAGACAGGAGAATCCTAAGTATGTACTGTTTAATGTTATTAATTTGAAGCTTTTAAGTTCCAGTAAGGATGTTTCATGCAGCTTTCAGAGCAAAAGCAGCCTTAAATATGATTTAAAATGACAGAATAGATTTCTTTCATCCAAATGTATCTTCTACTTTGATAAAGCTACGATTGTAACTCCTGCTCCATTTGTCAAGGGATTTTAGGATTTGACCCTAAGGACACTTAAATATATGGATTGCCAGGTGCCAAAATGTCCCCATATTTTTGACAATTCAATTTAATCTGTGATGGTGGGGGCAGATTAGTTCCTTGTACTGCTTGAACTGGAGAAACGTACTAGTCTTACAAAGATTTCTTTCCTGTCTTCTCAAGAGTGCAGGCCACATTATTTTACAGTGTATGCATGATGTGAAATTTGTCTAACATATATGTGACTGAACATGGAAAATACCCCTTTTCTGGTACCACTTTTCTGTCCCACTCCTGATTTAATGTGGCCCTGCCAAGGGAAATCATTCAGGCTGGCATCCACATCATAGAGAGAGATCATTTCACCAGCAGAACTCTGCTCCTGCCAGATGAGTGGGCCTCCATGAGGGGTTTCTGCTTCAGCATCAGTCAGCTATGCTAAGCAGGGAAGATTTAGTGGTAAAGTCAAGTCTTTGAGTCTACTGAATAATCTAGGAGTTTTCCTTTGGAGAAAAGAAGACTCAGAGGTGACCTCATTGCTTCCTGCATCTTTCTGAGGTGGGGAAGTAAAGAGGGAGCTGCTGGTCTCTTCCCCCTGGAAAGCACCTACAGAAAATAAATGTACAGCATAAAGTGTTGTCAGGGGAGATTCAGTTTGGATATAAGGAAGTATTTCCTTGCTGTGAATGTGTTCAAACACTGGTAGAGACTTCTTAGCATGGAGATTGGTTTCTCATGCCTGTCAGTGCTCAAAAGTTATTTAGATAATGCACTTAATAACATGCATTAACTTCTGTTTAGCCCTGAAATGGTCAGACAGAAGTACTGTATGATCTTTATAGCCCTCTTCCAACTGAACCCTTCTCTTGTCAGGTGTTTTGTTTTGTTTTTAATTTGTATAGTTCAAATTTCCTAATGTTGATCCAAACGCAGATTTACATTGGACATGGTATCCAATATTTCATTATATTTTGTTGCCCTGAAAAATATGACAGATGGAACGTGGACAAGCCATCAGATCTCACTGTGACATCACGATGCTGAAGGTGAAGGCTCAAACTTTCGGAGCCAGGACAGAGAAGAAGATGTCCTTTCTCTTGCAACAAAATAACACAAGGTTCCATAATAGTTTGAAGACTGTGGAGCACATTGCCAGTCTTGGTTGGACTCTACTACCACATCGATCATACAGACCAGATTTGGTACCTTTCTGAAGTCCATCTGTTTAGGCCAGTGAAAAGTAGTCTGCATGGGTTACACTTTCCCAGCAATAGCACCATTATAGAAGATGAGAAGTAATGGGCCACCTACAATGGTGTAGATTATTATGAGTGAGGTATTAAGGCTCTTGTTCATTCCTGGAGAACATGCACAGCTGATTGTGGTGTCTGTATTGAAAAATAGTGTTCTGTAGCTGAGAATTTTCTCTATCTAATAGTGTTATTCTCTTTGCATCTATTGTAGTTTTCACAAAAATAACTAGCAGGCATTAGTTTCAGAGTGATCTATATATATAAGAGGAAATGCAACTTGATAACTGCACTCAAAAGAAGACATTGTGCATCTGTCACAGACATAGACACAGACACAGACTACAAAATGATTCCAACACTGTACAAGGGAACACATAAGGTGTAATTTTCAACAAATCTTTACATTTGTTTCTCCATAAAATTATTGAAGATTACAAAGATTTCCTTTCTAAGACACCATTGTTTGTTCTATATGTACATGTATATAACATATACATATGCATATATATACCTATATATATATATATATATACACTTGTATATTCAAGTCATATAAATATGTAATATTCTATTCAAATGGGAGATAAAAACAGCATGCTACTGTAAAGCAGGTACATTGCTTATTTTTTCTTCTTTCTGGCAGATTAGATAACTATATTTCCTATTCATGTACTACTTATTAAAGTATCTGAAGGAAGAGAAGAACAAAAAAGGAAATACATAAGTGGTTGATCTAGGAATTAGATATTTCACAGCCTTTTATGTACATAGCTCTGTTCTGTCGGACACACTGCAAGGTTTCGTTCTGTGTTTTCAGTTGATATTACATAAATACAAAATACTCTCTCAGAGGAACTGTGTATTGCCTACTCTCTATTTAATTCAGCCAAAATTAAGGATTCAGTCTCCGTACAACTCACCTCAGGGCTTTAATGATATTTTAAGGAAACTTCAAGCAAAAATGTGACCACATAATGTCTGTTATATGACAAGTACCTTGGATGTTTAGTGGTCACTGTTTGGGCAAATGAAACACAATTGTGTAATGTTTTCAGGTTTATAGAATAAATAGAATGTTACATAGGAGTGGGTATACATATTGTATACACATAGAGACATGATGCATCTTTACATTATGAATAAAATTTATTGATTAAAAATCAGTGGTTCTACATCTATTTTTCTAACTAGCAGAATATCACTAATTAAATATATGCATTGTATCACCAATTAAATACATGCATTGTGCATCTGGGATGTGATTAATGTTTACATGTCAAGGCAGAGAAAATGACTGGTATCACAAGAGGAGAAAAGTAATAAAATTATTAAGCTTGTCCCAAGTTTCCACTAGCTGTATTCTAATTGTTGTCAGCTGAGTTCAAAGTACTGAAAGAACCAACATTTTCTCCCGTGGCATTTTATTCTTCTTTGATTTCTCTGTGAAACTCTGCTTAGTAAATATTAATTTACCCTCAATTACTAATGACAAGTGAAAGAAACCCTTGCATTCATCAGGGCCACAGCCCTAGGACATACGTTTGTCCTTCAAAGCGTTCAACCATTCAACAATTAGAACTAATAGTTACTTCAGGCAATCGGGGATGAAACATGCAGCTCTCTCCCCATGCCATGCTGCTGGCAGAAGCAGTCATGGTGGTCTTGCAACCTATTGACTTCACTAGTGAAAGCTGAGAGAGTGATTTGCCAAGTGGACAAATTAGACACAGAGTGATTGTCTAAAATGCGAGAACACTTAAGGGCTGAAGAGGGGAACTAGTCACTTAGTTTGCTAATAAATATTAACTGTTAAAAGCTCCAGCACTTCTCTCAAGGAGAAATTAAAAGAAAGAAAAAAAAAAACCTTTTTTTTTAATTTTTACTAAACAAAATTAAAATGAATTACATAAATAGAACATATTAAATCAAAACCATAAAGAATGATTGATATTTACACTTAGGTATGTTCCTATATAAAGCCAAGGAAATTTAAAAATGCATCTTGTACTCTTAGGCTTTCTTTCTTGTGAGCTTCTCCTTTAAATAGAGAAAATTCATAATGCACTTATCTTGCATATTCACATATAATCATATATACTTATTCCATATACATATATACTCACATATACGTATTTCATTATTCTTCCAATATATCACAAAGACCAGCCTATTTAAGCAACTTACTTTGCAAAAATATACAGTTTATTATCTTTTGTTGTTGTTGTTGTTGTTGTTGTTAAAAACAAAACAAAACAAAAAACAAAAAACAAGGTAAACACAGAAAAAGAGCTTATAATGAAAGAATTATTTAATTCAAAATATTGGTATATTTGTACCCAAATTCAGTAATGATACAGTTATTTTGTTAATATTACTATATTAATAATATTTATAATTAATTATGATCATAATTTATTATATTATATTTCCCTTCTCTGGATAGTTTATCAATTGATACATAACATAGAATCATAGAATCATAGGGGTTGGAAGGGACCTCAAGAGATCATCGAGTCCAACCCCCCTGCCAAAGCAGGTTCTCTACACCAGGTAACATATGAGTTTTATTTTTTTGTTGATAACATAACCTCAAAATTATGCTATCTACTCCTTTCCTTTCTTTCTGTTAAGCCTTTTAATCTCCCTCTTTATTTTTTTGGCTGGAGAAAATAGGCAAAACAGCAAATCTTACAAGTAATAAAGCAAAGTTTCTAATTTACTAGTTCTCATAAAACAATACCAGGAAAAAAAAATCATTTTCATTTTGTTTGAAATTCTTACCAGTTAAATTTGCAATGAATATATTTGCCATATAGTTCCTCTTCTTCATTGTAATGTTGTAGATGAATGTCTATAACTTGCTTACCAGTATCACCACTATTGTGTTTCGCTTCTGGAAAGCATATGTCAAAAGAAGGATTGACAATAACTCCGGAATTATGTTTACCAAGAATAAAAGCTGTGTATTTTATTATATACATAAGCACACATTAGATTTTTTTTTTTGCCCAGGCTTCTGTGTGTTACGCACTGAGTAGAGAAACTTCTAGCCCTTGCTCAAATTTCCAATTAAAGTGAAAGACAAGGGACAAGGAACACCTGGGCAAGATAAACAGCAGAGCAAGTCAGCATTGTGTTACTGGGTCAGAACATTGTCTCTGGCCAAAAAAAAGTGGCAAACGAAACTATAATATGTGCAAGGCTAGAAAATGACATTTTTGTTATTTTCTGAAGGAAGAAAAACTGATTTAAGTACTTCAGAGAAAAGATAAAGCTACAGCTATTACAAATCATAACACAAATACATGATGGTTTAGCAGTAATGTTGTTTAAAGCAGTTTCAAACAAGCCATGTGGCAACTGAAGGTGTTCAGATTTTAGATGTCTATACCCAAGCCTTACCTTAGTGTTTCCTGGACACTCCTTGTTACCAGCCCCTGGTGCTTAGAGGCTGCAGAGGATCATCTGAGAAGACTCCAAGTGACCACAGGATAACACCACCAAAGCAGACTAACTGTTACCAAGCTTCTGCCAAATTAGATAAAAGACAATTCCAATGAATTCTTAGTTGCTTAAAAAACTGTGTGATTTACAACTGGATCAGGAAAAACACACACACACACACACACACACACACAAAACACACAATTAAAAAAATTGAAAATTACCTATGGATTAATTTTTATGTATTCTGAATATGAGAAACATACAGAGGGAAAAGAATAATTATAAACAAGAATTAAATTATGCAGTATTTATTAGCAAACTGAAGACAATTCCTTACATGAGGAGCAACAAGGAATTTTTTAGCAGCTGAGATACTATGAGCTCTGTAAACTAAATAACTGTGAAATAAAGCAAAATGAAATTATATCATGTTACAACATAAAATACAAAAGGCTGTGCTATTTGTCCATTTGAAGCAAGGAATTACTTAAGTACTGAAGTATATAATACAAAAATACCATTAGAGTAAGTTTCTTCCCTATGAAGAAGACATTGTCTATTCTCATGGTGATACAATGATATCAGTAGCTCTGTGCAGTACTGAATTTAAGGGAATGATACAAAAGTACATATGAGTTTTTAAGTTCTTGTAGAGGAAAGAATTTCATTTCAAAAGAAGAAAACCCATGACTAGCCTTGAGTTGTAAGTAATACCACTTGGACAATCAGACTGGTTTCTTTAAGGAAAGGGAGGCATTTCTTCTGTCTGTTAACTAATAGTCCATCAGTTGGAGACTAGAGTTTGGGAATAAAAAAGGTTGGATAGAGTTAAATTGCAGCAGGCTAGAGGAAAATGGACAAAATAATACAGAGAGAACATGTAGGGGAAAAAAAAGACTCGAAAGAAAAATAGGCAGGGTGAGTGAGAGAGGGAGAGAGAGACTGATGAGAACACAAACTCTGTAAAGACAGGAGACAAGTACAGAGCAGGAGGTCTGAAAAGAAAAAGCAAAGTGTTGGAAGGATGTTCAAGGCAAAGAGATGACAAATTGAGGTAAAATACATTGAGCACACTTAGACCGATGTACAGGTAAAGGGGAGCTAAGCAGAGAATTCAAGCATCATTAAATAAATTTCCAAATTTCTACACCATCTGTTTTGAAACAAAACATAACCTAGACTTGCCAAGTAAAATTTTATTCTTACTTGGCAGCTTTGTTTAGAAAATCGTCATAAAGCCTAAATATAGCTAAAGTGCATAGTTCATTAAAACTATCTCATTGCTAAAATGGGCTCATGTTTATAGTCAGTTTTGAAAGATAGAAAATTATTTTCTTCTCTTCTTATCTTTCAATAAAATTTCAAAGAATGATTGTAGCTTAGTTTTATTTTAGTCTCTTTTCCTGTCTGATTGGGAAAAAAGAAAATGCAGTCTTCCTGGGAAAATTTTTATAACATTGCCTATAACAAGTCCCCCATCTTATTCATACCAAAGAGGGCCTATTCTGCAAGTTATCCTCCTGATACTGATGGCATCCCTAAGTAACACTGTTTCTTCCTATTTCTGTGCTCTGTGGCATGAGTACAGTCCTTTATCTGTACTCTCTTCATGCTCTACAGTGTTATTACAGCTTTTGGCCTTCTACTGTATATCCCAGTTTTGTTTGGAAGACATGGAGACATTTTGTAATCCTCCTAATCTAGGAATCTGTTGCACTGCTAGTTTTTTCCAGTTGCCTATCCATGGAATTGTATATTAAAATATTCAAATAACTGTTGTGAAATTCATAGGCCAAATAGAAAGCTCAAATATCTGAGTAAATGCACCTTAAGAATATATATTTCAGTTGTGTAGACACAAATACTTACTGTGAATCAAATACTTGGCTGTATACGTGCCTGTAATTCGCAGATACTTACTGACATGCATCACTATTTGGTATCATTGTACCATCAGATCAGAGATGTTACATTAGACATCTATACATTTCTGTAATGTAATCAGGCTCTTAAAGATCTCAGTAGATATGATTCAGATTAATTGGATATTTAAAATAAGATTAGCTAAAATTGATCATATGGAAGACATTTTGAGGAACATTTCTTCTATCAGATATATAGAATAGTAAAGAAAAATTGGAAGCGGAAAAAGCTGTATGGTTTTCTTCTCCTTAAAATATAATGAAAGAAACAACAACAACAACAACAAAAATCCATAAAACTGATACTTTTTTCCCCAGCTTTATGAAAGAAATGCAAATGAACTCCGCATGGTCTCCAAAGTGTTCTATACTTCTGCAGACACTAAATGCAGACAAATCATTCCCAATATACAAGGACAAAAGAAAATACTGAATGCTTGTTTCACAACACAAATATTTTAAGGATTTTTATGTATGATCACATAGGTAAATATTATGGCAACTTTTAGATACATGAATCTATAAGCGTGGACCACAGCATGAAATTGTTCCTGTGAAAAATTTCTTCTCGCTGAGATTGTCAGTGAGTGTGCTGTGCTTGTGTTGTGAAACATATTGTAAATCCGATATTTTGACAGCTCTGGCTGTATGTCAAAGAGGAGAAAGGGACAGAAGAGGGGAAAGGAGTGGGAGAGGGAGAGGGAGAGGGAGAGGGAGAGGGAGAGGGAGAGGGAGAGGGAGAGGGAGAGGGAGAGGGAGAGGGAGAGGGAGAGGGAGAGGGAGAGGGAGAGGGAGAGGGAGAGGGAGAGGGAGAGGGAGAGGGAGAAAAAACTGTGTCTCCCCAGAGTGTTCAAGGAACATTGATAAATACAAAATACAACAATTTTGCTTCACAGAGAATGTACGGTTTACCTACAGACTTGGCAGAAGAAACACTGCAGTTAATAAAGAAAGGGTGAAAGCAAGGATTATAATTACAAGATTGTGCAATTCTGGAATGAGCCATGAATACTTTATATGACCCCATCACATTTCATCGAAGACTTTGACTGGGCTATTTAAAAGTCAGAAAAATTTCTGGCCTCATCTTACTACAGTCAACATTTAGTCCTATTGTCTGTTTTTTCCTCACTCCTACAACAGCAGGTAGCAATTTTTTGAAAAACAAAATCCAGCTTTAACCCATGTATCTAACAATGCCTTAACTGCTGAGCTGATGTTTCTCTGTAAAACTGCTGAAGATTGATACTGCTTTTAATCAGATTTCTTTTTCCTTCTTTTCTTTCTTTCTTTCTTTCTTCTTTCTTTCTTTCTTTCTTTCTTTCTTTCTTTCTTTCTTTCTTTCTTTCTTTCTTTCTTTCTTTTCTTTCTTTCTTTCTTTCTTTCTTCTTTCTTCTTTCTTTCTTTCTTTCTTTCTTCCTTTCTTCCTTTCTTCCTTTCTTCTTTCTTTCTTTCTTTCTTTCTTTCTTTCTTTCTTTCTTTCTTTCTTTCTTTCTTTCTTTCTTTCTTTCTTTCTTTCTTTCTTTCTTCTTTCTTTCTTTCTTTCTTTCTTTCTTTCTCTCTTTTCTTTCTCTCTTTCTCTTACTTTTTCTTTCTTTCTTTCTTTCTTTCTTTCTTTCTTTCTTTCTTTCTTTCTTTCTTTCTTTCTTTCTTTCTTTCTTTCTTTCTTTCTTTCTTTCTTTCTTTCTTTCTTTCTCTTTTCTCTTTCTCTCTTTCTCTCTTTCTCTCTCTCTCTTTCTCTCTTTCTCTTTCTCTCTTTCTCTTACTTTTTCTTTCTTTCTTTCTTTCTTTTTTCTTTCTTTCTTTCTTTCTTTCTTTCTTTCTTTCTTTCTTTCTTTCTTCTTTCTTTCTTTCTTTCTTTCTTTCTTTCTTTCTTTCTTTCTTTCTTTCTTTCTCTCTCTTTCTCTTCTCTCTTTCTCTCTTCTCTCTCTCTCTTCTCTCTTTCTCTTCTCTCTTTCTCTCTTTCTCTCTTTCTCTTTCTCTTCTCTCTTTTCTTTCTTTCTTTCTTTCTTTCTTTCTTCCTTTTTCTTTCTTTCTTTCTTTCTTCTTTCTTTCTTTCTTTCTTTCTTTCTTTCCTTTCTTTCTTTCTTTCTTTCTTTCTTTCTTTCTTTCTTTCTTTCTTTCTTTCTTTCTCTCTCTCTCTCTCTCTCTCTCTCTTTTCTCTCTTTTTCTCTCTTTCTCTTACTTTTTCTTTCTTTCTTTCTTTCTTTCTTTCTTTCTTTCTTTCTCTTCTTTCTTTCTTTCTTTCTTCTCTTTCTTTCTTTCTTTTCTTTCTTACTTTCTTTCTTATCTTTTTTATCTTTTTCTTTGATCTTCTCATTGGCATTTATTTTCGTGCTTTTTGTTCGCTTTTCTGTATTCTCTTTCTCTTTCTTTCTTTCTTATTTTCTTTTGTTTTTTCTTTTCTTCCTTTTTTTCTTTTTTGTTCTTTCTTTCTTTTTAACTTACTTTTACTTTCTTTTCTTTCTTTATCTTT